>NW_027397088.1:6143446-6144020 GCF_003265705.2 Callorhinus ursinus
GAGTCCATCGTCTCTCATGGTTCGTCTCCCCCTCCGATATACCCCCCCTTCATTCTTCCCCTCCTGCTATCTTCTTCTTTTTATTCTTAACGTATGTTAAGAATTATTTGTTTCAGAGGTACAGATCTGTGATTCAACAGTCCTGCACAATTCACAGCACTCACCATAGCACATACCCTCCCCAATGTTTATCACCCAGCCACCCCATCTCTCCCACTCCCCCACCACTTCAGCAACCCTCAGTTTGTTTCCTGAGATTAAGAATTCCTCATATCAGTGAGGTCATATGATACATGTCTTTCTCTGATTGACTTATTTCACTCAGCATAACACCAGTTCCATCCATGTCATTGCAAATGGCAAGATCTCATTCCTTTTGATGGCTGCATAATATTCCATTGTGTGTATATACCACATCTTTATCCACTCATCTGTCGATGGACATCTTGGCTGTTTCCACAGTTTGGCTGTTGTGGACATTGATGCTATATACATTGGGGTGCACGTACCCCTTCGGATCCCTACATTTGTATCTTTGTGGTAAATACCCAGTAGTGCAATTGCTGGATCATAT
>NW_027397088.1:6144120-6229074 GCF_003265705.2 Callorhinus ursinus
ATTGCTGGATCGTATGGTAGCTCTATTTTCAACTTTTTGAGGAACCTCCATACTGTTTTCCAGAGTGGTTGCACCAGCTTACATTCCCACCAACAGTGTAGGAGGGTTCCCTTTTCTCCACATCCTTGCCAACATATGTCATTTCCTGACTTGTTAGTTTTAGCCATCCTGCCTGGTGTGAGGTGGTATCTCCTTGAGGTTTTGATTTGGATTTCCCTTATGCCGAGCAATGTTGAGCACTTTTTCCTGTGTCTGTTGGCCATTTGTATGTCTTCTTTGCAGAAATGTCTGTTCATGTCTTCTGCCCATTTCTTGATTGGATCATTTGTTCTTTGGGTGTTGAGTTTGAGAAGTTCTTTATAGATTTTGGATCCTAGCCCTTTATCTGATATGTCATTTATAAATATCTTCTCCCTTTCTGTTGGTTGTCTTTTGGTTTTGTGGACTGTCTGTCTCTTTTGCTGTGTGAAAGCTTTTTATCTTGATGAAATCCCAATAGTTCATTTTTGCCCTTGCTTCCCTTGCCTTTGGCAATGTTTCTAGGAAGACGTTGCTGTGGATGCGGTCGAAGAGGTTGCTGCCTGTGTTCTCCTTTAGGATTTTGATGGACTCCTGTCTCACATTGAGGTCTTTCAACCATTTTGAGTCTATTTTTGTGTGTGGTGTAAGGAAATGGTCCAGTTTCATTCTTCTGCACGTGGCTGTCCAATTTTCCCAACACCATTTGTTGAAGAGACTGTCTTTTTTCCATTGGACATTCTTTCCTGCTTTGTCAAAATTGAGTTGACCATAGAGTTGAGGGTCCATTTCTGGGCTCTCGATTTTGTTCCATTGATCTATGTGTCTGTTTTTGTGCCAGTGCCATACTGTCTTGATGATGACAGCTCTCTAATAGAGCTGGAAGTCTGGAATTGTGATGCTGCCAGCTTTGCTTTGCTTTTTCAACATTCCTCTGGCTATTCGGGGTCTCTTCTGGTCCCATACAAATTTTAGGATTATTTCTTCCATTTCCTTGAAAAAAGTGGTTCGTATTTTGATGGGGATTGCATTGAATGTGTAGATTGTTCTAGGTAGCATTGACATCTTCACAATGTTTGTTCTTCCAGTCCATGAGCGTGGAACGTTTTTCCATTTCTTTGTGTCTTCCTCAATTTCTTTCATGAGTATTTTATAGTTTTCCGAGTACAGATCCTTTGCCTCTTTGGTTAAATTTATTCCTAGGTATCTTATGGTTTTGGGTGCAATTGTAAATGGGATCGACTCCTTAATTTGTCTCTCTTCTGTCTTGTTGGTGTATAGGAATGCCACTGATTTCTGTGCATTGATTTTATATCCTGCCACTTGACTGAATTCCTGTATGAGTTCTAGCAGTTTTGGGGTGGAGTCTTTTGGGTTTTCCACATAAAGTATCATATCATCTGCAAAGAGTGAGAGTTTGACTTCCTCTTTGCCGATTTGGATGCCTTTGATTTCTTTTTGTTGTCTGATTGCTGTGGCTAGGACTTCTAATACTATGTTGAATAGCAGTGGTGAGAGTGGACATCCCTGCCGTGTTCCTGACCTTAGGGGGAAAGCTCTCAGTTTTTCCCCATTGAGAATGATATTCGCTGTAGGTTTTTCATAGATGGCTTTTACGATATTGAAGTATGTGCCCTCTATCCCTATACTCTGAAGAGTTTTGATCAAGAAAGGATGCTGTACTTTGTCAAATGCTTTTTCTGCGTCTATTGAGAGGATCATATGATTCTTGATCTTTCTTTTGTTAATATATTGTATCACATTGATTGATTTGCAGATGTTGAACCAGCCTTGCAGCCCAGGGATAAATCCCACTTGGTCGTGGTGAATAATCCTTTTAATGTACTGTTGGATCCTATTGGCTAGTATTTTGGTGAGAATTTTTGCATCCATGTTCATCAAGGATATTGGTCTGTAATTCTCCTTTTTGATGGGGTCTTTGGTTTTGGGATCAAGGTAATGGTGGCCTCATAAAATGAGTTTGGAAGTTTTCCTTCCAATTCTATTTTTTGGAACAGTTTCAGGAGAATAGGTATTAATTCTTTAAATGTTTGGTAGAATTCCCGTAGGAAGCCATCTGGCCCTGGGCTTTTGTTTGTTGGGAGATTTTTGATGACTACTTCAATTTCCATAGTGGTTATAGGTCTGTTCAGGTTTTCTATTTCTTCCTGGTTCAATTTTGGTAGTTGATACATCCCTAGGAATGCATCCATTTCTTCCAGATGATCTAATTTGCTGGCCTATAGTTGCTCATAATATGTTCTTATAATTGTTTGTATTTCTTTGGTGTTGGTTGTGATCTCTCCTCTTTCATTCATGATTTTGTTGATTTGGGTCATTTCTCTTTTCTTTTTGATAAGTCTGGCCATGGGTTTATCAATCTTGTTAATTCTTTCAAAGAACCAGTTCCTACTTTTGTTGATCTCTTCTACTGTTCTTTTGGTTTCTATTTCATTGGTTTCTGCTCTGATCTTTATTATTTCTCTTCTCCTGGTGGGTTTAGGCTTTATTTCTTCTCTAGCTCCTTTAGGTGTAGGGTTAGGTTGTGTATTTGAGACCTTTCTTGTTTCTTGAGAAAGCCTTCTATTGCTATATACTTTCCTCCTAGGACTGCGTTTGCTGTATCCCAAAGATTTTGAACTGCTGTGTTTTCATTTTCATTGGTTTCCATGAATTTTTTAAATTCTTCTTTAATTTCCTGGTTGACCCATTCATTCTTTCGTAGGATGCTATTTAGCCTCTATGTGTTTGAGTTCTTTCTGACTCTCCTCTTGTGATTGAGTTCTAGTTTCAAAGCACTGTGGCCTGAAAATGTGCAGGGAATGATCCCAATCTTTTGGTACCGGTTGAGACCTGATTTGTGACCTAGGATGTGATCAATTCTGGAAAATGTTCCATGGGCACTAGAGAACAATGTGTATTCTGTTGCTTTGGGATGGAATGTTCTGAATATATCTGTGAAGTGCATTTTGTCCAGTGTGTCATTTAAAGTCTTTATTTCCTTGTTGATCTTTTGCTTTGATGATCTGTCCATTTCAGTGAGGGGGGTGTTAAAGTCTCCCAGTATTACTGTATCGTTGTCAATGTGTTTCTTTGCTTTTGTTATTAATTGCCTTATATAATTGGCTTCTCCCATGTTAGGGGCATAGACATTTACAATTGTTAGATCTTCTTGTTGGATAGACCCTTTAAGTAGGATATAGTGCCCTTCCTCATCTCTTATTACAGTCTTTGTTTTAAAATCTAATTTGTCTGATATAAGGATTGCCACCCCAGCTTTCTTCTGGTGTCCATTAGCATGGTAAATTGTTTTCCAACCCCTCACTTTCGATCTGGGGGTGTCTTTGGGTCTAAAATGAATGTCCTGCAGATAGCATATCGATTGGTCTTGATTTTTTATCCAATCTGATAGCCTGTTTCTTTTGATTGGGGCATTTAGCCCATTTACAGTCAGGGTAACTATTGAAAGATACGAATTTAGTGCCATTGTATTGCCTGTAAGGTGACTGTTACGGTATATTGTCTGTATTCCTTTCTGGTCTATGCTGCTTTTAGGCTCTCTCTTTGCTTAGAGGACTCCTTTCAATATTTCTTGTAGGGCTGGTTTCGTGTTTGCAAATTCCTTTAGTTTTTGTTTGTCCTGGAACCTTTTTATCTCTCCTTCAGTTTTCACTGACAGCCTAGCTGGATATAGTATTCTTGGCTGCATATTTTTCTCATTTAGTGCTCTGAAGATATCATGCCAGTCCTTTCTGGCCTGCCAGGTCTCTGTGGATAGGTCTGTTGCCAATCTAATGTTTCTACCATTATAGGTTACATATCTCTTCTCCCGAGCTGCTTTCAAGATTTTCTCTTTGTCTCTGAGACTCGTAAGTTTTACTATTAGATGTCGGGGTGTTGACCTATTTTTATTGATTTTGAGAGGGATTTTCTGTGCCTCCTGGATTTTGATGCCTGTTTCCTTCCCCACATTAGGGAAGTTCTCTGCTATAATTTGCTCCAATATACCTTCTGCCCCTCTCTCTCTTTCTTCTTCTGTGATCCCAATTATTCTAATGTCGTTTCATCTTATCGTATCGCTTATCTCTCGAATTCTGCCTTCGTGATCCAGTAGTTGTTTATCTCTCTTTTTCTTAGCTTTTTTATTTTCCATCATTTGGTCTTCTATATCGCTGATTCTCTCTTCTACTTCATTTATCCTCGCAGTTAGTGCCCCCATTTTTGATTGCACCTCATTAATAGCCTTTTTGATTTCGACTTGGTTAGATTTTAGTTCTTTTATTTCTCCAGGAAGGGTGTCTCTAATAACTTCCATGCTTTTTTCAAGCCCAGCTAGTATCTTTAAAGTCATGATTCTGAACTCTAGGTCTGACATCATACTAATGTCTGTATTGAGTAGGTCCCTGGCAGATGGTACTACCAGTTGTTCTTTTTGCTGAGGTGATTTTTTCTTCATGTGATTTTGTCCAGAGGAGAATAGACGAATGAGAGAACAAAATGCTAACAGGTTAACAACGTCCCCAGCAAATATACTCTAAACAGATCAGAAAGACCTGAAACCAGGGGAAAAGAAAGAGTAAGAAAGAAAAAAGAGAGAAAAACAGAATAAGATAAAAACAAACAAAAACAGAGCAAAACAAAACAAAAAAAACAGAATAGGATCAGATATGATCAGGCTAGTTAATAGATCAGTGCCACGCACTAGATTTTGGGTGTATTTTAGTCTGTTAGAAGAAAGTGCCTCCTACAATTTTAAAGAAAGAAAGACTTATATATGTACAAAATAAGGGTTGATAAAATGAAGGGACGGAAGATGAGTGTAAAGATGAAAATTATAAAAGATTTTATAGAAGGAATTGATAAGATAAGCTGTTTGAAAAAAGAAAGAAGATTTAAAAAAGAAAGAAAAAAGGGAGAGAATGTGATCAGGCAGGAGACTAGAACAAAGCCATACACTAGTGATTTAGGGTATATTTTGATCTGTTAGAAGAAATTGTATCTCAAAATTTTAAAGAGAGAACAACTTATATATATATATGCCAAAAATAAGGGTATCTAGTATGAAGGGATAGAATATGAGTCTAAAAATGAAAAATAAATTTTTTTTCAAAAAGGGATTGATAAGATTTTGGTTGAAAAGGGGAAAAAGAAAAATTCAAAGAAAAAAGTTAAAAAAAATTAACTTTGAAAAACCAATAAAATTGTGGCAAAAAAAGCCATGAATTCTATGTGCAGTATTCCCCTAGTGCTGGAGTTCTCCCGTTCTCCTTGATGGGTAAGCTTTGTCTTGGCTTGCTGGCTGTTCCTGCTGATATTCTGGGGGAGGGGCCTGTTGCCGTGGTTCCCCAATGTCTTTGCCCGAGGCGGAATTGCCCCGCCCTTGTGAGTCTGGGCTAAGCAATCTGCTGGGGTTTGCTCTCGGGAGCTTTTTTGCCCTGCAAGTTCTCGGGACAGCTTTGGAGGACGAGAGTGAAATTGGTGGCCTCCCAATCTCCGCCTCGAGGAGCTGAGAACTCCGGGCCCCACTCCTCAGTTCGCCGCCAGATAAAAGTAGTCAGTCACTCCCATGTCCTAGGTCTCAGGCCGCACTCCGTGCTCACCTGGCCTGTGACCGAGCGTTTCTATCTGTGGCACCCCACTCGGTGTGGAGTCTCCAAACCCAGCAGATCCCTGCGGTGTGCTCCCGCGCCGCTCCTCCTGGGGGAGGAAGGGCAGTCTCCCCGGATCTGCCGCTTGTTGGGTCCCTGCTGGAGGAGCAGTGGCCCGACTGGGCCACGGATCACAGTTTATGGCCACCCCGAGCTGAGAGCCCGCGCCTCGGCTCCGTCTCTGCAGCCGGCTTCCCCGCTCTGGTACCTGGGAGCTCTGCCGCACTCAGGCTCCCCCAGTCTTTCTGTGACCCCGAGGGTCCTGAGACCACAGTGTCCCACGAGGGTTCCACCCCCAGCTTATCCACTGGAGCGATGTCCCTCAGTGGAGCTGACTTATAAAAGTTCCGATTTTGTGCTCCGCGGCTCTATCCCTTGTCAGAAGAGGCCGACGGAGGCCTCCTCCCTTGCCTTCTATCCTCCCAGATATCGCCTCGGATTCACTTTTCCGCCTGTTCTACGTTCCAGTAAGTGGTCGCTTTTCTGTTCAGAGAGTTGTTGCTATTCTTCTCTTCGATCTCCTGTTGAGTTCGTAGGTGTTCAGAATGGTTTGATCCCTATTCAGCTGAATTCCTGAGACCAGAGGAAATCCAGGTCTCCTACTCCTCTGCCATCTTGCTCCGCCCCCAGCAATAAAGTCTTTTTTAAATAGGTCATGCACATTGTTTTTCAGACATAATCTATTACACACTTAAGAGACTACAATATAATGTAAAGATAGCTTTTTTATGCAGTGGGAAACCCAAAAATCCTTTTGACTCATATTATTACAGATTCACTTTATTGTGGTTGTCTGGAACTGAACTCACAATATCTTCAAGGCATGCCTTTATCTAGTAAAATTACCCCGCAAAAGTGAAGTAGAAAGAAAGAATTTCACAGACAAATAAAAATTGAAGGAACTCTCCACTAGTAAATATGCCTGTCAAGAAGTGTTAAAAGTTCTTCAGAGAGAAGGAAAATGATACAGGTCAGAAACTTGGATGTACAGAATGATTGGAGGAGGACAGAGAAGGAATAAATGAAGGGGCTTCTCACTTCCCTCCCCTGAGGCACTGGTGCCGTGCCCAGCACCCAGCAGCCATGCCTGCACCCATGCTGAATAATACAGACATGGAGTTTTTTGGCTTGTTGGCTTAGAAAAGCGAGTAACTTTCTCAACCCACAGCTGCAACCTCTGCATTTAAAGATTACTGAAATGGACATAACAAATGAAAATATAGCGAAAGTCTTTTTCTCTTTGACTTTATGTATATTAATAATGTACCTTATTATGTCTTATGTCACAGAAATTTTCATTAGCGTATCATCCTGCGGTTATTGTGGCATCATTTTGAGATCGCTCAGAGCTTAAAAAAAAAAGAATTGAATATATTAAGTGTAGACATATGAGCTCTTTAAAAGCCAAACATTATTATAGCTTTTCAAACTGGAACTGAAAGGGCTACTGAAGCATATTATTTGTTTTAAATTTTCATAAAGTTAATATTGATGACTATCAACTAGATAAACAAAAACATCTTTCGGGGAACCCCCCCTCCCAGGGGGCAGTCTTGAGACAAATGTGAGAAAGAAAGCACTGTGGATTATCCCCATTCATGATTGGTGCATTTCTTGCTATGATGGCATAAGGAACCATTGTTAGTGAACTCTAAGTACCTGCAGGAGTCCGTGGCTCTGCCAAAGGCTTTGGTTCTTTTACCGAAGAAGCTGATTTTTGGTGACCTTAGGGACGTTGACCAGTTAGCTTTTTGCCTTTTTGGCTTTTGTCTATTTTATTTGTTCTTTCTCTCTTTCTCTCTTTCTCTCTTTTTTTCTTATTCTGTAATTCTTTATAAAGTATTTCCCTTTTTAAAATTCTTTTACTTTCTTTTGTCCTTATTTTTTAAAAATTTTCCTTATTTTTTCAATTCTCTTATTTTCTTTTTTATATTTTTCCAATTTTTTCTTTTTTATTCTTTTTTTCTTTTTTTTTTAGTTGATACTGTTAGCTAGTATTGTTGGTGTAGTTAGCAAGTTACCATGCTGCAGGGCTTTGTAGCAATCCATAGTGATGCGGACATACATGTCAACAATTACCAGCTCCTTAAGACCATTAGGCAGGGCAGCTTCATCAAGGTCATGTTGACTCGGCACATTATGGGACAAAAGTGGCTGTGAAGGTCATTAGTAGGAGTTAGCAGAGATTTTACAGCCTCCAGAGACTATTCCTTGAATTCAAAGCATGAAGGTCTTTAATTACCCTAATAATGTGAAACCGTTTGAGATGATCTTGACCCACGAACATTCTATCTGGTCAGGATATATGCTAGCGGATGTTTGATTATCTATTGGACCATGGCCACATGAGAAAGAGGCTTGTAGCAAATTTTTCTGGAGAGTGTCCACTGTACAGTGCTGCTTCCACCAGAAGTGTATTGTCCACAGGGACCTAGAGCCCGAGATCCTGCTTTTTTGATGTCCAAGTTGCAGATTGACTTTGGTATGACGTGTTCACCATCGTCAATAAGCTGAATACCTTCTGTGGCAGACACTCCCTTATTCCCTGGAATTCTTATGGAGCCATAATTATTATGCCACTTCAGTGGATGTGTAGAGCATTGAAGTCATCCTTTTTTATGATGGTCATCAGTTTCCTGCCTTTTGAGGGATTGGAATTCAAAGACTGTGGGAATGGGTATTGTGTGGAATACACGACTTTTCTTTCTTCATGTCCATAGACACTGAAAACCTGCTTAAGAAATTCCTGATCCACAGCCACAGTGACAGAGGCATTTTAGAGGAAATCATGAGAGACCCGTGGATAAACATGGGCCCTGAAGAGGAACTGAAGCTGCTATACATTGAGCTCTCCCTGACTACAATGATCCCCGGCAGCCTGAGTTAATGCTGTCCATGGGCTACAAGTAGGAAGAGATCCACGACTCAGTGATGGGCCTGAAGCATCAAGAATTAATGACCATCTGCTGGCTTTGGGCTACTAAGACACCCCAGGTGCTGGAGGGCATTCTGTCATAATGAAGTCCCTGCCTATAGCTTATCCCACCAACAGTGTTGTCCTTCTCCATCCTTTGAGGTAGAGGCTAGTGTCTCTGTCAACCCAAACAGCAGAGTACTGTCATTCCCACCTTTATTTTGTTCTCTAAGACAGAAAATCAGTTGCATGAGGTCCAGGAGTCTGGGTGGAAGCCAGCAGAATAGCCAAAGTGACTGTAAGTCTCTGCCTAGTCAGGAGATCAAGACTACCACCTGAACATAACTCTCCCACTTTTTCCCTGTGGTCTCCTGATCCCCCCGCCCCCCCAATACCAGCAATGGTCGTGGAGCCTTAGGCTGAATCACCTTTTCCCAGCTGTGTGTATATGGCCTGGCCAGCTCAGAGGACTTTGTCCAATGGAGGATGGAGGTGTGCAAAGTGCTGTGGCCTTAAAGCTATCTGGCACTCCCATGGCATTCAGAAGCATTGAGGACAAAATAACTGTGATGGTTAAGTTGATGGGATGGCCAGGGGCCCTCTGGGGAGTGGAGAGGCCAGCCCCTCTACCTATACCTGGTGAAACTTCAGAGATTACCTGTACTTGGAGCCTTTCTCCCTTCCCCTGGTCCTCTCCCTCCCTTCTGCTATGTTTTTGGTGAGGGGAGATGGTTCTGTAGAAAGAAACACAAATATTAATGGGTAAGCACTTAATATCTTACTTTCTGAGTTGCTTTTGATGATGGACTGTAGGAGGTGATTACTGATTTGAATGGGTCTCATGTGTGTTTGTCTTAGATAATATAGGGTTGTCACTGCCTTGAGCAGATTGTACTGTAATGATATTATACTGACAAGTAACAGCATTTACTGTATGTTGTCCAAAGACTTTCTCTGCCTTCCTAATTCATTTTAGCCACAGATATCCATTTAGCAGATTGGGAAGTGAATGCTGAGGGAGGGTAAGCAGCCTGTTGATGGCACGGAGAGGGCGAGTGGCAGAGCTCCTATCCTAGCTAGTGCTCTCTACCAAGTACTCTATGGCTCCCGTGGCTCAGATCTGGGGGTGCCAGAGTCCCGGATTTGCCATTCTTTTGAAGTTGGTTATACTGTGTCTTAAATGGATAATTCAGTCATATGAGAGATGAGACAACCAGCCACTTTGTATAGTGCTTTTCAGAGCTCCTTGTGAATTAATTTGTCTCCAATCTTCGCAGCAGGATATGGTCCTGAGTACAAATATTGCCTTGAAAATGTGAAAGAAAAATGAAGCTGTCCGGTGCTGGAAACACTAAGGGTGTATGGACTCCTATTGACAGGAGGGATGGTGTCTTGTAGGCCCTTTGGCATGCAAGTTGGCTGCCTTGATGTTACAGCTTTTGGAGGAGTGTCTTCCAGTTCTAAACCTGCTCTTCTCCTGCCTCACATCAAATCCTTCTGAGTTAGAGAGCAAATGTGGACTGGTGACTTTAGGCTGAACATCTTTTGTATATTTAAAGTTTACTTGTTGAGTTGGAAGAGCCTCTCTCCCTAGCCCAATCCTTTTCTATTAATGTACCAATAAATGTATCCAAGTAGTTAATGTTTTGACTCCTGAGGGGATGTTAGAAGCTATAATAATATGTATAATAAGTATTTGTCAAACAACTATATTTATTGGGCGGCTACCATGTGCCTAAATTCGTAGAGGAGCTAGAAAGTTGAACTTACACCTCCCTGGCCCTGCTTCTGCCTCAATGGCAGATCCTTTTGAGCTGTAGAGTGCTCCTGGCTATTGTCCTCTCAGACCGTCCCCAGGTGTAGGGCTCAGAGATCTCTTTTAGGGTGGGACCTGAGCTTTTTCCAGTCAGACTGCTTGGTGAGGCCACTGAAAAGTTCTGGAAAATTTATTGGTAGGTTTTTGGCGTGTCCTTTGCCAGAGGTGCAACCTTTTTTGGCACAGACTTTCTTCTTGAATGTGATTATTGCAGTGTCTGTAACAGTGCTCACCAAATAGTATTTCTTTCTCTTTTCTCTGCAATGTTGTTACAAAAAAAGAACTACAGGGCATTTCAGAAGAGAGGTGGAATGCTGTGTGTAGCTGAGATGGATCAGGAATGTTTTCTGAATGAGGCTCATATGAAGCAAGGATCAAAGGCTAGGTTCATTCATTTATTCATCTGATGCTGTAGTCTACCTAGCATATTTCAGGTATGGGTATGTAATGAGAATATAATGGTCACGAAATACAAACAGAAATGTTTGCAATCTGTTGAGTCAAATGTTCATCAAATGATCATATAGATAACAAAATTACATGGGACACGATCTCAATGCCCTATAGGAAAATGATGAAATAAATGATAATATGTTCTTTTGATTTAATATTATGTAGCCATTGGAATGTTTCAACGAACTTGTAGAATGGTTGCAGTAACATTGGGTATTTAAAAACAGATAATAAAAGTGTAGAGTATAATCCCTCTTTTATAAAAACAATGCATGTTTGCCTGTGCATAGGGAAGTTGATTATATAGCACATTGAACAATGGGTATTCCTGATGAGATTGTGGAGCATAGAGCATGTTCTCATTAAAGAGTACTGGTTTTGCCAGCTAGCAAGTAGATTTGTTTTTCCATTGTTAGAATTTACAATTGGATGATTTGCCTGCTTTAAATGGGAAACTAAAGCCTTAAGGTATGTTTTTTTCTTGGTTGTTTTGTTTTTGTTTTGATGGGGTGGGGAAGTAAGCAAACTGCCCCTGAGAGCTCTTGTTGAGTGGGAGGAGGGTTCTGGTGGAAGCCCTCATCCAGTGGGGCTCCTGGAAATGTGACATCCAGGCCCTCTCAGTGCTGTCCCAGCCGGGACTCCTCTTCCTCTGTCTGCAGTGGGTCCTGGTTTGTTTTGCATTTTGTCTATATTGGAAGATAAAAACTTGTGTCCAGAGGGAAATTTCCAAAAATGCTCCCCCCGGGGATGATATGGGAGTTTGATTTCCAAGTGAGTATTCCTGTTCAACTGAATAAATCTCCTGTGCAATTAATCAAAATCTTGATTACTGTGGGTTAGTTCTATTCTTTTATATGTGAAAGTTCCCATCTTCTCTAATCCCTACCAGAAGTTCTTATTTTGTTTGAATGTTTTTCCTTTTTATTTTTTTTTAAGATTTTATTTACTTGAGAGTGAGAGGGAGGGAGTACAAGCAGGGGAGAAGCAGGCTCCCTGCTGAGCAGGGAGCCCAACTCAGGACTAGATCCCAGGACTCTGGGATCATGACCTGAGCCGAAGGCAGACGCTTAACCTACTGAGCCACTCAGGCGCCCCTGAAAGCTTTTTCCTTAAAGGACACTGGAGCATTACTACTTTTATTAGCTTAAGACAACAGTAAGTCTGTGTTTCTAGATGGGTTTTTTTGTCTTGCTTTGTTTTGTTTTTTAAAGCATCTGTGTTTTTAGAGCTGAAAAATAAACGTTTATTATGGAGGTGCTGATGATATACCTACAGGAGTACAATAAAGCATATAATTTCATTATCATAGATGTAAAAATTCTAGAAAATTTTCCTCTAAACTGTAATGTTTTCCTTGTAAAGGAAGATTTTCTTTTCTTTTTTTTATCTTCCCCTCCTGCTATCTTTTTCTTCTTCTTTTTTTTTTTAACATATAAAGAATTATTTGATTCAGAGGTACAGATCTGTGATTCAACAGTCTTGCACAATTCACAGCGCTCACCATAGCACATACCCTCCCCAATGTCTATCACCCAGCCACCCCATCCCTCCCACCCCCCACCACTCCAGCAACCCTCAGTTTGTTTCCTGAGATTAAGAATTCCTCATATCAGTGAGGTCATATGATACATGTCTTTCTCTGATTGACTTATTTTGCTCAGCATAACACTCTCCAATTCCCTCCACATTGTTGCAAATGGCAAGACTTCATTCCTTTTGATGGCTGCATAATATTCCATTGTATATATATATAGACCACATCTTCTTTACCCATTCATCTGTCAATGGACATCTTGGCTCTTGCCACAGTTTGGCTATTGTGGACATTGCTGCTATAAACATCGGGGTGCACGTACCCTTTCAAATCCCTACATTTGTATCTTTGGGTTAAATACCCAGTAGTGCAATTGCTGGATCATATGGTAGCTCTATTTTCAACTGTTTGAGGAACCTCCATACTGTTATCCAGAGTGGTTGCACCAGCTTGCATTCCCACCAACAGTGTAGGAGGGTTCCCCTTTCTCCACATCCCCGCCAACATCTGTAGTTTCCTGACATGTTAATTTTAGCCATTCTGACTGGAGTGAGGTGGTATCTCCTTGAGGTTTTGATTTGGATTTCCCTGATGCTGAGCAGTGTTGAGCACTTTTTCCTGTGTCTGTTGGCCATTTGGATGTCTTCTTTGCAGAAATGTCTGTTCATGTCTTCTGCCCATTTCTTGATTGGATTATTTGTTCTTTGGGTGTTGAGTTTGATAAGTTCTTTATAGATTTTGGATACTAGCCCTTTATCTGATATGTCATTTGCAAATATCTTCTCCCATTCTGTCGGTTGTCTTTTGGTTTTGTTGACAAGAAAGTTTTTCTTTATGTTCTAATGCTTATTTTAAACACCCACGGGGTCATGTAAAGTGACATCGTTATGATGGACAAGATAGTGTGTATTACAACCTTTCATGCCATCTTGGACTTATCCTGCTTTGTGCAGTAGAGGTACCAAGGCTTGGTCTTACGAAGGTGGGGTTATTTTTCTGTAATGTTCTAAGGGATGCTCGAAAGACCTCCTACTGTTTTCCTTACACCCTAAATCACATAAGTAGTGAGTTAGGCTTTTAAGTCTCACAGACATTTCATCAGGAGTTTCTGTTACGATACGATGATCTACGATGGAGAGCAGCGGCCACCCAGACTCTTACCAAGATTCCCTGCCAGCCACCTGGAGGCCAGAGAGGAATGACCAGGCTGGTGGAGGGCTCAGTACCACTGGGCCTTAGGGAACGGCAGGCAGGAAGCTGCCCTCACTGAGGATTTTGCACGGCTGGCCCTGGTTCTGCCGTGATAGCAGCTCCCGGTGTACCGGGTGGGAAATTACTCAGAAAAGAGCCGGGATAATGCGTATCCATCTTACCAGCTTGAAACTAATAGGCAGCCTCTGGGATTTGCTCTCCATATGAATTAATTTATCATCTATTCTACTTTCTCTTCCCCTGCCTGCCAGTCACTACTCTTCTCAGGGATAACTGCAGGGAGGAGATGACGATTTTCCACCACGGTGTTTGCTGCAGTTGCCCGCACTGTTCTGTGAGCGTGTGGACCCTCCCAGCTCTCAGCCATCATCCCTCCCCTTTCTCAGCTCTTGGTCTGCGACTTGCATGTGTTTTGAACATACTGGTGAAGGAGCAGTTGAGCCATTTTGAGCCTTTCCTCTGCCTTCCCGGCTTGGCTCGCAGCCCCTGAACTGCAGTCCTGCTTCCGGGAAGACGTGTTCAGTTGAAGGGGAGTCACGCTGGCTTTCCACTGAGAACTGACCACATACTTCCTTTGTCACTTCCCTGCCTCCTTAGATTGTCACGTGGGGAGACCTGCCATCTTGCTGCGGGGAAGGGATTGTTAGCAAGCACCTGCAAACATCTGGCTCCCTGTACTTCCCATGCACCTCATGGGTGCAGAGCCCGAGAAATCTGAGCATTTTTCAAAAATGGCTTTTACTTTTAAACATGCTCCTTTTAATTTTGTTGAGTCTTTCTATGTTAAAAAGAATATGTGTATGTTGCTTGTCTATTCTATAGATATATAGCATATCAGTTCCTCTTGGATATCTCATCCCCTTGTAAGATGGAAGCTCTGGGGGACATTTTAAAGTCTGTGTTGTTTTTGTTTTTCCTTTGTCAAAGGGGAGAGGAATTGCTGACATACTGCGTGCCAGAGCACTTGAAGCAAATCTATTTCCAGCTCGAATACAGCAGCTAAAGAAATTGCCAGAGTGGTGCATTATTAATTTTTCTTCCTAACGGGTATGCTGAGTGCTGCCCGCTCTGCCTTCCAGTTGCAGGTGGGACTGGCATGATCCCACCTGTTTTGTCTGCCTTCCTGTCAGGGGCCTGTTACAGCAGTGTCCAGCTTCCTCTAAGCATCAGGAGTGCAAGGGATCACTCAGTTGCTGAAGAGCAGGGGCCACAAGCGTTTCTGGTGGTTTATGTCATGTAGCATAATCTTAACAGCTCAAATAACAGGTTCCTAAAACAAACTATCAGAAGTATTCTGCATGTATTTTCAGTCTAGCCATGAAAAAAATTTTCTACTTGTTTAGGAAGGTAGTATGATTTATGCTTAGTGATCAGATTTTTCAAATGATTACTTTTTTTTTTATCAAGCACCATAAAAAAGGACGAGATGGAAATGACCAAATATTTCTCATATTTGCAATATGTGTGATGAACAAAATGGTTATAAAACAATCATCGCTTTGGTATTAAAAATGTCAAACATTGTCAACTTAAAAAAAGTACAGTAGTTTAATAAAAATGTATGGAAACCTTTTAAACACCACTAATAATAAAAGAAATGAGTATAAAAGGATACATTCTGAAGGATTAATTGGCAGATTTGAAATAACACTCAATACCAAATGTCAGGGAGGAAGTGTTGAAGTGCCTTCTCAGCTACTACTGAGATCATTCACAGGTACAGTGTTTTTGTTAAGCTGTGTGTCTGTGTGTTTTTACAATGCAGAATGTGCATCCACATTATTTGCTCTGAAAAATTACCTCCTATCTCATCCTTATATGACTGGAGCAGCTCCAAAGGTGCTTGATCCAGGATGGTTTAGCTTGGCTTTATGTCAAGTGACCATCAGTGGAGAGTTAACTCTGCACCTACTTCTTCACTCTGCTCTGTAACTCCCTGGACTCAGGACTTACGCTGAGCCCCAGGGTAAGCACAAGTTAGGCTGCTAACTGAAGGGATATTTATTCTAGACAGAGTGATCACACGATTCTAGAGCAGGGACCCTGACACGTTGTCAGGAGCAACACTTTTCATTCCTCTCAATGAAATCATTAACACCAGGCACAGGTCCATCCTGGCAAGTCTGGGGAGGAAGCCTTGCCCACGTGGCTGATGTCCCCAGGGCTCCAGTGGCTGCTTTGAAGTCCTCCTGGAGGTCTTTATCAAGGACAGGTCAGGTTTCTCCCCAACTCACTGGCACCAGCAGGGACTGGAGATTGGCTGGGCTTGGGGCTGCTGAGCAAATAGCCAGACTCCTCCTTTTTCTCACTCCTCTGCCACCTTTGTGAAGGCTTTGTGTTCTTGGGACAATGGCCTTGTCACTCTGCTCCTTCTGAAACCTGGGCCCGGAGTGTACCAGCCACATGGGAGACCCCGAGTGAGCCCTCCCATCAGCGCTCTCTCATATGCTTGGAGTAGTGAGTGTGGGGAGCACGCCATTGGGGTGTGGACTGTTCTTTCCCAAGAGGCAACATTTTGAATTTGAGACCTATTTACATATACTTTGCATTAATTTACATACCAGCCTCCAATAACTAGCCCTAAATACCCTTCCATGAATTTCAACTAAGAGTACAGCTAACCACTGTGGTAGCCAGACCACAGTTAAGGGCATTACACACAAGAAAAACTGAAAAGATCTGTGAAAACATAATCATGAGCATGGTAAATCTGCCCAGGCTCCTCACGGATGCACCTGCTCCTTAGCCTGATTCCTTATGCTGGGGTGATAGCGCATTTAACACTCGTGAGGGAGATCGTGCCTTTCAAGCACTCAGCTGAGTTAACCCCCACCCTGGAAAAACAAGAAAGAGAAAGAAATTTTATTTCTCTTTTACTTAAGAAGAAATAAAGAAACATTTATCTTTTACTTAAATAAATTTATTTATAGTCTTTCATTTAAATTGGCACTAATGCTACCAGTTTTTATTTCACACTCTTTCTGTTATTTGACGTGACATCTAGTTTGTGAAGTTGGTAAAGAGAACCCAGAAAAGGTGATGTTATAGATGGCGAAGATTGCCCGTAGGGTTTTCAGTGTCCAACCTGCATCCTTGCACACCATTCAGCTCTGAGATGAACTTTTCCTCCTTTTCTCCTTTCTCAGCCTTAATCCTGGAGTGACTAGACCGCAATCTGCCTCACTTAAGAATGGAAAGTTGGGGGGATGGGCAGGCAGACAGGTACACCTGCACTGCCCCCTGCCTTGTGTTGATTCCCACTTTGTGTGTTCCAGTGGGTGTTGGTATTGATTGCTGAAACAACATACTGACTCCTGGTTTGTCCAGCTGACTTCTAGTAGCAGATTGGGAAATTTTACCCCCTTCAGAGATCAGGCAGGGGATAGAAGGAATCTGTTCTTAAAGAGTAAAAAGTCCTTCCAATTCATGCTACTCTTTGTAGGTCACCTAAAAATACTGATCTTAGTAGTTTTAGATCTTAAAATAACTAAATGTATACCCTTTATTTTTGTTCCTGTTAAATCAGACATCCATTTGTACTAGACTTCAGGACGGGCCAGAATTAAATACCCTCTTCTCCCCATGTTGTAAGAAAATAAATTGGGAAGAGTCTATCATTATGTAGGAAGTTGTTTTAATTATAGCAGGAGAGTGCTTAGTCTTTCTCACTGACCTCTTCTACCCTCAGTCCACTGTGGGCATGGTTATTTGAGAATGTGGTCTAGAGAATAATAGTGTGGTCTTTCAGAGCAGTCCTGTTGTTCTGTTAGTTTTGAGCATGAATGGTGTGAATGTAGGATGCCCCCCTTTTTTTCATTAGGTTCCTGTGTTAGCCACTTGATTAATATCATGTTATGAAACATTAACAACTTGAAATTCGGGAGACCGAGTTTCTGGCTGAACTCTGCTCTCAGGAACCCCCGTAGACCTGTGGGGGAATGTCTGCCTCAGTTTCCGAAGCCAGTCCTCTGGTCAGTCACACCTCTGTCTCAGCTTTTTATTACTCTGACTTTTTCATTTTGAAGTAAGAGTGATGCGGTGTATTTTAGATGTTGTGGTGCCTCCTATTTTATTCCTTTTGGCTTTTAAGATATGACATGTATTCTGTTAGGAATTCTTTTGTAATAAGAACAACTCCGTAGTAAGTTCTTAGTTGTAGTAAGAGTAGCTTCTGAGCCATTTTAGTTGTGAGCACCTTACACTGTACCTCCAAAGGCCTAGAACGTTGTTCTGTGAACCTCATTGTCAACAGTGGTTTATATAAACAGAAGTTTATTTTCTGCAGATGAGCCTAGTTCTGTGTTTTAAACAGCTCTTCTTTCCCCACTACTGTTTCTTGATAACACCTTACAAACCTTCACCAACCAACTCTTGCTGTGGAGGGCAGCCATGGTGAAGTTCACCATTCTTGGCCTTGAACTGAGTAGATAGAGGGAGGGAACATCTCTAGTGCTGTTTCCATCTGAGCTGCAGGATCAGAGCACACCTTTCCGAAATGGTCCTGCTTTATGTGGTGGATGGGTTCAAGGGTGATAAGAGTGCTGTGTTTCAGCTCCACCTTGGCTTCTTGCATTTTCAATCACTCTAATAAACCTTTTGCTCTAAAGCATGGGGGGCTGCTTCAACTCATAATGAAATTGATAGAATGTAATTCTTTTGTAATTTCAAGTCAGCCACCTGGTGCAGTATTTTAAAAATTCTATAGCATATGGATTTGCACAGTCATTCATGTGCTTTTCCTTATTCAGTTTCTCCAAGCATTAGAGTGATGGTTCAAAATCAGGAATGTGAGTGGAAAAAAAAAAAAGAATGTGAGTGAAATCTGGAATGAACTCACCATGTCTCTTAATTGTCTTGCTACGTTTGAAATGCCTGTGAGCTATCTTTACTCATAAAATTTTTGATAGCAAATGCATCCTTTTTTTCCCCCCCCATACTAACCAATTTTCCAACTCTCCAGATACTAACTGGGTATTCTACTATTAAATTTGGTTCTGCACTAACTACCCTTTAGTTAGATTTAGCTTAGACCCTTCAGGTAAAGGGCTCGGTTCCAGCAAATTCCCTCTTCCCTTCCAGCCCCTTCAGAAGCTAGTCATCATCCCAGCTTGCCACCTGTACCTCTCACCAATCAGCTATAAATCTTAGGTTCCCTTTAACCCCCTCCTGAGATTCAATCATTTGCTAGATTGGCTTACAGAACCCAGGAAAGTGCTTTACTTAAAATTACTGCTTTATTATAAAACAGGAACAGCTCAATGGAAGAGAAGCATAGGAGAGTGTGTGGGGATGGTACAGTGAATTCAGCAGTGCATTTCTGGGCGTGCCATCTTCCAACACCTAAGTGTGTTCACTAACCTTGAATGTTTTCTGAACCCCATTGTTGAGGGATTTTTTTTCAAGATTTTATTTATTTGAGAATGAGAGAGAGCACAAGCAGAGGGAGAGGGAGAAGCAGACTCCTCACTGAGCAGGTAGCCCCGATGCGGAGCTCCATTCCAGGACCCTGGGATCAGGACCTGAGCCGAAGGCAGACACTTAACCAACTGAGCCACCTAGGCGCCCCATGTTGAGGGATTTTTTTAATGGATGTTTTATTATGTATGTATGATCACAACAAATATAGGGGTATTATGTAATAGGGAAAAATCAGAAATGTAGCATCAAAGAAATTTCATGTTCATTAACAGACCCCTTTGGATATGCCTCCAGCTGCCCCTAGAGATATAACCATTCCTACTATTCTGATGGGTAGTTAGATTTGACTAGTAGCTGGAATATACTTTGTAACTTATAAAGATTTTTAAAGATTTGTTATTTATTGAGAGAAGAGTGCACGTGCACACACACAGTGGGGGGAGGGGCAGAGGAAGAGAGAGAGAGAGAGAGAGAGAGAGAGAGAGAATCTGAAGTAGACTCTCCACTGAGCACAGAGCCTGACATGGGGCTCAATCTCAGGACTGGGAGATCATGATCTGAGCCATACTTTGTAACTTCTAAAAGACGGTGCAAATGTTTGCATTATTGTAGTAGACATTACGTTAATACTTGTTGATTTATAATCTTAACCCAACTATTTTTTGGACTGTCATTTCTTATGGACTCTGAGGTTTTTGTACTTAAGATAGTCTTCAGATAAAAGATCTCATTTTCTCTCTTATTTTGCTTGGCTGAATTAGTCATGGTCTTCCTCATTTTAATGTTGCCTCTTTCAAGGTGTGTTTATAGACTAATGAGTTGTAGTTTTAAAATGCTTTGTATTTAGATATTGATAATGAGAGATTAACCAGAGCCATGTTTCACATTCAAATGTCACTGCTTCTCCCATGTCCAGCCTGTTATACTGTATTTGTTATACCTCTTAGGATTCCTTGGGCACACAGAAGGGTTCAAAATATAGTGTTCTCTTTGTGGCTGGGATTTCCTCTTCTCTGGCCCTGAAGCTTAGCTTTAGTGAAATTCATCTGTGTTTTTCTGAAATGTTAGGATCAGTCATGGAATATCAAGGGTTAGATAATAAGGAAGGACATAGTAGACACAGGGAGGACTGGGGGTTTAGCTGGCCTCAGACTCACATTATAGTTGTTAATGGGTCATAGAAGGGTTGAGTCTAAAGGAAGTGTGAAATCAATTTTGACAGAATTGGACCATGAAACAGGGTGTAGGTAATATTCTAAAATGGTCAAGGCGATTTCCAGAGAACATTTGCTGCTTCTTAGGGCCTAGTACCCACCTCTCTATAGTTACTGGCCTTAAAGGCGGGGGTGGGGGGGCATTACTTACTGAACCATTGTCTGACATTAACTATGTAATTCATGACCTCAGAATTTGAGTGAGGATGTATGTGTGGTTTAGTGAAAATCATCTACAATTTCTTCAGCCCTTATGTATCAGCTAAACTGGAAATGATTTTAAATACATTATTTCATTTAGTTTTCACAGAAACTCTATGAAACAGATATTCTTCATCCCCATTTTCAGACAAGAAACTAACGGCCTGGGAGGTCACATGATATGCTCACGTTCCAGGTTAAATCTGGAAAGTACTGGAGCTGGGATTCAAACCCAGGACTTTGTCACTCTGGCAACTCGTGATAGATACTGAGCACCTACTACATAGCAGGCACTGGGGCAGGTACTGGAAATGCAAAGACAAATTCAACTGCCCTCACTTCAAGGAAGACAACGCGTCTTCATCAAAATGCTAAGGAGATTCCAAAATGACTTAATTAAAAGTGCTGCATAAATGCATGGCATTATATTAGGTTGGCAGCCGTTTCCTGCCAATATATGAAGTGCTAAGAATCAATAGGAAGAAGTATATGGTTATAAAAAAAAATGAGCAGAGCCATCAAAAGACTAATTGAAAGCATGGCATGTTAAGAAACTCACAGATTTATTTATGTGAAGTTTGGAAGATGCTACTCTAGCAGTTTCTGGCTGGTTTTGATGATTGATGATATACCTAAAGTAGCTGAGCTCAGATTAACTTAAGTTGCTTTATTTAAAACCGTGCTCTCTCAGAGAATCTTACTTTTAATGTTCCCGGAGATATATACCTGTGTTATGTTGGGGATAAGCTATTTTAGAGTCAGGAGAGGAAATGAAGAAAACAAGGTCAATATTACATGGTTTCAACACTGTTTGTCAATATATTGCCCATGATATTGTGCCAGCACAACTGGTGAGAATATGGGAAGGGGAAATGGGGTAAATGCTCATGCAAAGATGACTAGAATTATACAACAGATGAGCTATATTAAAAACATAGTGGTTCACTATTAAGGAATATAGAAGAGCAGATATTAGGAATTTGCTTTTACTCAGCAAAATGAATAATTCTTAGGTTTATAGATCAAATCAAGAATGTTATATTAATATAGGGTTTTTTATATGACCTCTTTAATTCAAAATGCTTTTTTTGTTTGTTTATATTGTTAACTTCTAAAATGTACCATTCTTCTTTTTGAATTGTCTAGGCATTCTTTATCACTGAGTACTTTTTTTTTTTTAACGCTTTGATGGAATTATGTCAGTGAAATTAGAGAAAACTAAAAGATGTGCTTGGGAGCAGTCAGTATTTAAGTGGTACTATATATTTTGGTTTTACTTGAAGTAGGCTGGAAGGGAAAAGAGAAAAGTTGTGTGTAGAGCTCATTGTGTGTCAGGGACCCAACTAGATTCTATATGTAGATTCTCTCTTTCTCTAGGTTTAAATACCATCTATCAATCAATCATTCTTTCTTATATCTATGTAATTTCATTTGCATAGCATTTGTAACCATTTTGCAGATGAAGTTTCGAAGATTAAATGACTTGCCAGATTTTTTTTTTAAAGATTTTATTTGTTTATTTGACAGAGAGAGACACAGCGAGAGAGGGAACACAAGCAGGGGGAGTGGGAGAGGGAGAAGCAGGCTTTCCGCTGAGCAGGGAGCCCGATGCGGGGCTCGATCCCAGGACCCTGGGATCATGACCTGAGTGGAAGGCAGCTGCCCAACCAACTGAGCTACCCAGGCGACCCAATGACTTGCTAGATTTGAAACCAGGGCTTTTTCCTTCAAAACCCTTGTTTTTGCTGGAGTTTGCTATTGTCTTGGGTTTGAAATGACTGAATTGCAGTTATCGGCAAGATAAAACATTAAGTTGTAGCATCATTTTTTATTTGCTTTTATTTTGAGCAATATGATCATATTAAGTAGATGTTTTTAAGAGAGTCCTATAGTGCATCTATAAAATGTGTAAAG
Source organism: Callorhinus ursinus (assembly GCF_003265705.2). NCBI lineage: Eukaryota > Metazoa > Chordata > Mammalia > Carnivora > Otariidae > Callorhinus > Callorhinus ursinus. Next base: position 6,166,463 of record NW_027397088.1, read on the forward strand.
ATAGTCCTGCCCTACTAGGGTTTTGAACCTTGTGTAAAGGATATAGTCACCTAGAACCTTTCTGAATTGCTGGTCTCCATTTAGAGTTGATTTGTAGAAATTCTTTTTGGCCACTGTTTCTTGTGAAACTGTATTATTTGGCTTTTTTTACTTTTCTTGTCTGACTGGACTACTTGCATTTTGAGCAACCCCTAGCCAAGTATTAGACCCCAAGTATTAGACCAGTAGCATCCAGCATAAGTATTTGATTTGACTTTGAACTCTGCCTTCACTCACCTTGTTTGTACACCATCTGCTGTCTCTTCCTTGTACTTTTCAGGCTGTCCAGACTTGACTTCCATGAATGCATTCCCCGTCGTTGTTTGTATTTGCTCTTCCTCCTCCTGTACCTCTGGGGACCTTATGCTGTTCTCTTGTTAATCATATGTTCTTTTATAAATGTATTTCTATGTTTCACTGTGAATACCATGGTGCTCCAGCTTCCTACATTTTAAACTCTTTGATTTCATGGATGGTGATTTAAGCAACAGTCCTTTGCACAATAGTCGACTTAAAAAAAAAATCTTGAAAATTATTTAGTGTAACTTTATTTTAGTAAAACTCTTTTGCAGTATAGAGATGAAACGGTTTGATCAGTTATGGTTCTACAAAGGGTACAGGGAATGTGGCACTCATAATTGGTGGTGGGGCTCATTGGTGGGACTTGTAACTAGTGCATTGCCACTTGGGAGATCCATTTGACTGTATCCGTTGAAATTTAAAATGCGTAAACCATTTGACCCTGCAATTCAACTTTTAGGAGTTTATCCTAAAAATGCTAGAATGTGTATGCAAACATATTTGTACAAGGGTATTTTTTAAATAGATTTATTCATTTTAACAAAATATTGGAAAAAGTTTAAATGTTCATCAGTGGGGAAGTGGCTGAATACATACATGGTGGGGCTTTCATGTGATGGAATATGGAATACTCTGCACCATTATAAAGAATGTGTACTACTTGACTTCTGTGGAGTATTATCAGTGCAGATTCTTAACTGGTAAGAATATGATACAGAACAGTATGCTAACATTTGTATAAAAATTAAGTCTGTGGGAAAGGGGTTTATATGTATATGTGTGTACATATACCCATACAATTGTATAACACATATAAAATGTTTATAGGGAGGTAGAGGAGGCAGTCGAAGTTTACTTTTCACTGTTTACCCTTTTTTAACATTTGAATTTATTACCATATACATGATTTATCAATAATATTAGTTTTTAAAAAGTCTGATAGTACAGATTTAAAATTCCCAAGTCTATTGACTTAGCAACAGTAGATGAGATAATGTGTATAAAGAACTTAGTATGGTTTCAGATGTAATAATGAGTATTTAGTAAATTTTATGAGTGGTGGTCATGGCGGAGATGGTGGTAGAGTTGTAATGATGATGTCAGAGCTTGACCTTGAAGATATAATGTCAGGGCAGATTGAATGTTCCATCTCAGTATCTTACCCTCACCTGGGGATCTAAGCAGTCTTAAAGAGGGGTCTCAAGTGTGGAATATTTTATAGTTTGGTGCTTTGGCTTAACATTAATGATTTTTTTTCTTTGTTCTCTTCTATAATATTTCCCTATTTTTTTTTTTTAAACATGAAATAATTGTGAATCACTTACTATCAGGGAAATAATTCGAAAAACTCATGTATCTCCCCAGGGGAAAAGAAATGATTCAGTCAAAATTTGCAGTCTTGGCAGATGAGCCATGCTTGTCTTGTGGTAATGTGGAACCCTCGTCTTTTGCCACCTGGCTCCAGGTGTATATAAGCCCTACTTTGAGAAGCAAGGCTTTCTATCTACCAATTACGGTTAGGATCTGATATTGCCCTTTGATGATCTCTGTGATGACGTAGTGATTTCTCTGAAGTTGGTGGAACTAAATTTGGTTTCTAAGTCCTGTGACCATCTGTTTGTTGTCATTTGACCTGTGAGACCGTTGGTTCCCTGGCATATGTGACCATACTCTCCTACCGTGTAGTGATCCAAAACGGCTACTTCCAAATCAGTGTCCTCGCTTCAGGGGTTTTTACTGCTTTAAGTGACTCATACATTTGCAAATTCCATGTCCCTTTCAATTCTGCCCCCATCTGATCCTTCATTAATGACCTAGGCCGGAAAGGGAAACTGTAGAGAGGGCAGGTAGAAATGATAAGCCAGTAAATGCCCGGGAAAGATCTGTAGTTAACCAGCAGGGTAACCATGTGCAGGTGCTTTGTGTTGATGTTTCTTCTTAAGAGTGTTGAGGCTTTTTGGTTTGATGGACTGTATCTGTGAAACTATAAATAGATGTGTTTTTTTAAATTGGTGTCTTGTACTTACATACTGATGTTATTTTTTGACCAATATTGAAATTTAGAATTGATTTAATTAAATGCACAGATATCATTCAGATAAAAACGATCTCAAACTGTTTCTTCTGACCAAATATTTTTAGGTGAAAATTAACGTGTTATGAACAATTAGTAATTGTAATGTAACCCCCCCCCCTTTTAAATACATTAGCAATGCTATTAGGTGAAGTAAAATTACATCAAGTGATTCAGTGTGTAGAAGTGTCATGAAGGAGTTTTTCACTATTACTTCTAGAGGTTAAGTTTTGGAGAAATTATGTGACCAATAATCAAAGAATATATAATATTTATCAAAGGAGAAAGTAAAACAAACCAAACTTTAACGTTTGACATGCAAACATTGACCTCATTTTTATTTAGTTGTACTGTTAAATAATAAGTGTTAGTACTTATATGTACAACAAGCATAGTAGATAGTGGATATCTATGCATTTGCCTCTATTCTTTTTATACCTTTGGGCAGATATTTGGCCTTTTACAGAGAAGAGAGAGACAGGAGATTTTATTGTTCACACTGTGCTGAACCTCAGAGGTGCTGCCCCCACTTGCTTAATGTCTTTCTAGAGAAACAGTGGACCTGTTTCTTCAGAGCTCTTGTAAGACTTAATATGAAAAATCACAGAGGCATAAACGTATTTGAGCCATTAATTTTCAAGTGTTTTTTCCTATCGTTTTATTTTTATTTTTCAGATACTATCTCCTTTGGGATTAAAACAAACTAAAAGGTAAGGTTGCTTTTTTATAAGAAAGCTCAGAGTAGAGGAAAAAAAATCTTAGTTCTAAATATATCTTTCTAGAGATAAAATAAGATAGCTTTTTCTCTGGAAGAACAAAGACATGGCAGTCTATTGGTTTTTAAAAATCTCAGAGACTTTATTTCATACCCATGTAACTGAAAGCTCTGAGTCTTTTCAAACTGTTTCTAAGATCAAAGATATTTCTTCACATATGTGGGATCTCATAAATCTATGGGCAAATAAACTATTTTCAAAAGCCCAGATTTGTTTTTGAAATAAAATAAAGTGTATGTTTTCCAGATCTGTATTTAAAATGATGCAAAGAGCTATTTATATGGAGTAGAATGTTGAAAAGGCCATCAGCATTTCAAAGAGCTGATACTCTTGTCCCAGAGCTCAAGTAAACAGTGGCTGGCTATGTCATTCACTGCAGAGATTTTCCCCAATTTTTTTTTTTTAAAGTTTCAAGTTTTTTGATGTTTATAAACATCAAAAGTCTTAAATTTTCATGTGGTCAAATTTACGTGTCTTCCATTTATTTCATATGCTTCTTTTGTAAAACAGTCATTCCTAACCCCAGATCAGTTCAGAAAGAATTACCAATATTTCTTCTGTTTTTGTTTTTCTTTTGTTTTTAAACATATAACAGAACTGTCTATAGAACTCTCCACAGTGTTTAGGCATATGACATGAAGTGGAGATGAGTTCATTTTCTCCCAGATAGTTAGATTCTTAACACTATTCCTTTTATAATTTATTTCTACACTGGTTTATGAGGATATATATTAAATTTAAAAATAGAATCTATTTGCTGTGTCAGTTCTTTTACGAGTTTTCTTTGTTGCTTTTTTCTTGTTATTTTTCAACAAATTACTAGCTTCTGTCACTTATTTAGTTTTTCAAATGAAGCTGGGTATTAAAGTCCTCCTAACCACCCCCACAGAAATTTCCATTGGGAGTTACATTAAAATAATTTGGATAGAGCTGGCATTTTATACTGTTCAGTCTCCCCATTCAATGTATATCTCTATTTATTCTGATCCTTCATGGTTCTTTGTAAATTTTTGTAATTTGCTTCAAATTGACCTCTTTGGACCCAGTAGTCTCCCCCCCGCCTTATTTACAAGGAATCTGTTCTAATACCCATAGCAGGTACCTGAAACCACAGACAGTATAGATCTCTGTATATCCTACGTTTTTTCCTATATGTACATATCTATGATAAAGTTTGTAAATTAGGCACAGTAACAGATTAACAATTAACTAATAAAAATATAACAATTACAACAGTATAGTGTGATAGAAGTTATGTGAATGTGGTCTCTGTCTCAAAATATCTTATTGTACTGTACTCATCCATCTTGTGATAATGTGAGATGATAAAATGCCCACGTGAGGGAGTGAAGCGAGGAGAAAACACAGGCACTGTAACGTGGTGTTCGGCTTCTACTGTCCTGCTGACAGTACGTCAGAAGGAGGATCATCTCCTGCGCCCTGTTGACTGTGGGTAACTGAACAGTGGGAAGTGAAACTGTGGATAAGGGGGGACTACTTAGTCATTGTTATTATAAATGATTTTTTTCATTATAACTTTATTTCCTGTTGGTTATTACTGGGATTGAAAAATGCTATTGATTTTTAGGAATTTTAACTTCATTCCCTTGACCAAACTGTTATTTGTTTTAATAATTTATCAGTCGATTCATTTGAGCTTCCTAGATAGACAGTTATGTTGTGGCCAATAATACTTTGGTTTCTTTCTTCCAGGAGCCCTGTTCCATTACTTCCTGTGTTATGTTCTTATATTGGCTAAATCCTAAAATTTAAAAAAATGATTGGTTGTAAAGTATTTACTCTGTTAGGAATGATTTTATAACTTACCTAGAGACTGCAGGTTACTTTCCACCATGAAGAAAGGTTTTTGCGAAATTGTCACATTTCCTTGGTAATGCATCAGTGAAATCTCATTTTTTTGGAAGAACAATTGTAATTGTAGAGAAAACTTGTTAAAATAGTTGCTTTGAAAACTTATTGAAAGCAGATTTTTAAATAGGTTATTATATTTTTTCCTTTTCATATTTCTAGGTGGAAACTTGGTGATATTGGGAAAGAGAAATTCAGAGTTAGAAAATATGAGTGGGGTGCCTGGGTAGCTTAGTCGGTTGGGTGTCTGACTCTTGGTTTTGGCTCAGGTCATAATCTCAGTGGGGCTTGAGATTCTCTCCCTCTGCCCCTCCCCTTGCTCGTACATACACACACACACACACACACACACACACACACACACATATTCACACTCTCTCTCTCAAATAAATAAATCTTTTTTAAAAAAGAAAATGAGTTCAGTGGTTCTAAAGTAAAATCCAACTTTTATGGATAATTGTTATAATGGATATTGACTATATTAAAAAAACAAAATAGTTTCCATTTTTTTTTCATTAGACTCAGCAGAATTATCATTCCTTTAGTATGCAGGTAACAGTTTTTACTAATTTAACTTGCTTTTGTGGTGTGCTGTTATCTAGCTCATGAATTGTTTCCACTCCCAGAAGGCTGAAACCACCGGCTCGAACTGCTTTGGTGTGTTTACTTCCCACCGTGGGTACCTTTACCTGTATGCAGGTGCCTTCCTTCTTTTCTCCTCAGCCGTCTTTTGTGTAGCTTGTCACTTGTCCTAAGGTGCTGAGTAGAATCTACATAGAACTAATGGGAGCTGTTCTCTGGAAGCTTCTGCAGCAGTGACTTGCCTTTCCCTGTGTTTAAGATGCCTGCCTTTTCTTTATCCACTCCGTTACCAAACCTGTCTCCTGGCAAGATTTCTCAGAAGTTCACCTCAATGAGGGGGCTTTCACTGATCATCTCTGCCAGTAGTTCCTGGAGTCGCAAGGTGCTTTATGCTTTCTGTGTGTTTGAGACATGTTTATAGTTTGCCACAGTGTTTCGTGGGTGGGGCACATTTCCCACAAATCCCCAGTGCTTGGCACTGCTGCTGTGTTTTGAATGAATGAGTGGGAGACCGTCTGTATTTTGGTGCTCAGTGCTCTGGAACATGCTTCTTATAATTCTCCTACATGCTTCCCAGATTCACTAGCCTTTTCTGTATATTCTTTTTCTCAAAAATACTATCTTAATAATGATCATGATGCATGCTTGTTACTATTCTTTCCTGAATATATATTTTTTCTCAAATATATTATTTTCACAATGATCATGACACATAAGTTATAATACATAGTTGTTTTCTGGGCTTCATATGTTGCTATTAAAAATGAGTGGCAACTAAATATTTTTTTAACGGCTTTTCCATTAAAATTAAAAAAAAATATTGCTCTGGAAATATACCAAAAAGACATGAAAAATGCAAGATGGCAAAAATACCAATGTGGCCAAAGTCATGACTTTGTGATGAGTGGTACGACTGTACTTCTCTGTTATTATTTTTTTTCCTTCAAATTTTTTTATTGTTATGTTAATCACCATACATTACATCATTAGTTTTTGATGTAGTGTTCCATGATTCATTGTTTGTGCATAACACCCAGTGCTCCAGGCAGAATGTGCCCTCTTTAATACCCATCACCAGGCTGACCCATCCCCCCACCCCCCTCCCCTCTAGAACCCTCAATTTGTTTTTCAGAGTGCATCATCTCTCATGGTTCCTCTCCCCCTCCAGTTTCTCTCCTTTCATTCTTCCCCTCCTGCTATCTTCTCCTCCTCCTTTTTTTTTTTTTAAAGATTTTATTTATTTATATGAGAGAGAGAGAATGAGAGATAGAGAGCACGAGAGGGAAGAGGGTCAGAGGGAGAAGCAGACTCCCTGCTGAGCAGGGAGCCCAATGCGGGACTTGATCCGTGGACTCCAGGATCATGACCTGAGCCGAAGGCAGTCGCTTAACCAACTGAGCCACCCAGGCGCCCCCCCCCTTTTTTTTTTCTTAACATATATTGCATTATTTGTTTCAGAGGTACAGGTCTGTGATTGAACAGTCTTGCACAATTCACAGTGCTCACCATAGCACACACCCTCCCCAATGTCTATCACCCAGCCACCCCATCCCTCCCACCCCCCACCACTCCAGAAACACTCAGTTTGTTCTCTGTCGTTATTTTATATCCTCTTGTGAAAAATGTACTCCACAGCCACTGTGTAACTACTTAAAATCTGTCACTTAGTTGGGAAAGTTTCATCTCGGTAACAAGTCACTTAATTTTGCCTATAAAATGTTCCTAACCAGCTCAATCAAAGATAACTACAATATATTTTTAATCATGGTTAATTAGATTAATAATAATATTAATAACCACTAAATACTTAATGAGCTCCCTCTCTGTGCCTTTCACATTTAATCATCACACTAAGCTGGGGTCGATGTTGAGTCTGTGTTGCTATTTATTAATGAGGCCTCACTCTGTGATAAATTATCTTGCCCTGATCAAACTAGTCAGTCACCTAGATGTCTTTACATATGACCTTGCTTCTATCAAATGTCCAGAGAAAGGTTTTGTTTGATTTGGGGTGGTGGCATGTATCCCAGGATGACTGTGTGTATCCTAGAAATATTCCAAACTCATTGATTATTTTTTATTAGATCAAGGAGCAAATTCTCATTAAGGTCTGCTTTGGGTAAAAGTTAATCCTACTACCAGTGTGTGTGTGTGTGTGTGTGTGTGTGTTTATTCCTAAGGTCTCCGAATGCTTTACAGGAATTCTCACTTTTCTCCTCTGATCCTCATGACTGCTATGTAAATAAATGAATCCATTTAATTTGAAAGTCTTTTCCTTAAAAATCAAAGCCAGGAATTTAGCATTTTAAAAATTCACTTTTCGCATATATTTCCTAACATTAGAAATTACTAGATAACCAGAAGTACCATTTCCTTAAAGGACAGATGGAAGTGGGTCTTGGGAGTGGCTGCCTGAAGCCTGTCTTGTGGTGTGCACTGGGGTCATTTCCCGGAAGCTGCCTGTCCTTTTGAGTCAAGGCTGTGCCATCTTCTGTCCTTGTCTAGAGGCTGCCGAGGCCCTAAATTAATTGGACATTGGAGGAGGAAGAGCTATCTGCATGGCAGCTGAAGAGGAAAAGAGGAGACAAAATGGAGGGAGAAATGCTTTTATGGAGTGAATGTCCTATGTGCACGTCCCAATTTCATTTGCCTGCTGTCTGGTCATGCATACAGATTGTACGTCCCATAAGAGAAGTTTTAAGGGAGGCTGTGAGAATTTTCCAGGGAGATGGTGGGTGGAGTTTGGCTGTCTGCTAGTGTGGTATTCCCACAGCCCTAATGGGATTGTGATGGCGTCACTTTTTATTTTCATATTCCTGCCTTGAGTATCTTCTACACTGACATCTAAAAAATCATTTTTATTTTTTGGTGGATTTTATTTTTGTCTTCAAACATGTAACTTCTACCCAGAATTATATTTTAACCATCTGAGCCACCCAGGCGCCCCTACCCAGAATTATATTTTAGATACTCTAAAGTAAAAGAATTATTTGAACAAAGGCAGTCTATTTAAAAAATTCTAAAAATACATCAGGGAAGTTTTCCCCTATTACTTAGCATCACATCACATCTTCAGACTCGCAAAATTCTCTATGCTGTTATTTTTCTGTTTCCTTTTTTAAATCAATGCTTAGAGCATTTGTGATGCAATTGTTTATTTAGAGCACTAAGAATACAATAGAAAAAGAAAATGAAGGAGCCCCTGATTCTTTTTTATTTTCTTCTGGAATTTGATTTTTACTATCATATACTATTTGATTGAAATGATGTGCCTCCTTTCCACTGTCTAATTTTTTAGGATATCAAACCCTGTGAATTGATGATAAAATAGCCTCTAGTCAGACAATCAGAAATTTCAGTTGTATTGAGAAGCTTGATTCATGTAGCTTTTATGATTCAGAGCATCTAAATGAATGAGAAACCATTTGCTCAACAGTGTTTATTGAATATACACTCTCTTGGTACATAATACTTAACACAAACTTAGTGGCTTAATTCAACACCCATTTATTGTCTCAGTTTCTGGAGGTGAGAAATCTAGCCACAGCTCAGGTGGGTTTTTTCTTCATAGTCTTTCAGGACTGAAATTAAGGTGTTATTGGGCTACATTTTCATCTGAAATGTGGAGTCTTCACCCAAACTCATATGGTTGTTGGCAGAATTCAGTTCTTTGCAACTGTTGTATAGAGGCCCTTAGCTTCTAGAGGCCTCCCATGGTACCCTCCCACATAGCTCCCTTTGTAGATAATTCACATTGTAGCTCTTTGATATTTTAAGGCCAGTAGGAAAATCTTTGCTGCTTCCAGTCTCTGTGCCCAGGGAAGACCCAAAGCCCTTTTTGAAAGGTCTCCCTTGGTTGGGTTGGACCCATTCAGGATAATCACCCTTTTGATGAACTCACAGTCAACTGATTAGGGACCATAACTGAATCTGTAAAATCCTTTCACCTTTGCCATATAACATAACATAATCATGGAACTGATAGCCTTCATATTTGTAAATCCTGCTCATAGTCAAGGGAAAAGGATTATACAAGGATGTGGGTCATTGGGGGTCATCTTATGTTGGGCAGAGATTTTGGAGCTGAGGGTATGCTAAGTTTTTAAAGGATCACTCTTGCAACTGTGTGAAAAGTAGGCTATAGGGGAGTAAGGATGGAAACAGGGAGCCCAGTTAGGAATCAATTGTAAAATATCAAGTGAGAGCTATTGGTGGCCTAGACTGGGGTGGTAACAGTGGAGATAGGTAAAAAAAAAAAGTTGGAATCAACATGTGTTTTAAAGATTTCATTTATTTATTTTATTTTTTAAAAAATTTATTTATTTGAGAGAGAGAAAGAATGAGAGATAGAGAGCATGAGAGGGAAGAGGGTCAGAGGGAGAAGCAGACTCCCTGCTGAGCAGGGAGCCCAATGCAGAACTCGATCCCGGGACTCCAGGATCATGACCTGAGCCGAAGGCAGTCGCTTAACCAACTGAGCCACCCAGGCGCCCTATTTTATTTTATTTTTTAAAAAGATTTTATTTATTTATTTGACAGAGAGAGACACAGCGAGAGAGGGAACACAAGCAGGGGCAGAGGGAGAGGGAGAAGCAGGCTTCCCACTGAGCAGGGAGCCCGATGCGGGGCTCGATCCCAGGACCCTAGGATCATGACCTGAGCCGAAGGCAGACGCTTAACGATTGAGCCACCCAGGCACCCCCATTTATTTATTTTAGAGAGAGCACGTGAGCAGGTAGAGGAACAGAGGGTAGGGGGAGAGTGAAGGGGAAAGAATCTCAGGCAGACTCTGTGCTGAGTGTGGAGTCTGATGCGGGGCTTGATCTCAGGACTCTGAGATCATGACCTGAGCTGAAACCGAGTCAGATGCTTACCAGGCGCCCCTAAATCAACATATGTTTTAAAGGTAGAGCTAAGAAAAAAGTTGCTTATGGATTCATTTTGAAGCATTAGTAACAGAGAAATCACAGATGATTCCAAGGTTTCTGACTTGATCCACTAGAAGGATGAAGTGGGTAAGAGCACATTGGAGGGGGCAATGTAAAATCAAGAGCTTAGTGACGATGTAATAGGTTTGAAATGACTACTAGACAATCCAGGTAGAGATGCTGAGTAGGCAGTAGGTTAGTAGGTTTGGAGTGTAGAGAAAGATGCTTTAGTTAGGGATATAATCAGACTGTTTCAGTTTATGGATGATATTTAAAATTGTGAGATGGATCATATCACCTAGGGAGTGAGTGTAGTACAAGAGGAGTGGCTTGAGGACTGAGTCCCCGGGCACTTCAGTGTTTAGAGGTGGTTGATGAGCAGGAATAAGCTCATGACCAGTAAGGAAGAGCTAGTGAGAGAAGAGAAGTCAGGTGCTGAGCTGAGAGCTAAGAGAAGAATGTGTTTCAAGAAAAAGAAGGGAGCAACTTTGTCAAATGCTGATGATTGTTCAAGAAAGATGGACACCGAGCACCTGCCATTGGGATTACTAAATGTGGAGGTTATTGATGATCTAGACTGGAGCTATTGTTGTGGTCAAATGCCTCATGGGGCTGAGTCTGAGAAAATGGAGCAGAGTAATTAGAGACATCAACATGTAACACTTTGGAGATGTTTTGTGGTGCAGGAGTAGAGATTAATAGGGTAGTAGCTGGAGAGGAAGATGGCATCAAGAAAGGGGCTTCTTAAAAGATGGAACATGTAGCAATTTGTAGGACTAGGTGAATAAGGCCTAAATAGTTTATTAGAAGAAAACAGTAGAAAAGTCTAAGTTCCCAGGCCACCAAAAGACGAAGAAGAGGGCACTGAAATTTTTTATTTTTACCTTCTTGTTAGTCTTATTATGACTCTCTGTGATGTTATTGTTTTTATTTTATTTATTTAACCAAATCATTACATATGAATGGAAATCTAGATAGTCATTCCTGGCTATTTTGCAGATCCTGGTAATCCTGAGTGTTTTTTCTTGGAGGAACAATTCCATCTTCCTACTTCTTTGCCTCCTGTCTTGCAGTGAGGAGCTTATAAATGCGGTTAAGAGTTGCAGTCGTTTTTGTGGTTTGGTTTATTTACTTCTCTAATCGATGAATTTTTGCTTATGATTCAGTACTGATTTCCTTGGATGTGCTTTATTTTAAAAAAGTAGCTGAAAGGGCGCCTGGGTAGCTCAGTTGGTTAAGTGACTGCCTTTGGCTCAGGTCATGATCCCGGAGTCCTGGGATCGAGTCCCACATTGGGCTCCCTGCTTGGCAGGGAGTCTGCTTCTTCCTCTGACCGTCTCCCCTCTCATGTGCTTTCTATCTCTCATTCTCTCTCTCAAATAAATAAATAAAATCTTTAAAAAAAAAAGTAGCTGAAAGTAAATGTGAATTGTCTTTGACCACATTTTTTCTTGGATTTAGAATGGAGTGGAGGAGCATCCAACTGATCAGTGTTTCATCTATATCTATCCTATGTATCTTGGAATTCTCTGCCAATAACATGAGCAATTACCAATAGCTTGTGAGTTAGCCAGAGTAGATGTCACAAAGTCAGTGCAGTCTACTCATAGGAGAGAAGCCTACCAAAAGAAATATAAAAGATGCACTGCCGAGGAGAGTGGGTTCCAGTCTCTCTGCCACTACAGGCTGCCATCCACTTTCATTCACAATTTACTCCTGAAAAAGGTTTTAAAACTTCAGTATACAGAAGTTAAACATGTGGATTTATATTCCCAAAGAACCAAAAGATAAATGTATATTTTTATGTCCAACTGTTATGCAATGTGCATATATTTCTAGAATATTAAACTTAGGTTAAACTGAAATGTTGACAGTTTTACAAAGCAGTAATTTTGTAGCTCATGTTTTGCTTCTGTCAGTAATGGTCCTGTCTTTAATCTGTGAAATAAACTGTTAATACTGTTAGAAGTAAGGAGTTATCAGTGGTAGTTTTGTATGGGGTAGAGCAGAAACTAGTGACTTGAGTTTGATGCTGTCTTGTCCTTTTTTCTTTTTAACAAGGTACTAGTTACGCTGATTCTTGTAGTCAGGTATATACCTGGCAAACAGGCCCATGAACCGCCCCTCCCCCCCATTTTGAGTTCCTGGACTGTTATTCTGATGCTAGTTTTCATTTAGTATTTTTGTCCTCTTTTTAACACGTTCTATCACTGACCTTCATTTTGCTTGGACTGTCTTTAGACGTGGTCTTGGTGCTGGGGATATCTGACCTTTTTCCCTATTACCCTTGCCCACTGAATTGAACAGCTTACATCTTCTAGCTGGCCGGCTGATGGTGAGCCATCACTTTTATACCCTTCATTATGTCCATCTTCATTTCAGTTGTACTATTAGTATCAGCACTTGTATTTTTCCGTTTCCGCTCATTTTCAGAGAATATGTAAATGTGACACAGTTTTTAAATAATTGTATAAATAAATGTTGCTTGGCAAATTAGAACTGTTGGTTACTGTGCTTTACTGTGATGAAGTAGTGGGATGTGTGTGTCCAGCAGCTGATATGTGGCTCAGGAGAGGTGGTTGGAATATTATTCCCTTTTAACATTTGAAAGCACTGATAGCATGGACTTCACACTGTAAAGTTGTGGTGTGCCCACAAATAACATTGTGATCCTTGTTGATTGTCTTCTGGGGCTGTTTTCTCTTCTGTAAGATGACCAAGTTGGTCTTTATGGTCTTTAAGATTCTCTCCAATGTGATCAATGTGATTTTACTTAAACTTTCAGATCCTTACACAGAAACAGAGTATTTTTATTTAGATCAAACTTGAACAAGTTTATTTATTTTCTTTTTATTCAGTCCGGCACAGAGAACAGAGTGGGAATTATTATGATTTATTTTTTAACTTTATCTCTTTTTAAACAATTTTTAAAATTTTTTACCTTTCTCTTAACTAAAATAATTGAGGGCAGCTTATAACAAGAATATGAATTTATGATACAATATAAAAATAAAGAGGACCACATAGGGAAGTGGAAACAGAAGTGGAAAGAACCATACAAAAAGATGACAAATATGCTAATGGTTACGATCTGTAGGATGCCCAGGGGTGTCAACAGGCAGAGAGACAGTCTCCCTGACAGGGAAGGGGTGAGCCCGACTACCAGGGAGTGGTGCCAGGACCCTGCAGGGGATTATCCGGGGGCTGGGCCTTTGTCTCTTCAGTTGTGCACCCTACAGACTCTCATTTCTCTCCTCTTAGGACTGTGGCATCAGTGTTACCCCTTAAGGGTTTCAAAATGAAATTTACCTCCCCAGGCCCTTTAAAAGAAGAGAAACAGTTTGTTAGCTGTAATCAACTAAATGTGGCAGTGGTCTGTGGGTCTGATGGTGGCTGAGACTGAGCCTTGCCCTGTTCTGGAGCGCCCTCTGCCTCCTTTGCTAGAAGCTCTCTGCCCTTCTGTGCCTCGTTTTCCGAGCTCTTGCTGGTCCATTCTGGGCATGTGGTCACCGACATGGATGTCAGCCTAGATTTTAGTTCACCAAACGTCACAGAAGCCATTGTGTTTTTTCATGTGATGACCTCAAGGCGAGTGGCCTTCAAGTCCGGTTTCTCTGTGTCTGAAATCGTGATTCAGAAAGGCCACTGTGGCTGCTGCCTGTGGAGAGACTGGCTGTCGTGGCAAGGACCTGGTTCTCGGCGGGGAGCATTTGCTGGCCGGTGTCATCGCTGCACAGGAGAGGGGACGTGTAGATGACGCAGTGAGTGCTATAGGAGGGCCACAGGGACTTGTAACAGAGCCAGCTGACTTGAAGGGGGCCCCTCAGGTAGGTAACGGGGCAGGGCAGCCACCTGGGCCTTCCCCTTATGTCTCACGCAACCTACGGTGTCCTAGATGCACTCTGCCTCCCTGTTCTGCTCCACCGAGAGGCCAGCTATTGGCTGTTGAGCCGGTGGTTTAGGGAGGAGGCAGCGTATAAGAGGAGCGAGCAAGTGCACCTCCTTGAATCCTCCCTCTGTGTTAGAGGACACGTGGCGCCAGAGAGTAGATTCTGCTTAACCTCCCAGACCCAGTGCGCTGTGAGTGAGGGGTCTTGATCAGGACCACTGAGATTCATCCGCATTATCCAACTCAGTGGAAAAACTGTGGGCTTTGGAGTTAGAGCTGGGCTTCTGATTCTTACCAGTACCCTTTTTTGTATGTGTTAACTGGAGCCTCATTTTCCTTTAATACAAAATATTTTGTGACGATGACTGAATGAGATAATATATGTGAAGTGCCCAGTTAGTGACTCAACAAATAATAATAATGCCATCATTATTATTTTAATTATTTGTTCTTCTACCAGACCTTTAATAAGAAATGTTAGTAAAAAGATAGGTAGCTTTTAGAGATGGTGGTCTTTGATTCTGCCATAAGGGTGAAAAAATCTTAAAGGCAAGCTGCTATTTTCATATTTTGAAAAATATCAGAAAGACCCAAGGCTGCCTAGATTATAAAGTTGGTAGCTTGACGGGGGTATCACCTCACCCCCAGGTAACTTAAATTGAGAGGCATCTTGATCATACAGAAAGATCAACTCCAGAGCTCCATTAGATAGCAGTTTACCCACAGCTTCTCAGACACATATATAAAAGAGGTCCACACACTCTTTCTGCAGAACAGGTAATGGAGATTTAGAGAGGAGAGTAATTTCAGTTTAGTGTTTGAATTTTGTGTTTGAGAATAGCAGGCAATTAAATGCTGTAAAGTGGCACAGGAAAGTGGCTTGAACTTTAAAAACGTTCCTTTTCCTTCATTCTCCCACTTCACCCGGAGATATTCACATTTATATTAATTATCTCCATAGCTCATATTAGGTTATACAATAGAATCTGAATTTCAAATAAATGCCAAAATCAGAAAATAGGCCTATAATCTTTCACAGGCAGCTATGAAGAAAATGGACTTTCTGTTTTTGAAGCATTTTGTCCTATGAAGTACAGACCTTATTTTTCAAATACCTTGTCACCAATATAACTAGAAAATCTCATTAAATACTCCTCAGGGGTGCTGGGGATCATGGCAGGATGCGGAGTTACAGAAGAAGGAGCAGGGGCCTGGTGGCACCTCACGAGCCTGGGCCCGGTCTGCCTCACATGGACTTCTGGGGATGACCTGTCACTTGGAATTCTCTTTCCTAGCTGACCCAGGTTTCTCATCTGGAAACTCAAGATAGTAAACCAGTGATCTTCAGTGTCTTTCAGTATTCCATTTCCATGAGGAAACATGAAGCACCACTTTTCATATTTTACCCAACCATTCCTGAAAAACATGGGTGTTTTGTTCCTCATGGAGGCCCATGCTACTAGTCTAGATGAAACTTGTCGTCTCCTCCAGCAGTGATTTTTCATCTGTGTGTGCATGTGTGTGTTTCTTTGCATTGTTGGAGCCCTAAAGCTATTTGCATGAAATTCCAGATTATCAAGTATATAAAAGTAGAGCCACTGTGGTGTGATGAGGGCCAGGGTCCTCCTGTCTAATTTTCATGCCCTGAGCCACTTCCATAGAACCCTAGGGTTCGAAAACTAGACATTACAGGGTGAGATGCATACTCTTGAGTGCACCACTGTGTGCTTGGTCTAATCCCATTTTTACTTTTGCCCACTTTTTCATTTTGTTATGAAAATTTTCAAGCATACAGTATAATTTCTTTTTTTTTTTTTAAAGATTTTATTTATTTATTTGACAGCAAGAGAGATAGCAAGAGAGGGAACACAAGCGGAGGGAGTGGGAGAGGGAGAAGCAGGCTTCCCACTGAGCAGGGAGCCCGCTGCGGGGCTCGATCCCAGGGTCCCGGATTCAAAAACTTTTACAATGAACCTCTGTAAAGCCACCACCTGGTTTCCTTTATTATTATTCTTTTAATTAACATGTTACTGTGCTCATTTTACCACACATATCTGTCTGTTCCTCTGTCCACCAATTCAGTCCATCTTTTTTTGAAAATAAATTTCAAAGTAAGTTGCAGACTTTCTCCAAATGCATATAAAAGTATAATTCTAGTTTCTGAAGGCAAAATTTACGTACAGTGAAATGCATAGATTGAGTTCTGCTAAATGTATGTTCATGTGTAATTCGAGCCCCTTATCAAGATACAAAACATGACTTACATTATATACCCTAAGAAGTCTCCTCATGCCCCCTTTGAAGATTAATTTCCACTCCCACTGTCCAAAGGAAGGTTATATTACCTTACATAAAGGTAGTCTTTGGTGACTGGTTTCTCTTACTCATCATCATGTTTTTGAGACTCATCCATATTGTTATATGTATGTATGTATGTAATGGTTCTCCACTGTAGGATACCATTGTTTGTTTATCCTTTCTTGTATTGATGAACATCTGGGCTGTTTCTGTTTTGGAGCTGTTATCGGTGAAGTTACAATGAATGTTCTCATGTAGGTCTTTTTGTAGACATTTTCTCTTAGTTAAATATCTCGGATTAGAATTGTTGGGTCATAGGATAGGTGTATGTTTAATTCTATAAAACATTGCTCTGAAGAGGGGGTATCATTTTACTCCATCCCTAACAAATATATGCGAGTTTTGGTTGCTCCTCTTCTCCAACAGTTGGTGGTGTTTTTAATATTTTTAATTATTAATTATTTTTTTAAATTTTAATTTTTATTTATTTGTCAGAGAGAGAGCACAAGCGGGGGAGTGGCAGGCAGAGCAGCAAGTCCTGCTGAGCAAGGAGCCCGATGCAGGACTCGATCCCAGGACCCCGGGATCATGACCTGAGCCGAAGGCAGACACTTAACGACTGAGCCACCCAGGCATCCCAGTGTTGTCTGTCTTTTAAATTTTAGTTATTATACTAGTATAATAATAATTAGTGATATTAGTGGCAATAACTAGTAGTGGTATTTCATTAGGCTTTATTTGCATTTTCTTGCTGACTACTGATGTCAGGCACTTTTATACATGCTTATCAGCCATTCATATATCTTCTTTGAAGTGTGTTGAAATTCTTCATTTGTTTTTAACTGGACTGTTTGTCTTTTTACTCTTGAATTATAGGGACTCTTTATATATCACAGCTTCCATATTCATGTTTTGCAAATATTTTCTCCCAGTCTTTGGCTTCCCTATTCATTTTCTTAAAAATGTCTTTTGAAGAACAGAAAATTTTAATTTTTTTTTAAAGATTTTATTTATTTATTTGACAGAGAGGGAACATAAGTAGGGGCAGTGGGAGAGGGAGAAGCAGGCTTCCCGTGAGCAGGGAGCCTGATGCAGGGCTCGATCCCAGGACCCTGGGATCATGACCTGAGCCGAAGGCAGATATTTAACCGACTGAGCCACCCAGGCACCCCAATTTTCAAAAAATTCATCTTATCAATACGTTCTTTCATGATTCTTGCTTTCTATTTTCCAAGAAACCTTGTTCTACTCCAAGTTATTAAAATAGTCTCATACATTGTCTTCTTTTTTTTTTTTTTAAGATTTTATTTATTTGAGAGGGAGAGAGAGAGATTGAGAGCACAAGAGCAGGGGGAGAGAGAAGCAGACCCCCTACTGAGCAGGGAACCCAATATGGGACTCGATCCCAGGACCCTAGGATCATGACCTGAGCCGAAGGCAGCCGCTTAACTGACTGAGCCACCTAGGCACCCTCATACATTGTCTTTCACGTTTAGTTAATTAGTTTTTATGTTTTAGGTCTTTGATATATCATGAATTAATTTATGTATATGCTCCAAGGTAGTGGCTCTGCCTTTTTGCCACTCCCCAGCATAATCTCTGGCTTCCGGTACCCTGGCTGACTGGTTATTCTTCTAATGTATATACACTCATGGCTGTGTACTTGGCATTCTATTCTTTCTCACTCTTCCATAAATATTTATTGAGTGTTTATAATGTGCTGGTTGCTAGGCTTAGTATTGGGTATATACTGTTGAACAAAATATAAATAATCCAGGCCACTGTGCAGCTGGTAGTCTAGTAAGGACAAATACATACTAAGCAAATAAACACAAACACTTTTATATTTATGTCTGGTGAAGTCTTATTTATCCCTTAAAATTCACCTTGAGTATTTGAAAGCCAGTCATTGTAATCCATCATATCAACAGACTAAAGAAAATCATGTGGCCATATCAATTGATATAGAAAAAGCAATTGACAAAATCCAGGACTCATTCAAGATAAAAACTCAGCAGACTAGGAATAAAGGGGAACTTTCTCAACTTGATAAAGGACACCTATAAAAATTCTCCAGTTAACATCCTATTTAATGCTAAAAGACTGAATGGTTTCTCTCTCAGTCTGGGAACAAGGCAAGGATGTCTTCTCTTAACACTCTATTCAACGTTGTATTGGAAGTTCTAGCAACTGCAGTAAGGCAAGAACAAGAAGTCAAAAGGCATTCAGATTGGAAAAGAAGAAACAAAACTATCCCTATTTACAGATGATATGTCTGTCTGAGGACTATCCCAAAGAATCTGCCAAAAACAGAGCAAAATAAAACAACACCCTCCTAAAACTAAATGATTTCTGCAAGGTCACATCATATAATACCAACAAATAAAAATCCATCACATTTCAATTCACTGGCAAAGAACATGTGGGAACTAAAATTACAAACACAAAACTAATTATAGTCACTCTTCAGAAAATGAAATACTTAGGAATATATTTAATGAAACCTGTCTTGGATCTATATGCTGAAGATTATAAAATGCTGTTGAAAGAAGTCAGAGATCTAAATAAATGCAGAGACATACTGTGTTCACAGATTGGAAGACTCAAAATAGTGACGATGTCAGTTCTCCCTCAGTTGTTCAATGCAATTATTATGAAAAGTCCCCAGAAAAGCTTTTTTTGTTTTCACTTAAAGACCTCCTTGATGAAGCAGTAAAAATTATTAATCCTACTAAATTTTAATCTTCGAACACTTCTCTTCTTAGAAATGTATATAAAAGTTTTTATTTTAGAACAGTTTTAGATTTACAGAAAAATTGGGAAGGTAAAGAATTTCCATGTATCCCATACCTTGTTTTCCCTCTTGTTAACGCTTTACATTAGTATGCTACATTTGGTACAATTAATGAACCAGTATCGATACATTGTTATAAACTAAAATCCCTACTTTATTCAGATTTCCTTATTTTTTACATAATATCCTCTTTCTGTTCCAGAATCCCATCCAGGGTATGACATTAAATGTAGTCATCTTTGTCTTGAGCTGGACAGTTTGTTAAACTTTCCTTGATTTTGATGACCTTGACAGTTTCAAGGAGTATCTGTGGGATACTTTTAGAATGTTTCTCAGTTGGGATTTGTGTGATGTTTTCCTCATGATTAGACTAGGATGATGTGGTTTTTTGGGAGAACAACCACAATGGTAGTGGCCATTTTCATCACATCATATCATGGGTTCATACTATCAGTGTAACTTATCACTGTCAATGTTGTCCTTAATCATCTGGCTGAGGTGGTGTTTGTCAGCCTTCTCCTTTGTAAAGCGACACCCCCATTCCCTTCTCTACTGTACTCTTTGTTTGTTTTAAACCAATAAATTTTTTTTAAGACTTTATTTATCCATTTGAGAGAGAGAAGGAGCATGAGAGAGAGAGAGAGAACACCAGGAGGGGGAGAGACAGAGGGAGAGGGAGAAGCAGGCTCCCGCTGCTCAGGGCGCCTGACGTGGGGCTCGATCCCAGGACCCTGGGATCATGACCTGAGCCAAAGGCAGACACTTAACCTACTGAGCCACCCCGGTGCCCTTTTAGTGTACTCTTTGAAACCAGCAAGATTTTTTATATATAAGCTTCTTCTAAAATTTATAGGAAAAGACACAGGTCCTAGAATAGTTAAAAATCATCCTGAAAAAGAATAAGGTCAGTGGGATCTCTCTACCTATTTTTAAAACCTATTTTTAAAACTTTACTATAGCTAGTAGAGTAAGGCATATGGTATTGGTGGAGGGATAGACACAGAATAGAGAATCTAGAAAAAAGCAATTTAATGGAAGAAGGAGGGGCGCCTGGGTGGCTCAGTCCTTAAGCATCTGCCTTCGGTTCAGGTCATGATCCCAGGGTCCTGGGATCGAGCCCCACATTGGGCTCTCTGCTCAGCGGGAAACCTGCTTCTCCCTTTCCCACTTGCCCTGCTTGTGTTCCCTCTCTCACTCTCTCTCTCTCTCTGTCAAAATAAATAGATAAAATCTTAAAAAAAAACAAAAACAAAAACTGAAGAAGGATAACCTTTTCACAAAAGGGTGCTGGAGCAATTGGACATCCACTGGCACAACAAACCGTGGCTTAATCCTCACACCTTATATAAAAATGAACTCAAAATGGGTCATGAACTTAACTGTAAAATGCAAAAGTATAATTCTTTTAGAAAAAACATGGGGTTCTAGGGCTTGACAAGTAATTCCAAGACTTGACACTCAAACCATGATTCATAAGAGAAAAAAAAATCAATGAATTGGATCTCATCAAAATTGGATTTTTACTTTGCTAAAGACCCTGTTAAGAGAATGAAAATATAAATTTCAAGGCTGGGAGAAAATATTTTCAAGCTACATGTTTGGTAAAGGACCAGCATTCAGCTTATACAGAACTTCAGAATTCAACAATCAAACAGAAACAAAAAAATAGTACAATTAGAAAATGGACATTTTACTTAAGAAGATTTACAGATGGCAAATAAGCATACAAAAAAGATGTTCATCATCATTACCCGTTAGGGAAATGCAAATTTAAACCACAATGCGATATCACTACATACCAATCAGAATGGCAAAAATAAAAAGGAATGTGACAACTCCAAATGGTTGGTGAGCTTGTAGAGAACCGGCATCACTCATACATTGTTGGTAGGAAGTAAAATGTACAACAACTCTGGAAAACAGTTTGGCAGTTTCTTGTAAAACTAAACCCACAACTCCCATGTGACCCAGCAATTACACCCTTGGGCATTTATCCCAGAGACATGAAAACATGTGTTTACATAAAAATCTGTACATGAATGTTCATAGCAGCATTTTTTCCCCTTTATAATAGCCAAAACACAGAAACAACCCAGATATCCTTCAAAGGGTGACTTGTTAAAATGTAGGACAGTCATACTATGGTATAAAGCAAAAACACTCTGTTTTTCACCTTCCTGTGTAGGGAAAAGCCCAGTTCTCCCCTATGGCGTATGTCCTCCTGTGTGTCTGTCTTTTTTACCTTTACGGAGAATGCTTCACTTCTGACGCTTTGGGTCACTGAATATTTGGAGATGCATCAATAAGCAATTCTCAGACATCAGCTAGGTGTCCCACAATTTAACCAATTCTATCACTCTCTACCTAGAGATAATGTCAGATCCCACAGGATAAGGGCTCAGTCTCATAAAACACACAAACACTTCGGATGCCCTTCGCAAGTGTCATCTGTGCTTCTGAGCACCTGCCTATAAGTTAGAGGTTCCTTCAACCCCTCCTCAAGTTTTTATTAATTTGCTGGAGAATAGAACTCACAAAACTCAGGGAAACATTTATGTTTACCAGTTTATTAAAGGATATGATAAAGGGTATAGATGAAGAGCTACATGAAGAGATACACAAGGTGTGGTCCGGTGGGGCTTCCTGAGTGCAGTTGCTTCTATCTCTGTGCAGTTGGGGTGCAATACCCTCCTAGTGTGGGTGTGTTCAACCTGGAAGTTCTCTGAACCTTGCATTATTAGGATTTTATGGAGGCTTCTTCGCATAGGCATGATCAATTATTAATTCCATTTCTAGGCCCTCTCCCCTCCTTGGGCGTTGGGGGTAGGGCTGAATATTCCAAGCTTCTACTCAGGGCTTGGTCTTTCTGATGACCAGCCTCCATCTAGGAGTTCACCTAGGGTTGCCTCATTAGAACAAAAGTTGCTCCTAGTGCTCTTACCATGTAGGAATGTACAAGGATTTTAGAAGCCCTGTGTCAGGAATGGGGCCAAAGACCAAATATTAGAACAAGAGATGCTCCTACTGTTCTTATCACTTAGGAATTTATGAGAGTTTTAGGAGCTCTTTGCCGGAAGCCAGGGGCAGAGACTATATATGACCATAGAATGAATTTCATTCTATGATCTCACACATGGGTACTAGTTAGCAATAAAATGGCACAAAGTCTTGATACAGCAACCTGGATGACTCTCTAGAGAATTAAGCTGAAAGAAAATATGCAGTCCTGGGGTGCCTGGGTGGCTCAGTTAAGTGTCTTCCTTCGACTCAGGTCATGATCCCAGGGTCCTGGGATCGAGCCCCGCATCGGGCTCCCTGCTCAGTGGGGAGCCTGCTTCTCCCTCTCCCTTTGCCTGCTGCTTTCCCTGCTGTGCTCATGCTCTCTCTTTTTCTCTCTCTTTCTCTGTCAAATAAATAAAATCTTAAAAAAAAAAAGAAAATATGCAATCCTAAGGGGTCCCATATTGTATGTATTCTTGAAATTCTAAAATTACGGGAGTGGAGCATAGACTTACTGGTTACCATGGGTGACGGATCTCGTTGGGGGAGAGATGAACATGGCTTGTCAAAGGGCAGCTTGAGGTTGGAATGTTCTGTGTTTTGAACATATCGGTGTCAGTATCCTGGTTGTGATCTTGGTGCTGTAGTTTTGCCAAATGTTATCATTGGGGGAAATTGGGCAAAGAGTCCTTGGGTTCTTTCTATAGTATTTATTATAACTGTTTGTAAATCTATAATTATCTCAAAATTAAAAGTTTAATTTTAAAAATCCCCTTGAAATCTAATTCCTCTAGAGAGCTGGGTTGTCTTTTAGCCCTTGTTATATTTGACAGTCATTTACTCATTTAGTAAGTTCCTACTTTTTACCAAATTCACTGCTAGTTTCTGAACATACAGAAAGTGAAGACAAGTTTGGATATAAATATTTGGGATTCAGATGTGTCTAGGTGGTGGGATACTACCCAGGGAGGATATTGTAGCTTCAGAGAGCTTCAGGGCCATACTTATTTCACTCTATTGTGTTAAATTCCAGACTGTGTTTGAGTAGAGGACCATCATTTATTCAGCTTTATATTCCCAGTACTTGCCTTTGTAGCTGGGATATATGATGCATTAATGCAAATATGCTGGATGCTTGATTGACTGCACGAATATGATGGGGTTCAGGATAAGCTTACCTCAAAATATGGCACCTTGGCATATTAAAAATCTTAAGCTGAAGGAATTTGAAAAAATGACACAAGTAAGAAGGTCACTCTGCTTCTCACCACCTTCTTTGAAAGCAGGAGGTAAATCTCCCATATGAAAGGTACCCTCCCTGTACTAGGAAGAAAGAATGCATTATTATCACCAGGGAGGGAATTTGGGGCCGAGAAATCTGTACAAACCTTGTTAAACTAACCCTTACCTTCTTAGTTACTTCATCATTTACTACCCCTCACCCTTCACAAATTGATTGTTTCTCTGTCTACAGGATATACAAGCTTCCTGCTCTGGTCCTGCTTTGGGCCTTGATTCTCCTGTGAAGGCTCCCATGTACATTGTGAACATTTAATAAAATTTGCATGTTTTTCTCCTATTAATCTTTGTTACTTTAATTTTCAAACCCTGCCATAGACCCTAAGAGGGTCGAGGAAAGCTTTTTCTTTCCCTACAAATGCTTTAGTTTTTATGAGGGCAATAAGCTTTATGACCAAAGAAAAGAATTGGATAGGGAGATGCAAATTTAATTTTTTTAGATTGTGGGAGTGTATCTTTTTACAGGTCGATGAACAGCTACTGATTGGTGGACTCAAAATTTAGCAAACTGAGGAAAGTCTACATCTCCAAAAAACACATTTCTGATATATTCCTTGTAATAGCTCATGGAGGATTTTCAGGAGTACCTTGACAGAATATTGACAGTGATTAACTGATCCTCTGCAATAAACTACATTTCTCCCCTTCCCCTATTACAGAAGCTCCGTGTGTAAAAGCAGGGCAGGGGAAATCAGATGGAGTTAATTTCTTGCTATGCTCTTATGATAGTTTTTCTATGATAAGAAACACACACATATAGGGCGCCTGGGTGGCTCAGTTGGTTGGGCGACTGCCTTCGGCTCAGGTCATGATCCTGGAGTCCCGGGATCGAGTCCCGCATTGGGCTCCCTGCTCGCAGGGAGTCTGCTTCTCCCTCTGACTCTCTTCCCTCTCGTGCTCTCTATCTCTCATTCTCTCTCTCTCAAATAAATAAATAAAATCTTTTAAAAAAAAAGAAACACATATAAAAAATAAAGATCGTGTTATACGTATAATTTTTTTAGCTGCTTTATTTTGTGATCATTGCCCAATGTCAAAAATATTTTTAATTACTGTTTTCTCTCACATCATTTGTACTGTTAAAAGATAATCAGATGCACATTAACCATTTTAAGCATTTATTTGAGCAACTATAGATTCGAATTGGGCAATGCCAAACCAAAAATGGTTAGGAGCACTTCATGGACAGGAGCTTGGGGAGAGACTTTTATAGAGAAAAGGTGGAAACAAAGTAAGGAAATTATTGATTGGCTATAGCTTACCACCTAGTTGGCTGTTTGTGATAGGTGGTTCTTAAGTTTTGATTTTGTAACCTTGAAGCATTTGTGGGCTTAGACTTTGGTTTGCTTTTGTAGGCCGCCATGGTGTTACAGCCACCTCGGTCTAATGGCCTCTTTTTAAAATTAATTTAGCAGTACCATACTTTATTTCACCAGCTCCTTAGAGTTGGACACTTAAGCTTTTTCCAAGTGGGAATACTCGGTTTCTTGTTTTGCCCTCTTCAGTCATTTAGAGGCAGTGCACTTTTGCCATCGCTATAAAAAGACAAGGACACTGTGTCTAACAGACTAAATCTCTGGCAGTAAATATTTGAAAACAGCTTTTGTTTTTTCCACATTAATGAGGTAGGTCATCTACTGCCATGATGTTTTTTTTTGACGGTAACTTTAATTTCTGGGAGGAAACCTTAAAAATAATGCTCCTCTTTTAGGAGATTAACATTGATTTTTCTCTTGATTTTATTAAGGTTTTTTATTTTAATTCCGTATAGTTACCATACAGTGTTATTTTAGTTTCAGGTGTACAATATAGTGATTTAACTGTTCTGTACATTACTCGGCTCATCACGGGGGTGTCCTTTTAGCCCCCTTTACCTATTTCACTCACCCTCCCCCACCTCCCCTCTGGGAACCATCACTTTGTTCTCTATAGTTAAGAGTCTGGCTCTTGGTTTGCTTCTCTGCCTCTCTCTCTCTCTCTCTTCTTTCTTTTGTTCTTCATTTGTTTTGTTTCTTAATTTCACGTATGAGTGAAATCATCTGGTATTTGTCTTTCTCTGACTTATTTTGCTTAGCATTGTACTCTAGCTCCATCCATGTTGTTGCAGATGGTAAGATTTCATTCTTTTTTATGGCTGCATAATATTCTAGTGTGTGTGTGTGTGTGTGTGTGTGTGTGTGTGTGTGTGTGTATGTGTCCATTTATCTATTGATGGACACTTGGGATGTTTCCATAATTTGGCTATTGTAAATAATGCTGCAATAAACATAGGGGTGCATGTATCCTTTTGAATTAGTGTTCTTGTTTTATTTGGGTAAATACCCCGTAGTTCAATTACTAGATTGTAAAGTTGTTTCTAAGTTTTTGAGGAACCTACCTACTGTTTTCCACAGTGGCTGCACCAGTTTGCATTCCCACCAGCAGTGCAAGAGGGTTCTTGTTTCTCCACATCCTTGCCAACACTTGTTGTTTCTTGTGTTTTTGATTTCAGCCATTCTGACAGGTGTAAGGCAATACCTCATTGTCATTTTGATTTGCAGTTCCCTGATGATGAGTGATGTTGAGCATCTTTTCATGTATCTGTTTGGCCATCTGGATGTCTTCTTTGGATAAATGTCTGTTTCTGTCTTCTGCCTTTTTTTAAATTGGATTTTTTTTTTTTTTTGTGGGATGTTGAGTCATATCAGTTCTTTATATATTCTGGGTACTAACCCTTTATCAGATATGTCATCTCCCATTCAATAGGTTGTCTTTTAGTTTTGCTGATTCTTTCCTTTGCTGTGCAGAAGCTTTTTATTTTGATGTAGTCCCAATAGTTTATTTTTGATTTTGTTTCCCTTGCCTCAGGAGACTTATCTAGGAAGATGTTGCTATGGCTGATGTCAAAGAAATTACTGCCTGTACTGTCTCCTAAGAATTTTTATGTTGTCAGGTCTCATGTTTAGGTCTTTAATCCATTTTGAGTTTACTTTTGTGTATGATGTAAGAAAATGGTCCAGTTTTATTCTTTTTCATGAAGCTCTCCAATTTTCCCAAAACCATTTATTGAAGAGACTCTTTTTCCCATTGCATATTCTTTCCTGCTTTGTTGAAGATTAATTGACCATAAAATTGTGAGTTTGTTTCTGGGTTTTCTGTCCTGTTCCATTGATCTGTTTGTCTATTTTTGTGCCAGTGCCATACTGTCTCGATTACTACAGCTTTGTAGTATAACTTCAAATCTGGAAGTGTGATTCTTCCAGCTTTGTTTTTCTTCTTCAAGATTGTTTTGGCTATTCTAAAATCTAAAATAATTTAAGTATGTAATGCCCACTCTGTTCAAGTATTTGCTTACTACTCTGTGGGTGGTTGTACTTTCTTTGTGTGAAGGAAAAACAGGTCAGATTATGGAAAGAGCACTAGGTGACAAGTAAAGGAGAATAGAAAGCCTGGTCTGTAGTTCACCTGGTGTCTGCAGGGGAGATGTCTCTGGGCCTCAGTTTTCACATCTGTTAAATGCCATACTTGGTCTGGCTCATCTTTAAGTTCCCTCTGACTTTAAGTTTTTAGGTTTCTTTCCAAATGTCAATACTTGCTTAACCAGCCACAGAGAGAACCATCCTTTCAAATGTTGGAAATGCTGTGGAAGAATGAATCCCAAGGTAAAATGGGAAACCAGGCTTCTGAGCTCCTCCTCTTTGCAACTTTGTACTTTGCGAAGTGAGTTCTTAGAACAATAGACACAGACATATATTCTATCCTAAGTGAAAAATATTTCCAAATCTTAGTATATTAACATCTCCATTATATCCAGAGATTAATTTTCTACCCATGTCATTCTTTTGGTGCATAGCCAAGGTCTGGGAATTAAAAGCCTATAGGAATAAAAAACTGGCCATTTCAATCTTCCTGCACTAAAACCAGGCACTTTATTCCTTAAGTCTGCACCCAATCTTATGGATACTTGCATTTGATTCTAATGAGCTTAATTATTTTGCTTCTCTGATAGCTTACAACAGAGTGAAAGCCTCAAACTCAGAGAGGTTGGCAGGGCTATTAGTACTATTAGAACAGTGGTAGAGGTTCTGCTGGCCAACTGAAATCAAAGAGGCAAAAAAATTTAAAACACTAAAAAAACTGCATGATTGCAAAGAATAGCAGTGGCTTTTCCTGAAGGATGAGGGTTGTCATTGAGAAAAGTTTAAATTTTATGTATAGCCTTTGTTAAAGAGTATAGTAACATTTCAGAGTATTTCTGTACCAGTGGTTCTCCAGATTTTGCTGACATAGAATCACCCACAAGCCTTGTTAAGGTGTAGACTGCTGGTCCTGCCCCAGAGTCTCTATTTCTTGGGTCAGGGGCAGGGCCTGAGAATCTATTACTCACAGTTTCTTTATTGATATTGATGTTGCTGGTCCTGGGCCCACACTTTGAGAGCCACTGTCTTATGCAAAAGCATTTTAGTTGTTTAAAATAATAAGTTTAAATTTCCTGGAAAAATTAACTTAAGTATAAAGCTCATTCCTTACTATATAATTATTTCTAAAATATCTTCATTTTGTATCCTACCTCCTGTGGCTCCCTCCTTGGAGAGCCTAAGGTATAGGATTTTTTTTTCTTCCCTCTGTGCTGTTCTCTCTTGTGAGAGTCTGTTGTCAGTTCCTCAAGGTAGAGAAACTCCAAATATTTGTGATTTTCCATATTTGATTTCATTTGTTTCTACTTTCATTCTTCCTTGTTATTAATTTTATTTGCTTGTCTTTTTACAACTGGAACCCAAAACTTACTTTTACTTTTTTCACATTAATATGTTTAATGCTATTTTATCTGAGCACAGGTCATAAAATTCTGTCTCTCTCTCTCACACACACACCAAAATTCAAGAGGTTATAACACTTTGGTACAAAAGTAAGTTTTTCTCCCTTCTTCTGTTTCCCAGCCACCCAGTTCTCTTTCTTGGAGGCATCTGCTCTTGTCAATATCTTAACATTCATGCAGTCCTTATTATTCATGGATTATTCATGGATTCTGTATTTGTGAATTTACCTAATTGCTACCATTTGTTTGTAACCTCAAAATCAACACTTGTGGGGCTTTCTCGGTCATTTGAGGACACGCACCGAGTATTAAAACTTTGAGGCATCCATGTTTCCTCCTGAGGTCCAACAAGGCAATGCTCTGCCTTCTTATTTCAGCCCTTGCTGTAAACACGTATCCTTTTTGCCATCTATTTAGTGCCATGTTTTTCACATTTTTGTGTTTGTTGTGGATGATTTTGCTGTTTAAAATGGTCCCCAAGAGTAGTGCTCAAGGTCTGTCTCATGCTTCCAAGCTCAAGAAGGCTGTGATGTGCCTAATGGAGAAAAACACCTGTGTTAGATAGGTTCATTCAGCCCTGAGTTATAGTGCTGTTGGTTGTGAGTTCAATGTTAGTGAATCAACAGTATATATTAAATAGAGTATCTTTTAACAGAAACACACACAAAACAAGATTGTATATTGATTAGTGGACAAAAATGTGAACAGAGGCTCACAGGAAACTAACTCTGTATTTCCCCTAGGAGCAGTGGTTCAGTATTCACTAATCTAGTGTTCTCAGAGATGTTATAGATCATAACTACTGTGAATAATGGGAATGGACTATGTATATATTATTTTCATTATTTCTATTTCATATGTATTTTGCAATTTCAATTAATTGCTTCCATGCACTAGCTAATCTTTACAAGTTATGAGGCATATAGAGAAATGCAGAACTATATTTTTTACAGGGCAGTGTTAGTGGAGAGGACAATATAATTTGGACTGATTGGGGCTGATTGGGGGCTGATGGAACCCTCATAAGGGGGCCTAAATTTCACTCTTCTGCCATCTTGTCACTATATTCAGAATATGATTTAGCATGCACATAACAGCCTGCTCTGAAGTTAGAAAGAATGTTGTTTGATTTCCGTCCTTTTAAATGGCTTGCTAAATGAACGTTAGTGCTGTACTTTGCTTTTAGCTAGTTTATCGTTACATGTGTTGTGGGGAGAGGGTGACACCATGGAAATGTCACTGTGAGTTAATGAATAGTGTCTTTTCTCAGCAGAACAGTGATAGAGAAATCTATAGCATGGATATTCCTAATGCGGTTCACTCCTTTTGACTTGGAAAAACATTCCTTTTTTTAAAGGACAGAAACATCATCCCTGTCCTCCAGTCACTTAAGATCTAGTAGATGGACTAGCAGTTCTTGGATGCGTTCAGTGAGTGTCTTATGTGCACATGGGGAAGAGAGGAGAAATGGCTCAGTTGGGTTTGGGGAAGTATGTAGGATAAGACATGGTTTCACAGAGATAACATCTCTGGAATTATGAAGCATGTCAATGGGAAGGTGTGTTTTAGTTTGAAAAGAAAATTGCCAAGGAACTCATCAGGACTGTCTGTTGGAAAAAGCAAGGAAGGCTGGTATTTCTCAGGAGATGGCTGATAATGGAAGTGGCAGGGGCCGACTAGGACCTGGAAGAGTCAGAAGGCCTGGGTTTCAGTTCTGATGCTGTTTAGCACTTTCAGTTTTCAGTTAGTACGCGTGACTTTGGACAAATCAGTTTTTTTTTTTTTTCTGTAGTGTTGTCCTGAGGATGAAATGAAAGAAATAATAAAAAGAAGAAAGAAAACCCATCAGAGAGGAGGTGATGTTATGTCACCATTTGCAGGTGGAGACATATTTCAAGGCTGATAGCATCTACTTAATAACTGTGGAACTGAGGGCCAGCAGAGCCTTCGTGTGCTAAAGTTTACTCCTTTCTCCACTATAGCAGACTCCAGGACTTTATTTAGAGAATCTTAGATAAAATCAGTTTATTTAGAATATTTAGGAGAAAATAATTTTTAACCTGGAGGCTGTTTCTTCTATGTAGCAGTAATATTTCTAATTGCTGAAAATAGTTTTTAATATGCAGTCTAGTGAGTTGATTTAAAACGGGTTTTAATTTTACTTGCCATAGCCATTCCACTTGCTAAATTATTTCTGGGTGAAAACTTTATTCTTTTTCATTAGCTGAGTACTTTTTAATTTTAAAACTGTTGTGTATGTGTATCTTAGTAAGATTATTATACAGTTATCTTAAATGAGGAAGTTAGTGGGTAATTATTCTGTCATTCTCCAAATATGGAATATGGAGAACCACAGTATATACCTCTCATTAAAAACAAAAATAAAAAATAACTAGTAGGTTGGTTCAAGTTGAGAGTAACTAGCAGTTTTGATGTTTCACTTGAGTTTGATGAGATGCTGGGGAGGATAAAGAATGAGTTTGGTACATGTGTTTAATACTGTGTTTGTGTTTTGTATTTTACATGCATTGAGAGGAACTTTTTCCCTGGCATATTGAGGAAAGGTTCATTCATACTAATGGATACTGGTTATGTGATCTTAATTTTAACTGATGATACTTTTCCTAAGTGAAAAATAGTACAAGAGTGGTTGGGAATCTCTCTGCAATTCCAAATATGGTGGTATCTTTAGACACTTATTAACCAATCTTCAAATCAATTTTGCAGCGTCTTTGGTCTGCAGTCATTCCCCCATGCATTTGTTTAATTACAGATTTTAACCTTTTGACTTAGGACAACGAAACTCATTTCTCTTGGAACCGAGTGCTGTATTTTTCCATTTGTTTTTGTGTCCATCACAAGATACTTTTCTCTTGAGTACCCCTCTATACTTGAATAATTAAGAAGCCTCCAGTGTGACAGAACATTTTCACATCTCTCATTCTTGAAAATATGGCATTTATTAGCAAAGAATGGTATTGATAGTCATTTCTCAACTGAATTTATAGTGTTGAAAAGACCTCTCTTCTGAATGGGAACATTGTATATTCAGATAATGACTGTTTTAAAACTGCTTTTCCTGCTCCTTCTCCCCCCCCACCCCCTGTCTTAATTGTAATAAAAAACATTATCTACACAAAAGGTGACTATTACAAAAGGAGACTGAAGTGTCAAGGGATTTCCTGGGCTCTCTGATCCGTGTGCCCTGGCACCATCTCTCATCAGACTTGCCCTCTATGTGCAACTGCCAAGTCTTCTTGCATAATTGTCTTGACAAATGGTATACTCGTTAATATTGCAGTTGGGCCTTAGCCAGTCTGTGGAAGCCATGTGCCCCAGGCAGACACGTCCAGTGCCAGTTTCTTGCTGGTGGCTTTAATCCATGCCTTACAATGCTGGATAAATAAATAGTCACTTAAGGTAAGAAGTACTTTCATTTATCCAGGCAAGATAAGAGCATTTTTGAAAGGTAAGGGGCCGCTGGTGTTTCTGGGCTGTAGACCCTCTTGTAGGTTGGCACGACAGCTTCCTGCCTTGGAGGCTTTCCTTTGGTTACTTACATGCTCCAGAATCCATCAGAAACACACATTTTGGTGAATCCTTAGAGAAAAGAGATTGTTCACTTTATTCTCTTCAGCGCTATTAAAGTGCCCAAGGTAGAAAAGCAATGTTGTTGTTATCAGTGCCTACAGTCATTTCCAGGAATTAGGCACACTGGATGCTGTGCAAAATAAATAATTGTGTCTAAATGGACAAAAGTCAAGGAAAGAGTATGGGATGCTCTCAGTACAACTGTGTGTTAAAGTGTTCTCCTAGGCATTTCATTTTATTGCAAATTAATGATTGCAAATACACAGTGTCCATTAGAGCCTGTATTGGCTGTTTTCCAGTGGGAGAGATGTACATGTCCACAGATAATTGCTACTAGGTTCCTTTGGCATGAGAACTGTGAATATTTCTATTTTAAACATCCAGGTTATTTATATTCACTTCAGCTCAGCCAGCAGGAGATATATTTTCCTGTTGCCCAGTTATTTCCAGAATTTATGGATACTGTATCTTCTGCTCTTCTGCACATCCAAGCTGGACTCTTGGTTTTCTTATTCTTTGTGTGTTGCACAGAATCCCTCCTGGAATAACCTTCCTAGTTATTCTGTAAGGTAGCTCTATGTAGGTAGTGTGGCCTTTTTTCTGATGACTGACTTCATTTAGGTGTGGTCTTTTTCATGATAGTCTTACTCTCAGGAGGAAAGAACTCTGGCTAGGGTGACCAGCATCTTGGTGTGTGCAGTTTAATTTGTAAGACCTTTGTCCTGTTTGACCAAGTTTCAACTGTGTTCTTGGCTTCTATGACAATTTTGAGAGAGAGAGGGGCCACACACACATAACTTTTATGAGAGCATATGGTTATAATTGTTCTATTTTATTATCAGTTGCCTTTGTTCACCTCTTCTTGGGCCTCATTTAATAAGGTAAACTTTATCACAAGTATGTATGCATAGGAAAAAACAGGATATATAGGGTTCGTTACTCTCTGTGGTTTTAGTCATCCACTGGGTGTCTTGGAACATATCTTCCATGAGTAAGGGGGGACTAGCATATATACATTTTACATAGGAATGATTATTTATATAAGACAGCAAGGGTAACCAGAGAAGTACTTTCTGAACTGTTTATTTCTACTTATAGCAGAAGTACAAGCTCACTAATGATAAACTGGATGGCAGAAAAATGAAATTTTGTTGTTTCTAGTTAACTCTTCACACAACCTAACTTTTCAGCTTATTGTGAAAAGTAATGTTTTTGACGTTACTTTTGCCTAGCCCAACAATGGGACATCTTTAATGGAGCCTGGTGACCAAAGAATTTTATGCCTTTGGTAACCTTAAAGGTAAAAACTGCTGGTTATTTTTCCAGCAAAAGATGGGTTTACTTGGACGTAAAAGAGAATTGCAATCCCAGCACAAACAAGCTGCGCCCGAACCGCGGGCAGGTCTGGGGAACAAATGAGAGGCAGTTATGAAGGAAAGTCCATTAGAATAAACAGAGTTCTAAATATGGTGGCTTCTCATTGGTTGAGCTGTTGCCTAGGGGATGAGGAAAGGGTCTCTTCCTTCAGCTTCCTTTTGAGTGCAAGGTCAAGTCTCTCATTGGGTCTGCAGTTGAAGAGTGGTAGGGCTCCCCTGCTGAAACCTCTCGACTTTGTTTAAGTGAGTTTCCCATTATTAAACACATTAAAAAAAGAAAATAGAACAAAACATGCATGCTTGCTGTAGTTAATAGATTCCTCAGATTCCATGGCTTTCAGCACAAGAACTGTACAGTACAAGAACTCAGCCTTAAAAATGCTATTTATGCAATTGCTGATGCTTGAAATGAGGTCGCTGCATCAACACTACAAATGCTTGGTCCTGACTTGGGACTACAGTGATGTTTGAAACTGAACTTGCAAAGACGACATTGAAGGAAACCATGGTGCTAATGCAGATTATGTCACACTTCTCTTCTTATGCCAGAAGCTGATCATCCAGAAGAGTAATAAGTTGAATAAATGCTGAATTTGATAATGTTGTACCTCTTATACATTCCTTGAGTGGTGAGGAAATTGCTGGAATTCAGGCCATAGTGCTGCTGATGGTGACATCAAGAACCAGATGTGCTAATGTGATTGATAATAAGAAATACATATTTGGTTTAGTCCATGTTCCCCACACATAGCTCCTAAAACCCTTGTAATTTCTAGTTGTAATTGTAACCCATAGGAGCATCTTTTTTGTTATAGTATTTAGTTTTGTTGCCAATGCCAGAAAAAGCTCCAGGGCCATAAGGTGAAGTGGGTATCTTTTGTTACTCATATAGCAAACCCTTTTCTAGCACAGCTGAGTTTATGTGAATAAAGTGATTTTCAGCAAGCCCCTAGGTGATCTGAGGATGGGGGCTTATTGCCCAGGGAACCAACTAGACCTTTGAGGAGGGGGAGAAGGGCTGGAAATGGAGCTCAGTCACCATGACAGTTGATTTAATCAACCAGGCCTATGGAATGAATCCTCCATAAAACCCCCGAAGGATGTGGTTGAGATAGCTTCAGGGTTGCTGATCATGTGGATGGTGGTGTACCCAGAGAGGGCATGGAAGCTCTACCCTCCTTCCTGCATACCTTGTCCTTAGCATTTCTTCCATCTGGCTGTTTCTGAGTTATATATTTTTATAGTAAGCCAGTGATATCGTAAGTAAACTGTTTTCCTGAGTTCCGCTCTAGCAAATTAATTAAATCTCTGATATATGGCTGGTCATCACCTGGACTAGTGATTGGCATTTAAAGTGGGGCAAGAGGGCAGTCTTGTGGCGCTGAGCTCTTAACCCATGCTACTCACTTCTGTCTCCTGGTAGAGAGCGTCAGAATTCAGTAAGTTATAGGACACCGAGCTGGTGTCTGTGGAGAATTGGAGAAGTGCTTGGTGGTGTTGGAGAACACACATCACAGCAGGTGAAAAACCCCATGAGCGCTGTGGTGAAAGCTGTGTCATGAGTTAATTCCTGGCCTTGGAGCAGTGAGTGGTAACAGCAAGCAAGGGGGAACTCAATTGAGGAGAGCCCGCTAGGACAGAAACCCATGTTAGACAGACAGGAGACTGGAACAAGCCTTTTTAACTTCCATGTGTCAGGGCTGGCGCATGGCTGGATTGAGGCTGGTGATTGCCCTGAGGGTAGTAATACTCCCATACTTTTCTGAGATCCTCTGACCGTCCCATACAATGACCTGAAGCATAGATACTAGGTTAGTTTGAACAAAGTTTTAGTGAAAATTTTCCTTAGAAATATTTTTTTTACTAAAATATAATGTAACACTCTAGCTTTAACATGTATTAAAGACTTCATTAATGCGTATAATGGAAAAGCATTTGTTTGGTATAGGATCTGGCATCAGTTTCCCAGAAAATCTGAATATCTTAGTAATTGGCATTGTGACTGTGACAGTTGATTTATACTTAGGGAGAGGAAATCGGAAAGGCAGAGAAGTTCTTACATGCCAAGCATTCCACCTGCATTGTTATAAAAAATAATTGCTTAGCTGGTCACTGAACACAATTAGTTAAACTGTCTATGGCCATGTTACATTTATCCTGGCGTTTCTTCTTGATATAAATGGGTTTAACACAGGCCTTTAAGATGGCTAGAGCTCAACTCAGCAGGTACTTTTAAAACAACTTCTTCTTATAATAATGATTCAACTCTTTCAAAATAAGAAAGTTTATTTTTCTTTAAAGATTTTTTAAAAAAGATTTTATTTATTTAAGAGAGAAAAAAACAAGCAGGGGGAGTTGCAGGCAGAAGGAGAAGGAAGGCTACCCACTGAGCAGGGGGCCTGATGTGGGGCTTGATCCCAGGGTCCTGGGATCATGACCTGAGCCGAAGGCAGACGCTTAACTGAGTGAGCCACCCAGGCGCCCCTCCAAATAAGAAAGTTTAATTTAAAATGTAATAGATGTCTGTTTAGAAAGTTTAGAAATATAAAAATACAAAATAGAAAATAAGGACCAGATATTATACTTATTAAATTTTGTTTAGTTCCTAAATATAGTATGCACATATTTATAGGTAGATAATATATTTGCATAGTTAAGATCATATCATACATTCAATTTTATATCCTATTTATCACTTTATAAGTATATGGTTATATCATTAAAACTCTTTGAAACCGTTGTACTTTATGAGTGCATAATATTTTATTGTATGGTTCTATAATTTACTCAGTCACTCCCTTGTTGGGGGGATGTTTATGTTGTTTCTAATTTTTTTGTAATGAAACTCCTTTGTGTTTAACTTCTGTCTTCATTTACATTATTTCATTGTGATAAATTCCTAGAAGGGTAATTACCCTGTCAGAGGGTATGAGCAGTTTTAAATCTCCTGGTAGTGCTGAACTCCTTTCTAGAAAGGTTGCACCAATAACACTCTCACTAGTAACACAGACAGCTGCCTTTTTAGAGACTTTTTTTGTATTCATACTACCCAGCAGGAATATAAGCACACTCTTTGCCTTGCCCTTTCATGAGTAAAAGTTAATAGAAGTTGGCCATTTCCCCACCATTATTTTAGTGGAGTAAAATGTACAAACTGTGTGTTGACTGAGCCACATTTCATATTTCTTGGTAGAAACTGTTTAAGTATTGCATCCGAAGGTTAATGGAGTGTGCCTGATCTTTTTCGTATGGTTATGACCATATGTCATGTTTGCTTATTACCATGGCCCTTTCTGGTAAGTAAATTGTGCTTTGTAGAAATTACCAGTCCAGCAGACTTAATGCACTGCTAGTTTCTCTTACATACAAGACCAAGGGAGATTGAAAGGAAAGACTGTTTAAACCATTATAAAATTCATTCATTTTAACAACAAACATTTACTTGATATTTTGCTAGTTCTAGTCACTTGAGCTAGATTTATGGTAGTAAAGAAAGCTTACAGCGTTCTCATGTGGCCTGTTGAACAACCAAAAGAATCCAAATATAATCTGTGACCATGTAACAGGATATCTTAGGTACCATTTTATTTTTATTTATTAATTTAACTTAATTTAATTTTTAAAGTAAAAATTATATATACTTAAGGTTATATAGTATAATGATTTGACACATACATATATATGAGATGATTTCTACAGTCAAACTAATTCACAATCATCTCCTCACATAGTTACCATTTTTTTTGTGTCTAATGAGAAGTGTCTGAAAGCTACTCTTTAGTGAATTTCCAATGTTCAGTACCGTATTATAAACTGTAGTTGTTGTCATGCCTTACATTAGATCTCTAGACTTATTCATCTTACAGACTGCAACTTTGTACCTTTTGACCAATATCTTTCCATTTCCCCCTCCTCTGCATTCCTGGGAACCACCTTTCTACTCTTTATGCTCCTGTGTACTTGATTCTTTTAGATTCCACATGATAGGTGAGATCTTAACTGGGCTTAAGAGTAGAACAAACATCTATCTGGGAATTAGGCTGCTGAGTTATCACCTCTGACTGATTGGCTGCACATTCTTGGGAATAAAGCTAATCTGTGACTTGGCTTCTTTATCCACAAAATATGACTGTTGGACTTAATGATTTCTGTGGTCCTTTCTAGTTTTCAAAATGTTTTTTCTGAAGATTGAATATTATCTCTTTTTATAAGCTGAAGTCCATATACTATTTTAGAAGCTTAGTTTGTATACTAAAAGACAATCTTGGGAATTAATTTTGATTGTTTTGGGTATGGAATTCTCATTTTTCTTATATGAGGGTCTAGATCTGCCCTGTCCAATATGGTATCTACTAGTTGTATGTGGCCAATTTAAATTCGTATTAAGTTAAATAAAATGAAAAATGAAATCCCTCAATTGCACTCTCCACATTTCCCATGCTCAGTAACCATATGTGGCTGGTGTCTACCATATTTGACAGTGTGGATATAGGATGTTGCTGTCATTGCAGAAAGTTCTGTTGGATGACATGGACCATTGTTTTTTGGTCAGAATAAGCTCTGTTTTAGTAAATAAGGATAATATTTGTATCAAAAAGGGCTGGGAAAAGTGATCCACTATCTGTTTAAGGTGTACTGCTTAGGGTCCGCTGGGGCTTCTTTTTCCCCTCCTTTAGTTCCAATGTCAGTTTTTCATGAAATCTTCTCTGTCCTAGTTGGAACATAGAACTAAGTACATTGATTTTGACACTTGAAGAAAATGAACTTTAGCCTCACTTCCCTAAGGATTTTACAGTGTTAAAGGTGTTAAAATGTCACTATATAATTTTGCTTTAAAAATAATTGTTTTTTTTTTTTTTTTTTGCTTGGGTCATGGTTCCGGGGTCCTGGGATCGAGCCCCACGTCGGGCTCCCTGCTCGGCGGGGAGTCTGCTTCTCCCTCTCCCACTCCCCCTGCTTGTTCTCTCTCTGTCAAATACATAAATAAAATCTTAAAAAAAAAAATAATTGTTTTTACAGAGTTTCAGTTTGGGATGATAAAAATGGTCCAGGGATAGATGGTGGTGATGTTGCACAATGTGAATGTACCAAATGCCACTGAACTGTGCACTTAAAAATGACAAACTTTATGTTATGTGTATGTTAACTGCACAAAAACCAATTTGCTCTGATTAGAAGGAAAATGAGCATCTGGGTAGTATCAAAATAAAGTTGTGAGTATATTGTATTTCTGCTTCAGGAGAAGCAGAATTCTAATTTAGACAGAATTTAATTCTGTCACATCTGTCCCAGGCTGGGTTTGCCAGGAAGGAAATTCTGAGATTAAGATTAGCAATGCAGGATACTTACTAATTATGTGATGTTGCTCTTGGCATCCACACCTGTGGGGGACCGGGAAGAAGCAGAATTAGGCAGAGGGGAAGTCGAATCCCAATGAAGATCTTAGCCACCTGTATGGGGGCCTGCCAGCCAGCTGTGTCCTGAAACATACCCCCCCACCGTAATGGATGCAGGCTGTCCCTGGAAGGATGTGTGATTTTGGGCAAGACTCTTTTTTTAGGTGAGGCTATCTCTAAAGTTTTTATTTATTTATTTAAGTAATCTCTCCACCCAACATGGGGCTTGAACTCATGACCCTGAGACCGTGAATCCCATGCTCTTCCAACTGAGCCAGCCAGGCGCCCCTAGGTGAGGGTATCTTTAAAAAAGTCTGAAACCTTTGGAGCATCTGAGTGGATGAGTCCTCCATTCTTGAGGGTAGATTTGGGTGGTGCAGCACAGTAACTCATGGTCATATCAACATCAAGCCAGAAGTCTGTTTTCTAAATAATCCACATTTCTGGACTATGTAAATAGAGGACCAGAAAGTAAGAGAAAAAGGGCTCTTCTGGTGTTAGGTAATTCCTACAACTACCAATAACCAAGAACATAAGAAAGAGCAGGCAGACTCCATTGAGATTTTTCATTTCTTTATCTGATTTGGGTTAAGTATTTGTAATTGTTTATTTTTTCTTACAAAGTTATATATAATAGCTATAAGTAAATGTTCTCTGGCATGACATAATAATTTTTTATGTCCTCTGATCTTTGATTAGTCAAAGTATCTTAAAATACTGTATATTTGCATAACTTGGGATGACCAAAGAAGGAAGGAAAATATGGTGGAGTGAATTAGCCCATACCGTACAGTGGGAGAAACTACCCCCTTATCTTCACACATACCATCATCAACAAACAATAGCAGTGAGCTCTTTTTATAGGGCTCTGAGGCACTCACTCTAAAGCTGGCAGAGTGATTTTGACTCCTTCTGACTTTTATGGGGAAATGTATCAAAAGAAAGTCAGCACGAACTTACCCAAATAGCCTTTTAAAAAGAGTCTTGGCCCATTGCAGACATCTCAAAATGTCTTTGTAAGTAATAAAGAAAAAAAAGTTCATTGCATTTTTTAGTAGTGTTGACTTCTCTAGCATATTATTTTTAAGTCATGATAGGGTAGGAGGTACATAGAATTCTTTATATATTTAATGCATGACATTTTTATATTCATTTTATACAACTAAAAATTTGTACACTGGCTAAAGAAACTCTTATTTACACCTTTGTTTTTGTGCCCTTTTTGCCTCCATCTTCTCTTTTTCAGTGGCTTAGAGTAAAGTGGAAAGATCATGGGATTTTAAAGTTAGAGATAAGGATTCGAGGCCCCTCTTTGCTACTTTTATCCATGGGAATAGAGTTATGTCATTTATGAACCAGTAGTTCTTTTTCTGTGAATTGTGACTAATAATTGTGTGTACCACCAAGGTGTTATTGGAATCGGTAATAAGATGCATGTGAAATTATTTTTATAAAATGTAAAGCACTCTTGTTATTATGTATACTTTTCAAAAGCTAATATTGACTTCTTGATAAGGAGCTGTACTATTGCTCATATAGGTGATTCTGACTTTAACATGATTGGCTGATCTAAAGGTAGGCCTAACATTCAGTTAAGAAGGCTCTGGGGGCCCAAGAAATTGGAGTGAAGTAGGTTAAAATTGAGGGTGTGCCAGGAAGATAGATTATCTGGTGCTAAGTAGTATTCAGATCAATATACTTACCTCCACTAGCCACCAGAACCCTTGGTTGGTGACTTTCTTGGATTCATACAGAATGTATATTAATTTTTACTTATTTTTTTAAATCGATAACCTTTGAGTCTATCTTGAAAAATCTTCTAGTGACTGCTCTCTTCTGTGAGGTTGTTCCTGGATAACAGGTCACCAATTAACATACTTTTTTTGGCTGACTCCTTACTTTCCAGTAACCAAATCAGTCAATCATCCTTTTTCCTCTAGAGTTTCCCTACACATTCTGAACTTACACTTTCTCTAAATCAGTTTCCTTTCCTTTTCAAATTTCTCATGTTTCTCTGAATTTTTATTTTCTGTAGTAACTCTTAAATGGATTCCTCTTAATTTCATGCATAGTGCCCTCCCCTGGCCCTACTATCTAATATTCATAACTTTCATCCGAAACTATAGCATTCCTCTTAGAAAAAAAAAACCACATTTACTTGGTGAATGTTGAGATCATACACAATATTATTCTTTATAAATCTAAAGCTTTCCTTGGGAGATTAGGACCATCTATTAAAAGTTCCCTCAGCTTCCCTTCCTTTAGTTTCAGAAGTTTTAAATATTTTTATTTATTCCCTCTTTGGTGTCCTCCTTCATTTTTACGTCTTCCGTTCATTTCTTAACCCATTATAATCTGATTTCTGTCCTCACTCAGCCATTGAAATTGCGTTGTTGATGGTCGTCTTGTCAAATAGTTCTTTACTTTGCCCCCTGCTTAAACCTCTTTGTTATGTTTTATCATGTTGAGCAATTTTTTCCCCATCCTTTCCTGTTTTTCCTCTTTCACTTCTTCCCTCCTCTTTCATCCAGTATCAGGTGAAGTGCTAGACTCTGGGTATATGAAGATTTACGTGAGAGAGAGAAGGGAGTGTATGTTCTACTCTCAAGAACCACACAGTCTAACAACAAACAAATAGTAATAGTACAGCATGCTAAGGATTGCACATACAGTGGCATTTAGGTTCAGAAAAGACCTTGGTTTCCATCTAGAAACTCTCTGCTCCTAGCTTTGTGATATTGTACCCTTTGGTTCTCTTCTGGCTTACTCTATATACCCTTCCCTTAAATAGGGTAACTTCCAAGAATTTGGTCTTTTGCCCATTTTTATTTTTGCTCTTACCTGCCCATGGATTGTCAGATACCTTTATAATATTAACTCTTACCTTTATACACCTAATTTCCAAGGCCTACATTTCTAGCATTAATCTCTCACTTCGTTTTCAAACCCATACCTCAGACTGATTCCTAGAAATTAAAACATGACTATCTTCAGGCATATTTAACTTTAACCTGTCCAAAGCTGTTTCTCTCTCCAACCACAAATGCACCTATGAAAATCATTTGAACAAACAAACAAAATTCATCCTGTGTTTCCTGTCTCACTGAATAACTTTACTGTTTTCTCTGTTACCTGGTCTCTAGAAGTCTCTGTGTCATTTTTAACTCTAGATTCAACTCATCTTATTTTTTACATATTGGGTATTGAGTTAAGTATATTATGAACAGGATCTAGTTTAATTCTTTTACTATGAGGTAGATATTGTTTTCTACATTTTTACACATGAAAAACTTGAGAATCAGAAAGGTCAACCTGTGTGTCCAAGAGTAATACACAGCGCCTGAGTGGCTGACTTAGGGTCACACCCATGTGGGTGTCTCTGCAAAGTGTGGTCTTTTGACCTTTGTATTGTATTGACTCCTCTCACAGTTGGTCTCACTGTGTCTTCTGTACCAATATTAGCACATTTAATATCCACATTTATACTTTTCTTTTAGTGGCTCTATAATCTACATGTTTTTGTGACTAAGAAGATATTCTTGTGTGGAAGAACTTTTCAGTGAATTAAGCTAAAACGGCTCAGCAAACTTGTTCTGTAAAGAATAAGATAAGTGTTTTAGGTCTTTGTGAGCTATATAGTCTCTGTGGCAACTATTTAGCTTTGCCTTCGGTAGAGAAGCTGCCACAGACAATATATAAATGAATGGGAATTGCTGCATTCCAACAAAACGTTATTTACAAAAACAGGACATGGGCAGGTTTGGCCTACCAGTTCTTGGTTACATAGTGTTTCATTTCTTCACTTGTGCATTTAAAATGCATTTATGTCTAATCTAAACTGCTCAGGTAAGAGAGAAGTTAAAAGAGTAATTAAAGAGGTATAATTTGAATTTAACAGTTGGGAGCTATTGATTGAGAAGCACTTAAGTTGGTCAGAGTTCTGAACTTTGTCCATGGGGAGGTTTATGAGTTTGCTCAAATGCATGATCTCTCTGAGTCTTAGTTTCTTTGTAAATGGTAGGAATAACGCTTACCTCACAGCGTTGTTGAAAGTGTGAGATGGAAGCCCACCATATCAATAGAGCTATGACTGCCATCAGCAGTGTCATTTTCCTTGGTCTCTTGTGTTTTCCACATGAACTGTTTCTTTTTTTTTTTATTAAAGATTTTATTTATTTGAGAGAGAGAGAGAAAGAGAGCACAAGTAGGGGGGAGTGGCAGAGGCAGAGGGAGAAGCAGACGTCCTCCTGAGCAGGGAGCCCGATGCGGGGCTCGATCCCAGGACTCCAGGATAACCTGAGCCAAAGGCAGACGCTGACTGAGCCACCCAGGTGCCCCGAACTGTTTCTTACAGAGAAATTTAAGAGACAAAAAGAATGGAATCTCCTCAGATGGAAGTGGGAAAGCTATCATAATCATTATTCTCTCTCTGTAATAGATGACAATAGAAAAAAAAACCCCAAATAATTGTTTTCGGTGGGGAGAAATGGTAGTGGGGAATATATGTCAGTGCTGAGCAGATAAAAAGTCTGGAAAGGAAGACAAGAAAATGAAACTTTTCTCAGTAAGCTGAGAGTGGGGTGAGGAGAACAAAGAAAGGGCATGAGGATGGGGCACATATGTGGGAACGGGACCTAGAAGAGGGTTTGGATGTGTGAAGGGCTGGGAACTGAGAGGGAAAACGTAGTCAGCAACCCATGAACAATTGCACCAATAGCCCCATCCCCAGAAGCATTCTGAACTTTGCATCACAGCATAGCCTTTGGAGGGAAGAGATGCTTTCTTGTGTCTTGCCAAGGGTGCTGAGCTGGGTAGCTCAGCTGGGTAGCTAACAACCTAACAGTGTGACTTCACGCTAAGATGTAGAAGGTGGCACATGCATATTTAAAATTCATATCTATTGCATTGACAAGCCACTGAACATTGTAGATGGGAAGACAGATTTCCGCTGAAGTTCAGCCAAAAACACTTTTTGAAACAACTGACAAAGTAGTGCCATAAATGAATTAAATCCAGGGAGTTCCTGGGTATCTTCTCTTATGATGGCAGTCTCCTGCAAAGATGCTGTGCACAGGCAGCTAATAAGCAGTCACACACACACATGATAACTTGTAGCTAGATATTTTCAGTTACACTTTTGAATCGGGGCACTGTGCTGCCTGGGTACATACTCAGTAGGCTTTTGATGTCACTTGGAACAATACAATTCACTTCTAATGCAGCTTACTATCACGAAGGTAGGTATTTTCTTAGTATGATTATAGGACCCTCACATAAAATAACCACATGGTTGTATGTTTTAAAGTAGCCCAATAGATAAAAAATTCCAAAATTTTGAAGATGATTTGGGTGATTTAAGTTCATAATAATTTTTTTTGCCAACATAGGGATAAAACAGCTGAAGATTTCCATTACTGAGACCCCTGAGTCAGTTTAAAACTTGTTTCTGTGACCATGGGGAATGAACACTACATTAGTGGTCCAGTAGTTGTCTTATCTCTTCCAGTGCTTTATAGAGTTCAGTCAGCTATACCTGATTGGTGACACGAACAGCCTGTATCGGGTGACTGCCGAAGGGACTTACCACTATGCAATTTGATGCTCTTCTTAAATTAATTAATGTGCTGCTCTTCTTAAATTAAATTGTAGACATTTTTAAAAAAGATTGTATTTATTTGGGAGAGAGTGAGAGAGAGAGCATGAATTGGGGGTGGGGGGGTGGAGGGTGGGCGTGGAGGGAGAGGGAGAAGCAGGCTCCCTGCAGGGAGCCCTACACCGGGCTGATCCCAGGCTCCCAGGATCCCAGGATTATGACCTGAGCCAAAGGCAGATGCTTAACTGACTGAGCCACCCAGGCGCCCCAAATTCTAGGCAGGTTTTTAAAAAAGATCTGGTCTGTACTCTGTCTTCTGGCTGCTCTGTATCCCTTCCCAAATAAGTGTAGTCCTGTTCCTGGTTTACTGTAGGTGCATAGTAGAAACTTGT
This sequence comes from Callorhinus ursinus, assembly GCF_003265705.2. Taxonomy (NCBI): domain Eukaryota; kingdom Metazoa; phylum Chordata; class Mammalia; order Carnivora; family Otariidae; genus Callorhinus; species Callorhinus ursinus. Next base: position 6,211,457 of record NW_027397088.1, read on the forward strand.
TCTTTTATGAAACAAAAATATAACAGTAGGATGCTGCATTGGTATTTAAAATGACATGACCAGATGTGAGGATAGAAAAGATTCATATTTTATAAAAATAACTTCAGATGTCCATTGGTATAGTCTACCACTTTGTGTAATATTTCCTTAAGTTGTTCATTTTAAAAATTTATTTTTAATTTTTTTATTTTAAGATTTTTATTTATTAGAGAGAGAGAGAGAACGAGCACCAGTGGGGGAGGGGCAGGGGAGAGGAAGAAGCAGGCTCCCCACTGAGCACGGAGCCCAATGCAGCTAGATCCCAGGACCCCAGGATCATGACGTGAGTAGAAGACAGTTGCTTAACCTACTGAGCCACCTCACCTGGGTTTTTCATTTTTTTCATTTTTATTTTTATAAATATTAAATAAAAATAACCATCATCCAAAGTGGTGTATTTTATTTGAAACATCAAAAAAAGTTAATGTAGTAACAGTTTTGTAACATTATGTAATAACATTTTATAATATAGTGGAATGCAGAAGTCATGTCTGTCAAAGATAAGCAGAACTTAGTTAAGATGACAGGCAGAAACATGCAGCATGGCTGTTTCAAATATCCTCTCTTCTGCTATATGTAGTCATGTGCTTCCTTTAATTAATGAGACATTGTTAGGGTCAACCAAGCCCTGTCCTTTAGGCAATCCCTCTAAACTTTTTGTTTCTAGAATATAGTCCAAATAAAAGCAAATTGTCACATTTAAAGTTTTATTCAACCTGAGGGATTCAGGACATGACATGACCTGATGAAGTTTTCTTCAAACCCACAGAAGGACAGCTAGAGAATAGGGATCTAAAAGTGATGTTCAAAGTTCTTTTGATTTAGAGCAGTACCTAGTAAGCCTCTGTCAGCAGATTTCCTTAGTGGGATCTTCTGTCTGTTTGGAGGAGGCAGTGAGGGAAACAGATGTCAGTAGGACAATCGGATGCTGGTTGGAGACAACAGAGGACGTGTTTACTGTTTTAGAGAGGGAAACTGGACTTATGCTTTGCATGTGTGCTCTTTGCAGAATCTGTGAAAGGAGTTTCTACAATGGTTTGCTCAGCTCTCAGGAGAGTTGCCCACCTGCATGTTTACCTGGTGAGGAAGGCCAGTAGTGTCTCCAAAGGCCATCATCGGCAGGCCTTGGGCTCGAGACCTGCTGCTTCAGAGTTTGCTGCCCGAGGAGCTCCAGGTGGTGTGGTGGAGTTGCTGGGCAAATCCTACCCTCAGGACGACTACAGCAACCTCTCCCAGAAAGTCCTCTCCAGGGTTGGCAGGAATCTGCACAACCAGCAGCATCACCCTCTCTGGCTGATCAAGGAGAGGGTGAAGGAGCACTTCTACAAGCAGTATGTGGGCCGCTTTAGGACTCCACTGTTCTCAGTCTATGAGGACCTTTCTCCAGTGGTCACCACCTGGCAGAACTTTGACAGCCTGCTCATCCCAGCTGACCACCCCAGCCGAAAGAAGGGAGACAACTATTACCTGAATGGGACTCACATGCTGCGAGCGCACACGTCCGCACACCAATGGGACCTGCTGCACGCTGGGCTGGATGCCTTCCTGGTAGTGGGGGATGTCTATCGGCGCGACCAGATCGACTCCCAGCACTACCCAGTGTTCCACCAGTTGGAGGGCGTCCGACTCTTCTCTAAACACGAGGTGAGTCCTGAGACCGTTCTTATCATTGATACACAGCATGGACATTCTTGTTGAGGTCACTAAAGTTTATCTCAATGAAAGCAGTTGTCCTTGATCTCCTTTTGCATTTGTGAATTGTACATCAGTACAGGCTGAGCCTCAATATTTTTTTATTGATTTGTTGTGTTCGTACCTACAGAAATGAGTGGGCCTTTGTTTTGCCTCATCTGGTCTTAGTCTTTCAATACTGACCTGCCTTTCTCTAGATTTCTTCATATGAATGGTCAGTGGCTCAAATTTATCCTCAGTCCAGGATGGTTAAGATACAATGCTGAAACCTATGGTCAGGTTATCCCAGTTCTCAGTTAGTAAAAGTGAATTAGGTTTTTGTGCTTTTAGAGGTTAATGAATTTCTTCTACAGTAGAGGGGACTGGCAGTTTATTGGCTTAGATTGGAAACTGTGTTCTGGTCCCAAGCTCTTCCCTTACCATCCCCTCCTCTACATTTGTAGGTGTTTTACATTTTTTTCTTTGTGAGATGTCTTAGTTGTTGCTATTCCTGAAGTATATGTTTGGAGCTTAGAGGTTTTTGATCAGGGAATCTGATATTCTGGTTGTTCTCAAAGGCCACCTGGCGTGTTTGTTAGCTGATATCATAATATACTGATTTCCTAATTTTTTCTCTTTGGCAAATTATGAAAATCCCTAAAAGCTTGAGTCTGTTTCCTAAAAACCTGCAATACCACTTGTCTTTCATTCATATATTTTTAAGTCTCTGTTTTTATGTAAGAAACAAATGGAATAAAATGAGGCATGGGAAATACTTCACTTTACCCCTTTCACACTTCTTCCATACATGTTCATCAAAACAGGAAGAACAGTTCCCTCCTGTGAACAGAAGCTTCATGGGTTTTTGGACATGGAAGGGAATAGTATGTGATCCCTAGGCCAAGAAGGAATCATTGTTTTGTTGTATTAAGTGAGCCATGTCGTATGAGACAACTGTTTGCCTCAGGATGTGCTGTTTTTCTGTGAGTCAGTGATCCTACAGCAGTAGGTGAGCTTTACACGCAAAGACCATCCACGCTTAATTGTATAGCTGCTTAAATGAGCATTCTTACTCCTTGGAATAGCTGGCTCTTTTCTAAATTAGGATTAACACTATTAATAAGGGTATGGGTTTATTAGGAAGTGAAAAGGAAACGAACATAGGTCAAAGTCTAGGAAATATGATCAAGCGATAGAATGTCACCTATAATTAATAAACTGGAGGAGATGTATACTAGCGGGATGGTGGTCAGGTCACGGCAGCCGGCAGGCGCTCGGCCTGGCTCACCTCATTAAAAAAATGAGAAAGGAAAGTGCTCACTGATTTGTAAGCCTCCGTGCCATGAAAGTGGCTGTGAAAGCTTTGAGACTTACACTGGAATTATAATGGAGGAAAAATCCAGGCTACCTTAGAAGGTGGAAAATAGGAAGAGGGATAGGAAAGTCATCTTTATCTTGTTTCATATTTGTTTGGGGTCCAGTCCAGTTTAGTCGTTAGCAGACGTGGCTAATCTGGACTGATAATGTTACTGTATATTCTGCCTTATCATTAAAAAATTATACACACACACACACACACATAACTAATAATATAGTTTGATGAGGAATTCCATGTCCATTGTTTCATTTATTCCTCTTACTAAAACCCTTGTGAGATCAATTGTTTCCACTTCAACCAGGAGGAATCTGAAGTCCCCGGAGGTTGCCCAAGGTTATCCACCCAGTTGGTGGCAGGGCTGAAACTTGAACTCAGGTCTTCTGAGTCCATTGCCCATTCTGCAGTATTCTGTTGTTTTCTAGGTAGCTGCTTTGTAAGTGGGACCTGCTTATGACCCAGGTAGAGCGTTAGTTTTAAGAATGGTATTGGGGAGAGAGAGGTTTTTTTTTTTGTTGTTGTTGATTTTGTTTATTTCTTTTTAAAGCCTGGTCTCAACTAAAGTGTTGGCACTAAGTTTGACCTAATCTTAACCATCAAAAAAATGTTTTTTCCTTCTTTCAGTTTATTCCCCTAGAACATGATTTTTCAGTAATTTTAATCATGTTACCTATGTAATTTAAAAATTATATTGTTATCTTTTAAAGTTCAGTTATTTAGTAATCTTTGTAATTATTGTTTCAATCACTATAATGTGTATTTCTACAGAAGAAAAGTAAATACAGAGGTCTGGGGAAAAGAAACAGGGATAAGCCTAGAAATGGCTGAATTATGACAATATATATTTTAACTATTAATTGTGAAGAAAACCCGGTTTGTATTTCGAAAAAAGGTTAAATGTATCAGTACTCACAAATCTAAATGGGTTAAACTTACCAATTAAAGACATACATTACCAGAGTAGACATTTTTCAGTGAGAGAGACCTGAAACAAAACCATACCAGAGGTTGAAAATAAAGGGCAGGAAAAAGATATATCAAGCAAATACTTGCTGGAAGAAAGCTGGTACAGCAATATTAATATTAGACAAAATAGAACTTGTGGCAAAAATTGATAAATACGAATAAAGAGGGATAATATATCAACTAGAATGCTTTATGAATCAGGAATTTTAATGTGCCCAACATCATAGCCATAATACATAAACCCAAACTGAAGAAATAAAAGTTTAATTTGACAAATTCATAATCATAGTAGAAGATTTTAAATGACTTCAATCAAAAGCCAGTGGGTTAAGAAGACAAAGTGAGTAAAGATACAGATAATGGGCTTGAGTTATGGTTATTTTTAAAATTCCATAACTAAAATAAAATAAAATTCTGTAACTATACAGATCCACACAGAAATTCCATACTCACAGTTGGAGGTAGGTAGTCACATGGGATACTTAAAATAAGTTGTCCATGTACCAGTTGACAGTTGAAGTCTAAACAGATGTCAGAGAATCAATAACATAATAGAACTGTGCTTGACTACAATGTGGTTTATGTAGAAAGCAGGAAGAAAGGATGATAAAAACTTTTCATGTCCTCAGACATTTAAAAATTCACAGTCATAGATTCATGGGATAAAGAGAAATATTACAGGGGCGCCTGGGTGGCTCAGTTGTTAAGCGTCTGCCTTCGGCTCAGGTCATGATCCTGGGGTCCTAGGATCGAGCCCCGCATCGGGCTCCCTGCTCTGCGGGAAGCCTGCTTCTCCCTCTCCCACTCCCCCTGCTTGTGTTCCCTCTCTCGCTGTGTCTTTCTCTGCCAAATAACTAAATAAAAATCTTTAAAAAAAAAGAAATTTTATAGTAAATTGCAAATTACTTGTTAACCAGCAAGGAAAATACTGTCTTCAGACTGCTCAGATATGTGGGAAAATAGTCACTTTATTTTGTAGAAACTTGGTAGACCCCACTTAAATTGTGTGATCACAGTTAACATTAATAAAGCAAAATGTGTGGGTTGGAGCTAAAGAGGTACTTGTAGTACATTTAGTTTAAATATATTTAGGAAAATTGTAAAACCCTGAAAAATCAATGAATTAAGTGTCATTTTAAGATGCTAAAGCAAACAGCATTGTTCTAAAAATGTAGAAGGGAGGTGGGTTGTATAGTTTGTAATAGTCCCAAATCTACAAAACAGATACAGCAACTGGAATAGCAAAGCCCATCTCTGACACAGCTGGGTGACGAGGTCTCCCTAAGATCTTCACAAATGGTGGGAACTGAAAACTGCCAGCTGTAAGCTCTGCACTGTGTCCAAAACCGAGGCCGTAAAGGGAACCAGTGAGGGCTGAGGGGAGGAGAGCTTCTGAGACTCTCAGAGAACAAACTTCAGACAACCCAATTTACTCGCGGGCCTTTGACATTTAGTGCTAGTAATAACATTGCTCACCAGTGACCACCAACATTACAAAGAGAGGGGCCAGGGCCAGACTTTCAGGTCTCCTGATGGAAGAATACAGTGGCAGCTCTAAAGTCTTGCCAAAAAATTTGGACCTGACTCTGATCAGATCTCTAGATCCAGCTCCAAATTGACAGGTAGTACAGAGGACAGAGAAACATGCTAAACTATGCCATGGAGAATTAATAAGCAAAATCCAACCTGTGGGAAATGCTACAGCAATGCTAAGGGTCGCCTGGGTGGCTCAGTCATTGAGCATCTGCCTTCGGCTCAGGTCATGATCCCAGGGTCCTGGGATCGAGCCCCACATCGGGCTCCCTGATCCGGAGGAAGTCTGCTTCTCCCTCTCCCACTTCCCCTGCTTGTATTCCCTTTCTTGCTGTCTCTCTCTCTGTCAAATAAATAAAAAATCTTTAAAAAAAAAAAAAAGATGTGATGTGCATAATGAAATAAACAGAAAAATCAAAAGGAAGACCTTAGACATGTTTAAGCAGCAGTGTTTAGAAATGTTTAAGCCATCATATTCAAGCATGTTATCAGTGGAATCCCTTTGTGGAATATCATATAACCTGGTTCCAGTGTTCTTCCATGCTCCTGGTGAGTTGCATGTGCTCAGTCTGTGTGGTAGTCATGCACAGTAAGACCATGTGTCAGTCTGAGACCGATGGGAAATCTTAAACTGTCCCTTCAATATAGGCAACTTGAGAAGCACTGCTGTATAGGACAAATGATTCAGTTTTGTCAAGTAAACTGCAAGAAAAATAAAAGGGAAATACACCTATAGATTAAAAGAAAAATCAAGAAATCATAATGCTTAGACCCTATCAGGAGAAAACATCTTTAAGGAAAAAATCATTTGAGGTCATTAGGAATTTGAATGTTAACTGAATGTCTGAATTTAAGGAGTTTTTTATTTTTATTTTTTAAGGTATGATAGTGGTATTATATTTAGAAAGTCATTTTCCTTTAGATTTACATATTGAAATACCTGTGAGTGAAATGATCAGATGTCTCGTTTTCTTCAGAATAATCTGGGGATAGGCATGTGGGAATGAATGGAGGGGGATTGGTCATGAATTGTTAATTATTGAAGCTGGGTTTTGGATACATGAGGGATCATTATCCTTTCTACTTTCATGTGTGTTTGAAATTTTTCCGATATAAGGTTAAAGGAAAAGACTGAAGGAAGAACAGTGGGGTTGGTCAGTCAATCAGAAAAACATTTGTTGAACACAAACTGGGGTTCAGGTCTGTAAGAAGGTATCAGAAAATCATGAGGTGCTCCCTGGTTTCATGTGGAAGATAACTGTTAAGATTAAAAAACAAACAGGAGACAGAAGATATTAATCATAGAAGATTACATTGCATACAATGAAGACTGAAACCAATTAAATCTAGGATTAATAGCCTCTCTTCCATCATTCTGAGATGATTTTACACATTTTTACCAAGTGAAAGACTTGTATGGTCTGTTTCAGAAAATAGACTTATCAAGCTCATTTTATGAGGTTAGACGTGTTAATATACAAACTAGATGAAAAAGAAAATTATAGAAGTTTCATCTTTATGAACATAGGTGATTCTTTTTTAATGAACAGTTACAGAATTATTAAATGAAATATTTGCAAATTTAATTCACTGGTATATTGTGTCCTGCCACGTTATTATTATACATTTATTCTATTATATTATATTAACTGATATAAGGAGAAGAAGCATGTGATCACCTCAATAGATGTAGAAAAATAATTTGATGGAATTTAATGTTTTATGACATAAAAAACATTTGATGACATTAATGACTCATGATAAAAACTTTTAGCAGACTAGGAATAGAAGGGAACTTTTTTTTTAAAGATTTTATTTATTTATTTGAGAGAGAGAGAGTGAGAGAGAGAGCACAAGCCAGGGGAAGAGGCACAGGGAGAGGGAGAAGCAGACTCCCTGCTGAGCAGGGAGCCTAATGCAGGATTTGATCCCAGGACCCCAGGATCATGACCTGAGCTGAAGGCAGATGCTTAACCAACTGAGCCACCCGGGCTCCCCTAGGAGGGAACTTTCTTAAATGATATTTGTCAGGCAGTCATAGCAAATATCATAATTGGTGAGTCATTATAAACATTTCTATCACAATTAGCAACAATTCAGGATTACTTACCATCACTGCTTCTATTCATCATTGTGTGGGATGTTCTACTTTATGTAGTGAGCCAGAAAGAGAAATGGAAGGTATAAGCACTGGAAAACATGAGGTTAAAGTTGCTTAATTTTAGATGATATGATTGTTTACCTAGAAAATTGAATAGAATATTCAGGTCAATTATTAGAACTAATAAGACAGTTGAGTAAAGTTGATGGGTACAATGTAAAAAAAAAAATATGTTTCTAATCCAGAAGTAATAGCCAGTTAGAAAATATAATGGAATAAAGATTTCATTCATAGTATCAACTAAAACTTTGACGTGCCCAGGTATAGTTGTTGCCGAAGATGCTCAAGATATTTATGGATAAAATTATTAGATATTATTAAAAGACATAAAAGAAGAGAAAAAGGAGAAATATACCATAATCATAGATTCATAGCTAGGAAAACAATATCATGAAGATGGCAGTTCTCCAAAATCAATGTATAAATTCAGTGTAAATCTAATCAAAATATCCACTGGGTATTTTGGAGAAGTTGAAGGACTAATCTTCAAATTCATGGGAAGAACAGGTTTGTGCATAGCCAGAACAATTTTTTACAAGCACCCGTATAAGGGGCATGCCTTATCAGACATCAAGACTTAAATGCTCTGTTATTAAGAGGCTTATTATTGGCACAAGTTTAGTCAAATAAAGAACTTTGAAGTAGCTCTCCTCATATTTGTAAGTGTATTATCTTATTATAAAGTGGAAATGATGTTACATAAATGGAGAGGTGATGGATTCTACATGAATTGCTCTGAGACAATTATCTGTATAGGAAAAAAGTATCTTTTCCTATCCACATTTGTGCTCTTTATCTCACACCAAATGGAAAATTCAGTTCTGGACGGATTCACAATCCATTTGTGAAGAGGTCTTTAAAACTTAAAGAAGAAAATATGAGAAATTATCATTATCACCTTAGGGATAGAATATAATATCTTAAACTCAGACTCCCTAAAAAGAAAAATCCTGAATGGAAAAAATTGTTAAAGAGTGAATACATTAAAATAAAATTTCTGCCTAACCAAAGCCTTTCATAAATGAAGTTAAAAGGCAGGCAACAGGCAGGGTGGAGATATCTGTGTGTATACAGCTAAAAGATTAATGTTGATCAAATTAAAATGTTTTAGTTTGAAAAAAAAGAATCCAGTAGGGAAAGTCTGACAGTACCAAGTATGGTCAATACACTGAGCCATGGGAGTGCTCTGAGGGAGTATAAAAACACAGGCCTGAAATCTCACTCCCACGTATATATTTAGATGTGTTCTTGAGTGCTCCTATTAGCAGATAGATGAGAATGTTCACAGCCCTCTTAGTATTAGCCCAAACCTGAAACAACCCATATTTCTACCTAGAGTAGAACAGGTAAGTAAATTGTGGCATATTTATCCAATGGTATGTGAGTCATATCTGTGAAAATGAGTAAATCACAACTATATGCGTTGACATGAATGAATTTGCAAAGTTATATTAGGCAAAGAAAGAAAGTTACAGAAGCTAACATTGTATGATTGCATTTAGGTAGAGTTTTAAAAATGGGCAAAATTAATATGTTACTCAGGGGTTCATGCATGTGTGGAAAAATTAAGGGATGCAAAGGAATAATGAAAAAGTTTAGTTGTTACCTCTGTTAGGAATGGCAAAGGGATTGTGATCAGGTAGGGGCATGAAGGGGGCTTCAAAGTTTTTGGTACTGTTTTCTTTTCTGAAAATGGATATGGGTGGTGAGCACACATGTATGTGTTTTTATTATTCTTCAAAAACAATATACTATACACTCTTTATATGAATGGTTTATTGTGGAATTTTAAAAAAATTAATAACTCATCAGCATTAACAGCCTATCAATAGATGTGATTGGCCAACAAGCAATGACCGGTCTTACCAGTAAATAACAAATGCAAAGTCAAAATATGTAAGAACCAGATATTGTTCCAAACCCATTAGATTAGTAAAAATTAATAACCTCGACAATAGCAAGAATCTAGGGGAACCACAAATCTTACATCCTTTTTTTGGGAGTGTATATAGTTGCCACCACTTTGTAGAGTTACTTGGTATTTTTTTTTTTAATTGTATACTCTGTAATCTGGTGTTTTTTTCTTTAAATGTAAAGAATAAAGGACAATTGGCTCTATTTGTACATTGAGTACTTTATTGCAGCTAACACAGAGCATCTATGTTAACATGGATGAGGTTTTAATCCAATATTCAGGGAATCAATAAGTTATGAGTGATACCAAACTATGATATCCATTTTTTTTTTTTTTTTTTTTTTTTAGTGGGAGAGAGAGTGTGTGCATGTGTGCACGACTTTGGTGGGAGAAAGGGGCAGAGGGAGAGGGAGAGAGAGAATCTCAGGCAGACTCCCTGCTCCTGCAGAGCCTGACTCCGGGATCGATCTCAGTATCCTGAGATTGTAACCTGAGCTGAAATCAAGAGTCAGACGCTTAGCCAACTGAGCACCCAGGTGCCCCTTGACTATATCTTTTAAATTAATGAATTAATTAAATTATTTGAGAGAGAGTGTGAGAGAGAGATCTTGAGCAGGGTATGGGGTAGAGGGAGAAGCAGACTCCCCGCTGAGCAGGAAGCCTGATGTAGGGCTCCATCCCAGGACCTTGGGATCATGACCTGAGCTGAAGGTAGATGCTTAACCGACTGAGCCACCCAGGTGCACATGATCTCTCTCTCTCTTTTAAAAGATTTTATTTATTTATTTTTGAGAGAGAGTGAGTAAGCCCACATGAGCTGGGGGAAGGGGGAGAAGGAGAAGCAGACTCCCCGCTGAGCAGGGAGCCTGATGCAGGACTTGATCCCAGGACCCCGGGATCATGACCTGAGCTGAAGGCAGACACTCAACTGACTCAGCCACCCAGGTGCCCTTTATTTTTATTTTTAATTAATTAATTTTTGAGATCTAGAAAGCACTTTAATATTCTATCCTTCTTCAAAAGAATATAGAATGCTTCACGAATCTGTGTGTGATTCTTGCACAGGGGCTATGCTAATCTTCTCCATATCATTCCAATTTTACTATATGTGCTGCTGAAGTGAGCACCCCAAGCACCCTTTAATAGATATTTTAGAATATGCCCAAATAACAAGTGTTCTCATTGTGTACTTGCTCATGCTTTGTCTCTTTCACTTGCTCTAGCTCTCCTTCCTTCTGTCTTTCACACCCATTCCCCCGCCATTTCACATACAGTGTTTTTTTTTTTTTTTGTTAGATAAATATGTAGGTGGGTGTGAAAAAATATATGGGAATGATAAAAATCAAACTCAAGACACTGATTACCTGGCAGGTAAAGGGAAGGTGAGTGATAGTAGGCACCATTATTGTTTGCAAATAATGCCAAATATTATGAGTTTTTTTGGAGGCTGGAAGGAATTTTGAGACTAAAAAGTTTGAGCACCACTGTTCGGTTGCTTCAAACTAAATTTTTACCAAACATGTGAGGCATTCATTTTGCAAAGAATAGCAAATCTCATGTGTTTGACAGACCCACCAGAGGGAGCCCATCCAAATCCTGTATCTATTTAATCTGATTTAAAAAAAAATTAACAAGTACATACCTGGACCGTGTTCAGAGAAGCTGTATTTTCCTTTTGTCCCTGGAGATGCCTTGTCCTGTTTCGCCAGCTGTGCCCTGTGTACGATTCCTGGGAATGCACTCTGAGCACAGTGAGTGCACCGAGGGGCCGTGGAGGAGGTAGGACGCTATGCAATTTATTCTTCACTCTGGGCTGCAGACTCTTTGTTTCCTCAGTGTGTCTTCATTGTCTCCATTCCCCTTTGATGACTTCCTCTGGGTCAGTTTTATCACGTACACACATATGCAAGCCACACTTCCTCCTGAATTTAAGATTATTCATGATCAGCCTTCCCTTCTTCCTATTTCTGTCTTCAGTAGTATAAAAAAAAAATTTCTCATTGCTTCTTTTTTTTTTTTAATTTTAAGAATTTGTGTATCTCTCTTGTCTTTGTTTTCTTGGCTGGTAGTTTTTGAACTTGAGTGTCTTAACAAGTCCTGGTCCATGACCAAGTTTTTGTGGATCTTACAGGAAAATTACTGATCTAAGAGGAATGTAGCAAGTTTTATAAATGTATATTTGTTCACTTCAAAGGACTCTTCCTTTTCCCGAGATGATTTCCTTGCTACTTACTTAAATATTCTTTTATGAAGTGATGGTGATGGTATTTTAAAAATATGCCTGTCTTTCCAAAATAAAGCATTGCCAAATTTATCTTAGTTCTAGAATTCTTTGAAATTTTTACCAGCCTATGAAATACAAAGTAAAGTCTTATATTTCTAAGTAAATACACGTATGTCTTGATAAATGAAGACATAGTTATGTTATTGAGAAGTTGTAAACGTTCTATAATTAATAGTGATTCATGCATATTCACACAGAAACAAAGGGGAATGTTTATATAGAAGAGGTAAGTAAAGGTATACAGAGAAGTAAACTTTGTTATAATTTGGACCACAACACATTACTGAAATACTACTTCATTCAGAGGTCCAGTTCATATTCCATCCCATCTCAATTGCCTATTCTTTAAAAATAATCACTGGCATTCCCCATTTCTTCCTGTAGGAGTGTGGTTAAGGGGTTCCCTCCATGGATTGTGCTCCTTGCCTGTAATTATTCAATCCAAGTGGAGTAGATATCCTTCATTTCAAACAACCCCTTTGGCATCCTTTGTGGTTCATCCTTGTTAGAAAACCACTCTCATTTATCATCAGAAAATTTCATTTTTGCTCCCTTTGATATTCTCTCCCACCTTCCAGATGGTTCATTAGAACCCTCCTGTTCTTGGGCTTCTTTTCCTGAGCTTCCCCACTGTTACTCTTGTGGTGAGCCAAAGGTAGTCTCTTTATTCCTGCTTTCTACCCTGAATCACTTTTCTGTCATTCAGTGAATGACAAGGTTTTATTCTCCACCATGTGGTTATTGGGTTTCCTTAATAGCCTCATGTGGAGGGGCTTTATTGAAGGCACTTTTATTTGGCCTTGATAGATTATAGTCACCATGTTTCCCTAATCTCCTCTTTAAACTCTTTTAGGAAGGACTCCTTCTGTCAAAGACACACTTAAATTGAAATGGCTTTTCTTTTTTTATATTCCTTTTCTCCACTCGAGTGTTTACTTAGGTATGTCTCTTGACAGTGAAGCAGAAGGCAACTGGTCACAGCCAGGAGTCCACAATATATTGGATTTGAGTAATACCCCATTATTGGAGGACAAAGGGGGGGTTGGAGAACCATTTAAAGAGAGACCAGTCTGTTTTCTCTGGCACAAGGCTTTTGCAGATAATTTGTTCTTGCTATGACATAATAGAAACTCATAGCCTCTTAGCCTGAGACCATGTCACTTACCTATAGCATTATGACCCTCACTGAGCTTTCAGTACATCCCGCCTTGAACTTTTACTTTGTATATGTCTGGTTTCTCCAACTGGTTGGTCACTTCCTTATGGGTGTCTCCTGTTCAGCCCAGGATCCTGCACAGAGTAGAAGTTGGTAAATGTGGTGTTTGGATGTCTCCTTCGTTCTGGTCTGCCAGCCTCCAGTCTGCAAAGAATGGCAGCTAATGTAGTTAAGTGCATGGCAGTTCACCTGTCAGCTTTTCTAGCTGGACATTCTTAGAGCTGTTTCTCATGTTCCAGCCTTCCAGAGGAGCAGGTATATCATTCAGGGCTGGATTGCAGGACAGAAACCACATAGTAATGGATCAGGGAAAGCTCAATTTAAAGAATTATTAACTATAACATAGAAAATTGGGGCAATGAGGGATTGGCTAGTAAGAAGTAAAGAGAACTCTAGAGAGCATAGGACTTGCAGATAAATGAGCAGCTGCTACCCCTAGGACTGACACTGAACCCCTAAGGAAGAGTCCTCCGCCCCCAGCCCCCAGCTGTGGCTCACTGAATGGCACAGAGGTGGTAGTGGTTTCATGCTGGTGAAATTGCTGGATATCTGCATTCTGGAACTTGTTGGAAATCTGCTTTTTGAGGGGCCAAGGAAAGCTATTTGAGGGTGGTGTCTTGTAGGAAGCACTCTGCTATAAAATTGCCTAGGAAGGGCCGTGGCGGAAGCAGCTGTCCACTGTGGGAGCTCCTGGGGAGCTTAGTGCGCCTGCTTACGCTACAGGACACCTGGGATCCAGCAGGAATTCCTTTGTAATGTGTGCCTTTTCGGGGACCTCTACTGATGGTGCTGCTGGCAAAGGAAAAATATTTGAAGGGCCCAACTCAGTTTTCAAGAGCAGTCAATGGTGGATTGATTTGTGTCTGAGAGGCAATACATTGATAACTAGCACAGCCAACTTGCTCCTTTTCCCGAATATCTAGAAGTCTTTAGGAAGTTAGGCTGTTATTCACCCAATAAATAGGTTGCTAGGGCAAGTCACATTTAGGGAGGCACAGACTTTTGTCCTTGATTCTAATTTAAAATTTCTGATTATAATTTAGACTGTGGACAAGCTGTCTAGTTGCTTGTTCTTAGTACATGGGTGCATAAAGGACAGAGGATATTCTGAAGGGTAAAAGCTGGAACCAGTATAGGATCTGGAGAAAAACAGATGAATATCCTCCACATCTCAATCCTTGAAGATCTCAGGAAAATCATTATCATTTACATTCTGCATTTGCTGTTGGAGGCCAAGAGGGCCTCATTAGGTTTTACTGAATCCACATAATTACAGTAGCAGTATTTTTTGTACTAGCTGAAGTGATGTGTGAAAGTAGCAAAAATATTTTCACAGTGATATTATGCTCTTTCACAGTAGACTTCACACCTTGCTGGAGACTGCATTTCTTTGTGTGGTGCACATTACAGAAACCTACTTTCTATGGAAGGGGTGGTGTAATTTCACATTTTCAGTTTGGTAGGTATGGGTGGGAAGGTAATGAGAAGGAGTTTGCTGTACCAGCCAGCCTCAGAACCAGCTAGTAACCCGTGATATGCACATCTTCTTGAATTGTCAGTTCAGATACCTGAGTCTGCTCTTAGATGGAAAAGATGATGCTCCTGCTATTTGACTGGCACTTTAGGTGTCTTCTTTCTGAAACTTTGTCCTCAAATCTTCTGTCTAATGTCATCCCCCACATTCATCCTGCAGTAGGTCTCTGAAATTATAAACTAGTTAATATGAATGAATTTGAAAGATAAAACAGAATTTTCTTAAACTAGATATATCATTTAAAGACAACGCTATTTTTCACCTATATGGAGACTTTCTAAATGTTGTTTATATGATTGATAGCATTTCATCATTGCAATGATTTCTAGCCTTTTTCTTTTACTATTTGGGAATCTCCTGAGAGATTTGGATACTACACACACACACACACACACACACACACACACGATTTTGTATGTAGTTTAAGGGGTATGATATATTCCTGGATTAGAAGTCACTGTCAAGGAGATAGTTCAGTCTCCATGTTGATAATTCCCAGCCTGTACATCTGTAGTAAACCGGAAGAACTGTTGTTCCTATTCTCTTAGCATTTCTCTCTTCCCACTTCTACTGTTTCTTATAATACCTCTCTTAGATCGCATTGGGATCCAGGCTGGGATTATGTTTGATGGTGGATTACATGAACAGCAGCAGAGGTGAGTGTTACGTTAGCCATAGGAAGACAAAGAATGCTGCCTGACTTGGGAATGACCAGATGTTGGCTGTTGGGGTGATTGGAGGATCAAGGTTGAAGTCAAGAGCTAAGAGTCAGAGGCTGTCTAGGAATAGGTGGGTGACTTGAATGTGTTTGGGGAAGTCAGGAGAACAATTTCTGCCTAAATCTGAGAACCTGTATCTTGGGGCACAGGACATTCCTATGTAGTGACCATTCCAGATCGAAGAAATGGAAATATTTGTTCAATGTTTGGAAGCTTGTAAGGTAGAGAGCTACCTTGAGATTGGACTCAGGTACAGAGTTGGGTTGTATGGATCTTGTGGGAATCATATCTTAGCACACATCCAGTAAAAGGTGACTCTTGGAGGCCTGGCATGTATTGGGGTTTAGATAATTCATGGTATGTTTCATTTAAGGTTAATGACCTAGGCTTAAATCAAAACAGAGAAGGGTTTACATGAGACAAATGGAAAGAATAACTTTCTCACTGTAAGATTATGAGTGAGAGGCAGTTTCAGAGGGATTTGGGATCACCTTATCATCCAGGTGACGTTTCTCAATATTTTAAGGAGATTGACTCTTAGTGAGGTG
Source organism: Callorhinus ursinus (assembly GCF_003265705.2). Taxonomy (NCBI): domain Eukaryota; kingdom Metazoa; phylum Chordata; class Mammalia; order Carnivora; family Otariidae; genus Callorhinus; species Callorhinus ursinus. The sequence goes on from NW_027397088.1 coordinate 6,227,418, forward strand.
AAGGACCCTCAGTTCAGTTGCCCCAACTCTGTTATCTTTTCCATGCAAAAACTTGGGATAACAATGATGTGTCATTTCTTAGGGAATTTGATGGTGGGACCATGTAGAATATATATCTATCTGCTTTGATAACAGTGGTATAAATGATTCTTATTTGAACCAAAGTATCAAATATAATTTTAAAATCTAGTTGTTAGATGTTGATTCCATCATGCATCAATATATACTATAGCATTTGTCAAATAATCCACAATAAATATATCCACAGTGATAGGACTAACAGTGATTTATTGTTCAAAAGCTCTACCAGCATTTGACATCTACAACCAACCTAGGATACCACTGAAGATTAACTGATAGTCTCCTCCTAGTGAATTGTGGAGATTCTGACTTTTCAGTGTGCTCCAGGGCTATAGGAGCTTCTTGGTGTTGTCTTTTTGTGTTAGCCAGGATTCTTTGGAAATAGAACCCTAGAGGGTGTGTGTGTGTGTGTGTGTGTGTGTGTGTGTGTGTGATTTATATAAAGTGATTTATTGTAAGGAAGTGGCTTACATGATTATGGAGGCTGAGAAGTCAGACCACAGAGAGCCAGTGATAGAGTTCTAGTCTGAGTCCAAAGCCATGCTTCTCATGGTATAAGTTCCAGCTGAAATCCACAGGTCCAAAGGCAGGAGAAGACTGTCATTCTGCCTCAAAGACAGTCAGGCACAGGGAAAAAATTGTTACTCAGCCTTTTATTTTATTCTGGCCTTCAACAGATTGGATGAGGCCCAGTCGCACTGGAGAGTGCAATCTGCTTTACTCAACCTACAGATTCTGTTAATCTCATCTAGAAACGTTCTCATAGACATATCCGGAAATCATGGTCAACCAAATATATGGGCACTCTCTGACCCAGTCAAATGGACACATAAAATTAACCATCACACTCTTCTTGGGCAGCCAGAGTTTGTAGTGGCATGCTGGAAGTCCCTAGTCAATTCTCCTAAGTCCTTAATTTTGTTCTGTGAATGCCACATTTGAAGTAACTCCTAGTAGACAACGTAGTCAGTTACTAGTAAGTTACCTTTATTTGCACATGAAAGTGTGAAAGTATGAAATTTTGCATTTTTCACCCTTTGGGATTGAATAGAAGACTTGAATTTTTGGGTTGTTTGAGCCCATCTGTGGGTCTTGGCCTCATAGATGGAAAATGTTTCTGGTAGCAGTGCCTGTTACTCTGGAAATATCACCCACTTTTGAGCTGGTGTGAGGGGAGTCAAATCCAGGCTCTGCAACTTACTTACTCTCTGGTGATCTTAGATCAATGACTTACCCACTTTGAATCTTGGTTTCCTTAATTAAAACAAGTACAATTCCTGAGTTGTGGTTAAAGAACTTAGCATGATTCCTGACAAGTGGGAGGTGCCTGGCAAATGTTCACTTTCCAGCCATCCCCTTATATTAACATAAAAATAGATGTCTGCCGTTTTTGTGTTGGTTAAGTATAGATACAGCTGTGTATCAACATGAATCAGGTACCTTTTGGGTCCTGCTTTTTAGATCTGATCTACTTTTACTTTTACTTTACTTTTCTCTTTCTTTCTCTCTTTCTTTCTTTCTTTCTTTCTTTCTTTCTTTCTTTCTTTCTTTCTTTCTTTCTTTCTTTCTTTCTTTC
>NW_027397088.1:6229084-6547782 GCF_003265705.2 Callorhinus ursinus
TTCTTTCTTTCTTTCTTTCTTTCTTTCTTTCTTTCTTTCTTTCTTTCCTTCCTTCCTTCCTTCCTTCCTTCCTTCCTTCCTTCCTTCCTTCCTTTCACTTAAAGCCACTGCTATCTTTTCTGTTGACTGATTAGTAATATGTCTTCTGTCATCTTCCGTTTAGAGTGGTGATAGAATTTAGATGGGGCCGTGGTCCTGTTATATTTCACCCACTGGCATCGTGAATGAGCTGTTTAGCCACCCGAAGAAGAAAATGGAATCTCTTTCTCTCTGTTTTATCTGTCATTATGACCTAGGAAGAGGGTGACGAGAGATCACCATTTGAAAGGTGACAGCAGAATGGATGACGTTTTCTTCCCCTTTAAAAGGGGGTTGTCATGAGAACTGGTTCTTGCCAGGGCCGCCTGTTTTTTATTGTTGCCATTGTTGCTTTTTGCCTCCACACGCCCAAACATTTAATCTCTCATTTAGTTTGTGTACAGCTTCACGTAATTTCCTTGCTTTGATGGACTGAAGTTTCTGATGTTTTCTCTCTATAGGCTAGAGCTTGGCAGAATATTAATCTACTTCCTTTTCCCATTGGTACCCCTAGGAGAACCCCTAAGAGAAGAAAAGTGCTGAAAAATAAACTTGTCATGATATGCTAGAGTTAATAAAGGCAGGCAAAAAAGCTGACCAGATTTCCGAACTAGCCAGAAGCCTTTGGCAGTATCTCTGGGGAGGGGAGCCAGGAGTCACTGATGACGCTCCCCTGACATTCTTGCAGAGCACAGCCTCTGTGCGTGCGGGGAAAACAGCTGTGTGGAGTCAGGTGGGCGCCGACTTGCTGTTTTGAGGATTTCCTGACGCTGGCTTCTTCAGAACATGTGATTTGTCACTAAACAAGGAAGTGAATAGCCTCTATGATATATTTAACTTGAGTTTTCTTTTATGGAGGCATCAGTTAGGGGAAATTTGGAAAGATTGTGTTGTTCAATGGGGACCTGTTTGAGTTTGCAAATGAAGGTCTAGTATGGGGGGTTCCCTGAGAAAGCGTTTGAAACTTGAGCTTCTCGTTTTGTAGAGCCCCCTTGACAGCCAATATTTTGTTCAACTGCCTGGCGGAAGTTGCTTTTCAACTACCAGTGTATTTTTGTAGCATCTTTCACCGCAGAACACTGACTGTTTCAAATCTCTTCCCATTACTCCACTGGCACAAAGTTCCGTAGCAAGGAGAGGAAATGAGATAAGCAGTAGGGAGAGAAAATAAAGTCTACTTTTGCAGTGCAGAGCTTTAATGCATTCCCTCCCCTCTGCTAATCTCTGTAACTTGATTAATTGGCATGTGGTACGTTACAGAAAATCCAGGGAATGACAAAACTGCTTCAATATCAATTAGCTAGAACAGTAGTGGACTTCCCACAGAGACCTCAGGACAGAGTTGTATTTAACTGGGCCCTTTCAAACACAAGTCTTCCCAAATGATGAGCAGTAGAAGATTTCACTTAGGGCCCAATTGTTTAAAGAAATTAAAAACTGTGGAAATTAGCAGCTGAAATCCACTTGGATGAGTCTGCTATGCCTTTATTATGTCTGTCTATTCATCTCACTAAGACATCCTGGTCCTTTCTCCAAAGTGATTTGAATACTTAATATTTGCTGAAATGCTTTAGTTGGATTTGAATAACGTAATTGAATTTGCTTTTTGTATTCAGGGGGAATGAGGGCTTGGGAGTTCCTATGGTAAGATATGTGAAAGTGCTTCTTTTTAGAAGTGATTCTTACTTATTTCCCTGCCTGTGAACCAAGAACTAATAAGCAGTGAGCCTGCCAAATATATGGGGCTGTTTTCATCAGAATTACAGGCTTTATCTGTCACTCTCCAGGTGACTGGCTAGTCCCTGGGGCTCAGAGGCGATCTGCTTAGTGACAGGTTTTTGTTGAGCTGAGTTGGATATAGATCGCCTTTGTGTTTGGATGCCATGTGTTCTTAGGAACCACAGCAGAAACAGGATAGTTGTAAACTAAGGTCTTGACTAAGTGCTGTTCCTGTTGTTTATGGCCTGATGAAGGAGACAGATAAATATACTAGAAACTCAACAGTCAGTACAGTGAAAGAGATATGGCCAAGGTGCAGAAGGAAATGTTTATCCCTGGGGTAATAGTAGGAGGCTTACCGGAGAATCTTTGAGAGAAATTTGAAGTTATCCTGGCAGAGAAGGGGAGTTCTGTTCCAGGTTGTGGTAGTAGCATATTTGAAGGCATGGGGAAACATGTGTTGTGGGGTGGCTGGAGCAAGGGGAAGTAATAGAAGATGAAGTTAGAGAGAAGTATAAACTGCTTCATGAAGGGTCTTCTATGTAACTTTGGAATTTGAGCTTTAGTTTAAAAATACTAAGGAGTCTTTAATAATTTTTAAGTTATGAGAATGATGCAAGTCAGATTGGCATTTTAGAAAAATAATTCTGTTAGGTTAGCCCATGGAATGGAGCAGTGTAGTTAGCATTGGACATGAGGAGACTGGTTAGAAGATTATTTATAATCATCTGAGAGAAAACCAATGCAGGCCAAGCCAAAGAAACAACAGGGATCGCAGGTAAGAAAGAATGGACTTGAAAGATGTTAAAAAGGTAGGATTTGGTGGCTGCACGTAGGGAAGTGAGGGAAAGGGGAAAGTTTTTGATCTGCTTTCTTGGTCCCATTCCTCGAGTTTGGGATGACAGGAGGAGAAGTAGGTTCTGGGGTTGGGGTCAGGAGAGCTAGTTGAGTTTGGGATACGTCTCGATGGAGGATTTGCAGGTGGCCTTGTTCAGTAGGCAGGCACTTGGATGTGTCTGGGCCCTGGCACGGTTGCCTAGGATGGAGGTAGAGATTTACGGTCAATGGCCAGAGTTGCAGCTAAGAGTTTGGCTATAGTCATCTAGGGGAGTGTAAGCAGAATCAGAAGTGAACAAAGCTGAAAATGAGGCCTTTGGAATACAAATATTTTGTGACAGGAAAGGAAGGAAACGGAAGCTGTGAATACGACCAAGAAAGAGCAGCCAACTTATTTGGGCAGAGGAGAGCGGGTGGTAGTAGCATGACATGGGATGACAGGGAGCTTTGTGTTTTTTGTGGACTGTTGAAAGGGAAGAGTTGAATATTTGTCCTGAGGAGAAAGAGCCAGAAAAGAGAATAAAAGAAGAAGAGATGTGGGATGATTTCTAAGTAAGAACTTCGGAGGAGACAGAGAGTGGTGGGGAGAAGGTATATTCTTGTCACTGGAAGGCCTGGCGCCTGACCAGAGGAAGGGGCTCTTTTCTTTTCTTTTCTCTCTTTTTTAAAATTTTAAATTAAGGTGGACATGAAGGACTGAAGGATGACTGCAAGGCAAATGCTTAATAACTGGGAATGGAAGGGGTTTCCTATCTGATGATTTCTCTTTTTCAGTAAGAAGGAAAGGTCATTTTTTTTTTTTTCTTGGCAGAAGTAATGTAGGTGAGACAGACACCTTTAAGGAGTGACATACCTGATTAGTCTCTGAAGTCTCTGAAGACTCTGTCTAGTCTCTGACTAGACAGAACAGCTAGTACTTTCTCCAAGGTTTGGTTCTTGACTCAGCACATGCCTATAGAGGCAGTTCTAAATTCATCAGGTAGTTAAGAAGCCATGCATTAAGGATCTGCTATGTTCAAGGCATTGTGATGGTGGTATTAATTCTTGAAGTTATGGGGTCTTTCCTGTTGCTCCTCGGTTGATTACAAATCATGGTAGCCTGTCTTCTTTCACATTAAGAGTTTGGAATATTGCTCTTTGGGCATTAATCTCTCTTTAGCAGCTGACGTCAAAGGAGTCTGTAGTCCCTATATTCAATTTTGTAATAAGCTTTTTATTTTAGAATCTTTCTAGGTTTTACAGAAAAATTGCAGAGACGATACAGAGTTCTGTGTATCCCACACCCAGTTTCCTCTGTTATTGACATCTTATATTAGTATGGCATATTTGTCACAATTAGTGAACCAATTTTTATATATTATTATCTATATTTATTTTTATTTATTTATTTCCAAGCCTTCTTGCTGTGGCCTTTTCAATTACCTTTGGCAGGGAGAGGAATACTTGTCTACCGATAATTCAGAAACTTGAGTTGAACAAGCAATTTTAATGTTCTCTCTCTTGTGTCTTTGGGATTGTTTTATCTTAAACCCTCCTTCTGAGGCGCCTGAGTGTCATTGTTGGTTAAGCATCTGACTCTTGGTTTTGGCTCAGGTCGTGATCTTAGGGTCGTGAGATCCAACCCTGCATGGGGCTCCGCGCTCAGTGTGGAGTCTGCTTAAGACTCTTTCTCCCTCTGCCCTTCCCCCCATGCTTGCTCTCTTTCTCCCTAAAATAAAATTAAAAACCCCAAAACCCTACTTTTCATCTCTTTGAAAGTCATACAATTAAAGGGGTGAAGAAGTCTACAAAGAAAAATAAGTATCAACTGGTATCAGTTATGTGTCTCTAATTTATAAAGTATTACTATCCAGTAAATGTATTTATGTATGTATGTATGTATTTATTTGAAAGATTTTATTGATTTATTTGACAGAGAGAGAGAGAGAACAAGCAGGGGGAGCGGCAGGGAGAAGGAGAGGGAGAGGCAGGCTCCCTGCTGGGGCTCGATCCCAGGACCCCGAGATCATGACCTGAGCTGAAGCAGACGCTTAACCGACTGAGCCACCCAGGCGCCCCTAGACAAAAATCTTTTAAAAAATGGGTTCATGAGGACTAGCAAAGAGTGGTTTTTGTTGTTGTTGAAGAGATTGTGCACCATCGTCAGTGGTAGCAGTTCCCTATCCTCTTTGCCTCTAGATGGCACTGATTTTATACTGGCCTGTAGTTTTGAAGCTATACAATTTAGAATAAAAAAGTCTCTCTGGTCCACGTTATGTCCGTGTTCACTGATGTACCCTCTGTTTTCACCTACTGCTCAGCAGAACACGTAAGTGGGAACCTCTCTTAGTTCCTGTAAGAGGCCCGTCATAACAAAGTCATTATGACCGATAGGGAATTTGCTGATAATTTCGTGAGTAAGAAGGAGGAGAGCATTTGTTTCATGTAATCTGCAGTGCAGTCATTCCAGAAAATTTCTGAATGAAACTGTCTCCTCTCTGGTCCCTTTTTCTGTTGTCAGTGGGGAGGTGTTGTTCTGAGCCGTTCCTCTGTGTAGAACTTAGTTCTCTGGCATCCTGTTCCCAGCTCCAGGAAATTTCAAAATCCATCAGAAAGAAGCTTTGTCACGCAGAGCTATTTAATAAGTGTCTCATATTCCGTGGGCACCTTTGGGTTTTCACTTTACCCCCTTCTTATTGCTCCCCCTCCCCCCCAACTGCCAAAGAATTCTCTTTACTTGTTACTCAAAGACTATTATTGTTTTTACTTTTTTGCCATCTAATTAAGCTGGTAATCTTTTGAGTCACATCCTTTCCAATAGAATCATACAGCTAAATGAAACAGTTTAAAAAATGTCAGCTTGCTGAAATATTTTGTGACTTGTAGGCATAGCTTCATTCTGAAACAACACATCGGCAGACCGAAGTGTTACTGAGGCACCATTGTTGAGCTTTGAAAGGTCTTCCTCCTTTCCTCTTCCTTCTCTTCCATCTCTGCCCTCCTTTGTCTTCTTTCTCCTTCCCCTTCTCCTTTCACTTCCTCCCTCTTCCTCTTTATTAAAATGCTGGTCTGCATAGCCTGAATTCATAGTTATCACCTCATTTCTCTCTTGTTCTCAGCCTTTCTCCCGAAGCTGTTTCATTTGGCTGTGTCGCTTGGCAATACTTTCCCATTAACATGATCTTGGATTATATGTTCACTACTCTTGTGCTTGCATTTGCTACTGGGCAGAGCAAGAATGCTGTCCCACAGGGCTTTAGACTTTGCCTGGTGCTCTATTACCTCAGGCAAAGACTGACTTCAGAACCTAGAATGAGCTGAACTGGGTGGCTGACTGGTGTACCAGCTGGTCAGAACTTCAAATGCTGTTGAAGTGACCTTACCATACTCGTTTCAGTGTTCTAAATGCCGAAATGCTTTGTAACTCGAAAATATTATATCTGTTGCCTTCTTGTTCCAGTACTTTCTTAGCTTGTTTGGGTTATTCAGAGAGCGAGCCTAATTTTTTCCTTCACCATGAGGTCAGGCTCGGCGTGACACTTCAGGCAGGAAAGGTGGAGTTACTTCAGCAGCATAAAGAGGAAATTAAAAAGCAAGTGAACATGGGCTCTTGTGCAACCCACATGCTTAACGTGTCCTCACTGGATGTCTTTGAGGGACCTTGCCTTTAGGAGCCCCCAGTCACCTCAGGGGCTCCTTGAATGAAGGTTTTATTTTGATTATTTGCTATGCTGTTTCATCTTTCAGAGTGTGATACAGTGAACAACAATGTCATAAATCCATGTCTTTTCTTTCTGGATGGTTTCTTCTGAACCACTTTTGGAGCTGAGCACTATTTCTTCTGCTTTCTCACCTCTGTGAGGATCATTTATTTGTTCAACGCTGAAGCACTTCAATTTCACATTTCTACTGCTCTTTTCATTTGGTTCTGTTCTTTCCTTTAGTGAAGAAGGAAAGGGTTGAGGTAACCCGCATCAAGCATGGGTGTCATATAATAGGGGCCTCAGGAATAGCCGCCTCCTTGCGCTCCATTTTGTCTTTGGAAGTATGTGTGGCCTCTGCCATTCATTGCCTTCCTGTCGATGAGGCAAAGCATCATGCAGCCTCTGTTTGGTTTCAAAGTAGCGCTCCCCAAACAACTGTCCGCACGGATGCCCTTACACATATTCATGCATTTGAAAGGCAAACTTAATTATTTTTTGAGAGATTTATTGCACCTCGTGCACTAATGATTTAATTAGGATAAACCGGCACTATTTTATATAGGGCGCCTAAAGCAGTATTGGTGCATGAAATTATGGCAGCTCACCCCTGTTCACGTTTTATATTCACTTCCTAACCCCATCCTTGCGACTCTATGGATTCTTGCTACACAGAAGACAAAGAGATGATAATATACATGCCGTCGTGGAAATTACCACAGAAACTGTAAGATGGGTCCGTGAGTCAGATTTTGGTTTGAATTCAGACTCCACCACTTACCATGTGAGTGGCAAGTGACTTAACTTCTCTAAGCCTCAGGTTTCTTATCTGAGAAATGGGAAATTAATAAGGATTGTGAGGATTCAATGGAGACATAGAGTAAGTAAGGTAAGCACTCAGTAAGGCAGCAAATACAGTAAATGACCCAGAATTGTTAACCAGTGGTAGGTAGTGCAAGCAGCCGCGGCAGCAGCAAAATTTGTTGTAGGGTCGTTATGTCTTTCAGGGGAACTCAGAGGCATGGTGGGTATTTAGCATTACTATGAAAGGCAGACTACGTAGATTATACCAATGATCAATGGGTATCTTTATTTATTTTTATTTTTTTAAAGATTTTATTTGTTTATTTGAGAGAGAGAGAGAGAGAGAGAGAATGAGAGCGTGAGCACAGAGGAAGACGGAGTGGGAGAAGCAGACTCCCTGCTGAGCAGGGAGCCCGACTTGGGGCTCGATCCCAGGATGCTGGGATCATGACCTGAGCCGAAGGCAGACGCTTAACCAACTGAGCCACCCAGGCTTCCCCAATGGATATCTTTAAATGGCTGAATAGAAAAACTACTGCTTTAGCAACCACAGACCAGTCCTGCATAACTCCATCCTGCTATCATCCAAGCCCCCTTTACACTTGGCCACTTACGATTTCGCATAGATGTGTATTATTCTTCTGACCATTTGCTTTTTTATTTGCTTTTTAAATGTGTGTTTAAAAATGTGGGCCATTTTGAAAAATCCCTTTGACTCTCTAAATTTTAAATTTAATTGGCTTTTGCAATCCATTTTAAGTTTTGAGCCTGATTGGAATTAATTTCTCATATTCATTCTTTTCTCATCCATGAACTGCTTGCCCTGGCTTTTGTAAGCAGTTGCGGTAGTGGTGGAATTTGTATTCTGGGTCATTTGCGTTTGTGCAAGGACACTTAAGAAAATGTCAGAGAAATAGAAGAAATCCTAGTAGAAAAACAAATGACATAGCCTATTGTGTGCAGTTAATGGAAATCAGGTTTAATTTCTTCAACAGTGGATGTCTCTCAAACATAAAGCTAAGAGAGAGGCAGCCACTTAAAGGTCCCTGGAATCGGGTAAGCTGCGTGTTCTAGTCCCAGCGTGGTGGCTGATTGGCTCAGTAATCTTAGCTTCTGTGGATCTTACCCTCTCTGGATTTCATTTTCTTACTTGGAGTTGGTTTTGTTGATCTGTAAAGTCTCATCCAGTTCCAATATTATATTTGCTCTAGAAATAATAGCTGATTTGTTCACATGGTTTTATTCTTTTGTGTTGTATTGTGCAGATGACCTTACAAATTACTGCTTTTCTTTCTTTGAGAATTTTCCAAACTTGAGTCATTAGTGTATGTTACAAGTATTTTTTGGTTATTCCTCTATACTGTATATACTATTAGATATTAATAATTTAAAAAAATAGTCTTAAAGTGACTGGATTCTTTTACTTAGCATTGTCCTAAGCTCTACTATCTCTGAAGTTATGGGTTTGGTATGGGAGTGACATATTTTTCTAGTACACAGTTAAACTAATACATAACTATTAATATATTTACTTGTATACCTCCCTAAATCTTAAAAGAATATATGCTGCTTTTGGGGAAACATTAGTGGCTTTTGGGTTTATTACGTCAACCATCCCTGTCCTCCCCTAGCTTTTTGTTTGTTTGTTTGTTTTCTGAACCTGCATGGAAGTGCCAGTGTTCTGATTGATCTATTAAAACTAGATTGGCCACAATGAATAATTGAAACCTGTAGTGCACAAATGGACTCCCAGAATTATGATATGCTAACTGTGAAAGCTTGGGCAAGACACTCTGAGGGATTTATATTCCACTTGTGTAAAATGTTCATAGCAGGAGTGGGAGGATTTGTGGGTGATGGTGGGGAGGTTCTTATGATAGATGGAAAAGGATAATGAATGGATCAAGAAACTGCTCTTTAAAAAATAATAATACACCTTACAAGTATGAAGTATGATTAATATTACCAGCAAGAACATGACAGCTGGAGAAGGGCACTCTCCTCCTTTGTGAGCACACACAGTAGGGCTGTCATCTTGCGTAAGACCAGAGAACAGTCATGGTGCTCATCTTTCACCTGTTCAACAGCGTATTTGTTTAGTGTGTGTTATGGAAGGACCAGGATTGATAAGACATCCTTGAGCTTTGTGTTCTATTAGGTTGAGAGAATATTTACTTTAGCTTTTGTTTCCCTTGGTTTTGACCCATGAATACCCCAGGAGAATTACTACATTGGACTAAATCTCTGACTTTAGGCTCTGAATTCCTAAATGATCAAGTATTTCTTGTTTGTGTGAGTGGGAATTTGAGAAAGGATTCCATTTGTTCCTGGTAACAGTGTAATGACATTGGTGTCCCAGAATGAGGGGAACATAAAGCCAATTTAATACATATATATGTATATACATAATATTACAATAAAACCATATGGATATTATTGTTCACACAGAACCTAAATATCCAATTAAGAAATATCTAATTGGATGGCATTTGATGAGAAATATGCTGTTTTTCTTGTACCTTTTGTAAGTGACATGAAGCAGGGGCCGTTTGTTTTTTACCTCCAAGTGTCACTTTGAAATACCCATATTGTTAATACAAAAGTCAGTTTTTATTTATTTTTATTTTTTAAAGATTTTATTTATTTCACAGAGTGAGAGAGCAAGCATAAGTAGTCAGAGAGGCAGGCAGAGGGGGAGAGAGAGAGAGAAGCCGACTCCCCGCCGAGCAGAGAGCCCAACTTGGGGCTTGATCCCAGGACCCTGGGATCATGACCTGAGCCAGAGGCAGCCGCTTAATGACTGAGCCACCCAGGTGCCTCCAAAAGCCAGTTTTAAAAAAATTATTTTATACATTCATTGTCCTTAAATAATGGTGGTATAAAAGGATTCTTTCTTGTAGTGCTCATTAATTTTTTACATGGCACTCATTTTGATATTTGGAGTGGTACAGGAGCCATATTACATCTTCTGGAAATGGTGATCTTCATCTGGTGCCCTTGGTTTTGTGGCTCCCACCCAGAGAACAATCGTTTGATTGTTGTGGCCAGTGGGGCTTGTGTTCATGGGTTTAACAGGACGGTAGCAAAGAAAGAAACAATTCTTAACTGGCTGTCCTCCTACCTCCCAGTCTTCCCTTGAAAGAAATATATTTGCATACTTTGAAAGTCACAACCTTACAGTCTGGCTTCTGAAATCAGCTTACATCTAGGTGCTGACTGAGATCCTCTCCTTTGGGTCACTGACAGGTCTTGCAACATCTTCAACTACTGGGAGTCACTAAGAACAAAGAAGGCTGCTTGGACAATCACAAAGGTTTGAGAAACAACCTAGAGCTGGGGCAGGGTTGAATGATAAGGTTCACGTCCTACACAAGACCACTGCATAAACAGTGGGAGAGGCGGTTGTTTTATCTAATGCACAGAAGCCAACACAGACAGTTAGGAAAATGAAGAAACAGAGAAATATGTTCTAAATGAAAAAAACAAGATAAAACCTCAGAAAAAGACCTTAATGAAACAAGAGATAAATGATTTACCTGAGAAAGAGTTCAAAGTAATGGTCATAAAGATGCTCACAAGTTTAGGAGAACAATGCATAAATGAAGTGAGAATTTCAACAAAGAGATAGGTACTTTCTCATATTTTCTAACAGAAATCGCAGAACTGAGGAATAAAATAACTGTGCACAAAAATTCAACAGAAGGTTCAACAGCAGACTAGATGAAGCAGAAGAAGGGATTAGTGAGCTTTAGTGAACTTAAACACAGGGCAGTGGAATTCATCCAGTTGGAGGAGCAAAAAGCTGTCCTTCAGAATTGAAGAAAAGATAAGAAAAAGCTGAAGGAGTTCATCTAGACTGGCTTTAAAATAAATGTTAAAGGAACTTTCTTAAGCTGAAATACAAAGGTGTTAATTAGTAACAGGGAAACATAAAAAAATATAAATCTCACTGATAAAGTTAATTATGTAGTTAATTTCAGAATAATATAATATTGTAGTGGTGGGTTAATCACTTATAAGTCTAGTATGAAGGTTAAAAGACAAAAGTAGTAATAACTATAACTATAGTAATTTGTTAATGGATACACAAGATAAAAAGATGTAAATTGTGACATTAGAAACATAAATGGGGGAGTAAAAATGTAGAACTTAAAATAAATTGTTACAACCTTACTGCATTTTATGTAAGCCTCTGGGTGACCACACAACAAAAACCTGTAGTAGATACACAAAAGATGAAGATAAAGGAATCTAAGTGTACCACTAGAGGAAATCATCAAATCACAAAGGAAGAGAGCAAGAGTAAAAGAAAGGGGCAAAGGAATTACAGAACCACCAACAAAAGGGTATTAAGTCCATACCTATCAATAATTATTTTAAATGTAAATGTAAATCTTCCAATCAAAAGACATAGAGTGGCTAAGTGGATAAAAGAAAACAAGACTCAACATATGATGCTTTTAAGAGACTCATTTCAGGGTTAAGGACACACACAGACTAAAAGTAAAGGAATGGGAAAAGATATTCCATGCACATAGAAACCCAGCAAACGCTGGGGTAACTATACTTAACATCAGACAGAATAGACTTTAAGAAAAGACTGTAATAAGAGACAAAGAAGGTCATTATATAATGGAAAAGGAGATCACTCCAAAAGAGGATATAACATTTGTAAATATTTGTACACCCAACATAGGAGAACCTAAGTATGTAAAACAAATATTAACCCACCTAAAGGGAGAAATAGACAACTACACAATAATAGTGGTGAACTTCAGTACCCACTCTCATTAGTGGGTAGATCGTGCAGACAGAAAAGCAATAAGGAAACATAGGACTTATAACTATACTTTAGACTGGATGGTCTTACTCGACATTTACAGAACTTTCCATCCACTACAATACATGTTCTTCTCAAGCACTGATGAACTTTCCCCAAGATAAGTCATATGTTAGGCCACAGAAGAAATCTTAATAAAGTTAAGAAGATTGAAATTATATCAGGCATCTTTTCTGCTCACAATCATATGAAACTAGAAATCGATAAGAGATGAAAACTGGAAAATTCATAAACATGGAGATTAAACAACATGCTACTGAATAGCCAGTAAGTCAGAGAAGAAATCAAAAGAGAAATCAAAAAATATCTTGAGACAAATGAAAATGGAAATACAGCATACTAGAACTTATGAGATGCAGGGAAAGCAGTTCTAAGAGGGAAGTTCATAGGGATAAACATCTAAAATTCAGAACTAAAAAATATTTCATACAACCTAAGTTTACAATGCGAGGAACTAGAAAAAGAAAAATAAATGAAGCCCAAAGTTAATAGAAGGAAGGAAATAACTAGGATCACAGTGGAAATAAGTGAAATAGAGGCTGAAAAGTAAATAGAAAAGAACAATGAACCTAAGAGTTGGGTTTTTTTTTGTTTTTTTGTTTTTGAAAGACAGAATAGACACATCTTTAGATAGACCTACCAAGAAAAAAAGTGAGAAGACTCAATATAAATAAAGTCAGAAATGAAAGATGGGCTGTTACAACTATATTTTAGAAATATAAATTATAGGACTACTATGAACAATTGCATGCCAACAAATTAGACAACTTAGCACAAGTAGACAATTTCCTAGAAACATACAATCTACTAACACTGAATTATGAAGAAATAGAAAATCTGAACAGACGTGGGGCGCCTGGGTGGCTCAGTTGGTTAAGTGTCCCGACTCTTGATTTCAGCCCAGGTCTTGATCTCAGTGTTTTCAGTTCAAGCCCTGCGTTGGGCTCCATGCTGGGTGTGGAGTCTCCTTAAAAATTAAAAAAAAATCTGAACAGACCATTAATGAATAAGGAGATTGAAGCAGTAATCACAAACCTCCTAATAAACAAAAGTCCAGGACCAGATTGCTTCACTGGTGAATTCCTCCAAACATTTAAAGAATTAATACCAATCCTTCTCAAATTTTTCCAAAAACAGAAGAGGAGGGAGCACTTTTAAACTCATTTTACAAGGTCAGCATTACCCTGCTGCCAAAACCAGACAAAGACAATACAGTGAAAGAAAATTACAGTCGTTTTTTTTTTTAAAGATTTAATTTATTTATTTGACAGAGAGAGAGAGCACAAGCAGGGGGAGAGCAGCAGGCAGAGGGAGAAGCAGACTCCCCCCTGAGCAAGGAGCCCAATGTGGGACTCGATCCCAGGACCCTGGGATCATGACCTGAGCCGAAGGCAGATGCCCAACCGACTGAGCCACCCAGGCGCCCCTACAGTTGTTCTTTAGAGATATTTCAGGTTCAGTTCCAGACCACCATAATTAAGTGAATATCACAATAAAGTGAGTCAAATGATTTTTTTGGATTCCTAGTGCATATAAAATTTATGTTTGTGGTATACTGTAGTCTATTAAGTGTGCAATAGCATTATGTCTAAAAAAACCCCCAATGTACATACCCTAATTAAAAATTTTTTATTGCTAAAAAATGCTAAGCATCATCTGAGCTTTCAATGAGTTGTAATCTTTTTGCTGGTGGATGGTCTTGTCTCAGTGTTGCTGGCTGCTGACCGTTTAGGCTGGTGGTTGCTGAAAGTTGGGGTGGCTGTGACAATTTCTTAAAATAAGACAGTGATGAAGTTTGCAGCATCAATTGACTCTTCCTTTCACAATTGATTTCTCTGTAACATGCAATGCTGTTTGATAGCATTTTACCCATAGTTGAACTTCTTTTAAAATTGGAGTCCATTTTCCCACCCCCTGCCACTGCCTTATCACTAAGTTATGTCATATTTTAAGTCCTCTGTTGCCATCTCAACAGTCTTCATGGTATCTTCCCTGGAATAGATGCCATGTCAGGAAACCACTTTCTTTGCTCATCTGTAAGAAGCAATTCCTCATCTGTTCAAGTTTATCGTGAGATGGCAGCAGTTCAGCCTCATCTTCAGGCTCCACTTCTAATTCTAGTTCTCTTGCTATTTCACCACACATTACTTCTCCAATGAAGTCTCGAACCTTCAATTTGTAAAAAATGCAATTTCTGTGAAGTGTAAGAAAATGAAGCACAAAAAATGAGGTATGACTATAGTACAGGTTGTTATCCCTGTTGAGCGTAGATGCAGAAATCCCCAACAAATACTAGCAAACTGAATTCAACAGTACATTAAAGGGATCATACACTGTGGCCAAATGGGATTTATTCTAGGGTTTCAGGGATGGTTCAACATCTGTAAATCAATGTGAGACACTATATCACTATAATGAAGGATAAAATCATATGATCTCAATAGATGTAGAAAAAGCACTTGACAAAATTCAACATCTGTTTATGGTAAAAACTCTCAACAAAATGTGTATAGAGTGTATGTACCTCCATATAATAAAGGCCATATATGACAAACCCACAACTAACATCATACTCAATGATGAAAAACTGAAAGTTTTTTTTTGTTTTGTTTTGGTTTTTTCTAAGATCAGGAACTAGACAAGGATGACTCTTCTTGTCACTTTTATTTAACATATTACTGGAAGTCCTATCCACAGCAATTAGACCCAAAAAAGGTATCCAAATTGGAAAGCAAGAAGTAAAACTATCTTTATTTGCAGATGACATGATATTATTTATAGCAACCCATAAAGATGCAGCCAAAAAACTGCTAGAACTAATTAATAAATTCAGTGAAGTTGCAGGATGAAAAATCAATATACAAAAATCTGTTATGTCTCTATACACTAGTAATAAACTGCCAAAAAGAGAAATATTAATTTGGGTTAGTACCCAAAATATATAAAGACTCCATAAGAGTCAATTAAAAAAATCAATTAAAAATAGGAAGAACTGAAGCTATGTAAATACCGTCTTTCTCATTATATTTAGCCCTACTAACTTTAGAATCCATTGATAATTATTGCCTGAAATGATTACTGCTTCGGTGTTTGCCAAATGGTCATTTTCTTTGTCCATCATTTCTTCTTAAGTTGTTGTTTAGAATTTTATTATTAGGAAGGCCTTTACCTTCTCTCATATATATTTATTCAATTAATTATATCAGTACGACTTTGTGGATATTTATTTTGTGGGTTATTGTTCCTTACTAAAATTATTTATTTTGACCCCTGTTTGGCCATTGGGAGCCCCTTCAAGTAGTCTCCTGTTTCTTTTGACACGTTTATGTCATTTTTTGGCCCCACATCGTATCTCAGGTTCATGGTGTGCTTTCCCTGCCCCAGCCCTGGAATCATTCATTTTTTTAAGGAGCCCTGCTTTTTCATTAAAAAATGGTGTTCAGAAACCCAGGCTTGATTATATTATTGCTATTGGGATGTCCATTGCTTCTGTCAATGGCCAGAACTAGGAAATAGATGTACATGTACTTTTATTTATTTATAAATCTATGTGTAAAAAGTATGAATTTATATGGATACCTCCATTCCATCTCATTATGAATCATGAGTCTTTCTAGCCCTCCTCATGTTTTTGTTTTTGGACAGAGTTAATAACCTGCTTCTCCCTACCCACAATATATTTGCTTACTTGATCAGTTCTAGAATAAACATTGGGTAGTTTCAGAAATGCTAACATACACTTCTGTGGAAAAAAAATTTACATGCTGGCATACAGTATTTGCTATTATTTTGTGTTTAAGAAAATAGTTAAGATAACTTTTCAAATTTACTTTGGTCAGTTCTTTTCTACTCTCTTCAGTGTGGCAGTGTTATTTATTAAGAATAGAATTAGCTCTGTTGTTACTGATGGTATTCCATTTTGAGTTCTCAACATGGCTGGGTGGATCTTAATTATTATTTTTAATTTTTTGAGTAGATAAAATATTACCATGATTCTAAAAGTCAGAACTATACAAAAAGTTTACTTAGAAAAGTTACTCTCGTCTCATCCCCACTCCCACCACCTACTTCTTTTTACTCTGTTTCCACTCACAGAGTCTTTTCTGTCTGCAGTGTGTTACCACCTACTCTCCTTTACAAAATTAGTCTCTTAGTTTGTGGTTCATCTTTTCTATGATTTTTTTTCATTTTTGTTTTATACAAATGAACAGATTTGCGTACATTTTATTATTTTCCCCTTTTTTACATGAAAAGCAACATAATTGACTTTTTAAAAATATTTTATTTATTTATTTGAGAGAGAGAGAGAACACAGAGAGAGAAGTAGACTCCCCACTGAGCAGGGATCCCGATGCGGGGCTTGATCCCAGGGCCCTGGGATCATGACCTGAGCTGAACGTAGATGCTTAACTGACTGAGCCACCCAGGTGCCCCGCATAATTGATTTTTTTTAAAGTAGCCTATGATTTGTGCTCTTTTTGCACTTTGCTTTTTTCACTTAACATTGTACCTTGGGAATCATTGCATATCAGTTCAGAGAGATCTTCATCCTTTGTTGTATCTTCAAAGTACTCCATTGTATGGATAGATCATAGTTTAACTTCTCTGTTATTTTTGGACATTTCTTTGTTTCCAGTATGTTGTAGTTACAAACAATGCTACAATGAAAACCTTGAACATAGGTATTAGTTCTGGAGGTTTATCTTCAGGGTAAATAGAAGTAGAAGGATTGGGTCAGGAGGTGAGCACATATGTAGTTTCATTAGATATTGCCAAATTTGCCTTCAGAAGGGTTCTACCAGTGTCTATATTTCTGTCAACAATCTATGTGAGTACAAGTTTTCCCAAGCCCCACCAGAAGAACGTGTTTTGCTTTTTAATTTCTACTAATGTCATAGATTAGAAATAATATACCAGTGTTGTTTTAATTTGCATTTCTCTTGAATATCTTTCACATATTAAGGGTCATTTTCTTATCTTTTTTTTGGTGAATTGTGTATTCATGTATTTTTCCCATTTTTCTAGTGACATTTTGTCAACTCTTTAAAAGTTCCTTATTTATTTGGATATTGCCCTTTGTCCTATTGTTGCCTGGAAAATTTTTTCTTTCTTTTTCTTTTTTTTTTAATTTCCATGTAGAAGGGCCTGTATGTTTTCTTCTTTTTTGTTAATGGCTTTTATTTTGTAGTATTACAGTCAGAATGTAGCTTGTTATTTCTTATTATGGGACATACTTCGTATTTCTTCCTAATGGAACATACTTTTATTTTTATTGCAGTCTGATGTATGATAAATTTTTGTTCATGTTGTCTGGGTCCTTGAGATGAAAGTGTACTTTATACATTAGGGGAGCAAGATATATATCATTCCCTTTATTAGTTATGTTTTTTAGGCCTTCTGTCTTCTTAGTTGATTTTGTGTACTTGATTTTATACTAAGAATGGTGTATTAAATTCTCCCAGTATTAGTGTGTCTAAGTGTGTCTTTTGCATCTCCTAAGGATTTTTCTAAATAATGTGGTTACTGTCTTATTTGATTTGTAAATATTGATAAGTACTGTGTATTCATTATGATTTGAAAATTTTATTTTATTTATTTATTTTTAAAGATTTTATTTATTTATTTGACAGAGAGAGAGAGAAAGAGAGCGAGTGAGCACAAGCAGGGGTAGCAGGAGAAGGGAGATGCAGGTTTCCCGTTGAACAGTGAGCCTGTTGTGGGGCTCGATCCCAGGACCCTGGGATCATGACCTGAGCCGAAGTCAGATGCTAAACTGACTGAGCCGCTGGTGCCCCGTGATTTGAAAATTTTACAATGTCTTCTTTTTCATGTGTAGTGGTTTTTGTTTTTGTTTTTGTTTTTGTTTTTTGCTTGAATTTTACCTTTTCTGATCTCTCCTCTTTCATTCATGATTTTGTTGATTTGGATCATTTCTCTTTTCTTTTTGATAGGTCTGGCCAGGGGTTTATCAATCTTGTTAATTCTTTCAAAGAACCAGCTCCTAGTTTCGTTGATCTGTTCTACTGTTCTTTTGGTTTCTATTTCATTGATTTCTGCTCTGATTGTTATCATTTCTCTTCTCCTGCTGGACTTAGCTTTATTTGGTATTCTTTCTCCAGCTCCTTTAGATGTAGGATTAGGTTGTGTATTTGAGACCTTTCTTGTTTCTTGAGAAAGGCTTGTATTGCTATACTTAGGACGACTTTTGCTGCATCCCAAAGATTTTGAACAGTTGTGTTTTCATTTTCATTTGTTTCCATGAATTTTTTTAATTCTTCTTTAATTTCCTGGTTGATTCGTTCATTCTTTAGTAGGATGCTCCTTAGCCTCCATGTATTTGAGATTTTTCTGACTTTCCTCTTGTGATTGAGTTCCAGTTTCGAAGTATTGTGGTCTGAAAATATGCAGGGAATGATCCCAGTCTTTTGGTACCGGTTGAGACCTGATTTTTGACCTAGGATGTGATCTATTCTGGAATGTTCCATGGGCACTAGAGAAGAATGTATATTCTGTTGCTTTGGATGGAATGTTCTGAATATTATCTGTGAAGTCCATTTGGTCCAGTGTGTCATTTAAAGTCTTTATTTCCTTGTTGATCTTTTGCTTCGATGATCTGTCCATTTCAGTGAGGGGGGTGTTAAAGTCCCCCCACTATTATTGTATTGTTGTCGATGTGTTGCTTTGCTTTTGTTATTAATTGGCTCATATAATTGGCTGCTCCCATGTTAGGGGCATAGATATTTACAATTATTAGAGCTTCTTGTTGGACAGACACTTTAAGTAGGATATAGTGTCCTTCCTCCTCTCTTATTATAGTCTTTGGTTTAAAATCTAATTTGTCTGATATAAGGATTGCCACCCCAGCTTTCTTTTGGTGTCCATTAGCATGGTAAATAGTTTTCCACCTGTTCACTTTCAATCTCGGGGTGTCTTTGCGTCTAAAATGAGTCTCTTGCAGACAGCATATTGATGGGTCTTGTTTTTTTTATCCAGTCTGATAGCCTGTGTCTTTTGATTGGGGCATTCAGCCCATTTACATTCAGGGTAACTATTGAAAGATATGAATTTAGTGCCATTGTACTGCCTGTAAGGTGACTGTTACTGTATATTGTCTGTGTTCCTTTCTGGTCTATGTTACTTTTAGGCTCTCTCTTTGCTTAGAGGACCCCTTTCAATATTTCTTGTAGGGCTGGTTTCGTGTTTGCAAATTCCTTTAGTTTTTGTTTGTCCTGGAAGCTTTTTATCTCTCCTTCTATTTTCAATGACAGCCTAGCTGGATATAGTATTCTTGGCTGCATATTTTTCTCTTTTAGTGCTCTGAATGTATCATGCCAGTCCTTTCGGGCCTGCCAGGTCTCTGTGGATAGGTCTGTTGCCAATCTAATGTTTTTACCATTGTAGGTTACATATCTCTTCTCCCAAGCTGCTTTCAGGATTTTCTTTTTGTCTCTGAGACTCCTAAATTTTACTATTAGATGTCAGGGTGTTGACCTATTTTTATTGATTTTGATGGGGGTTCTCTGTGCCTCCTGGATTTTGATACCTGTTTCCCTCCCAAATTAGGGAAGTTCTCTGCTATAATTTGCTCCAATATACCTTCTACCCCTCTCTCTCTTTCTTCTTCTTCTGGAATCCCATTATTCTAATATTGTTTCATCTTATGGTATCACTTACCTCTCGAATTCTTCCCTCATGAACCAGTAGTTGTTTATCTCTTTTTCTCAGGTTCTTTATTTTCCATCATTTGGTCTTCTAGATCACTAATTCTCTCTTCTGCCTCATTTATCCTAGCAGTTAGAGCCTCCATTTTTTATTGTACCTCATTAATAGCCTTTTTGATTTCGACTTGGTTAGATTTTACTTCTTTTATTTCTCCAGGAAGGGTGTCTCTTATATCTTCCATGCTTTTTTCAAGCCCAGCTTGTATCTCTAAAATCATCATTCTGAACTCTAGTTCCGATATCTTACTAATGTCCGTATTGATTAGGTCCCTGGCAGTTGGTACTGCCTCTTGTTTTTTTTTTTTTATGAGGTGATTTTTTCCATCTTGTCATTTTGTCCACAGGAGAATAGATGAATGAGAGAACGAAATGCTAACAGGGTAACAACGTCCCCCGAAAAATATACACTAAACAAATCAGAAGAGACCTGAAAGTGGGGGAAAAGAAAGGGGAAGAAAGAAAAAAAAGATAAAAAGAGACAAAAAAAAAAAAAAAACCCCAATATGATCAAATATGATCATGCTGGTGCATAGATCAGCGCCACACACTAGATTTTGGGCCTATTTTGGTCTTTTAGAAGAAAGTGCCTCCCAAAACTTTAAAGAAAGAAAAACTTATATATGTACAAAAATAAGGGTTAGTATGATGAAGGGATGGAATATGACTGTAATGATGAAAGTTATAAAAGATTTTATAAAAGGAATTGATAAGAAGTTGGTTGAAAAAAGAAAGGAGAGGATTTAAAAAAAAAGGGAGAGAATGTGATCAGGCAGGAGACTAGAACAAAGGCATGCACTAGAGATTTAGGGTATATTTTGGGCTGTTAGAAGAAACTGTATCCCAAAATTTTAAAGAGAGAACAACTTTATGTGTGTATATATATATATATATATATACACACACATATATATACATACATGTATATATGTATATATATCAAAAATAAGGTTAACTACTATGAAGGGATAGATTATGACTCTAAAAATGAAAAATAAAAAAGATTTTTTAAAAGTGGGATTGATAAGATGTTGGTTGAAAAAGGGAAAAAGAAAAATTCAAAAACAAAAGAAAAAGAAAATGAAAGTTAAAAAAAATTAACTGTGAAAGACAAGAATCCTGGGAAAAAAGCCATGAATTCTATGTGCAGTATCCCCCTAGTGCTGGAGTTCTGCTGTTCTCATTGATTGGTAAACTTGGTCTTCGCTGGCTCTTCTTGCTGATCTTTTGGGGGAGGGGCCTGTTGTCGTGGTTCCCAAATGTCCTTGCTGGAGGCAGAATTGCCCCGCCCTTGCCGGGTCCGGGTTAAGTATTCTGCTCCGCTTTTCTCGGGAGCTTTTGTTCCCTGCAAGCTTTCCGTACAGCTTTGTAGGAGGAGAGTGAAAGTGGCGCTTCCCAATCTCCACCCCAGAGGAGCCGAGACCTCGGGGCCCCACTCCTCAGTGAGCCCCCAGAGAAAAGCAGTCAGTCACTCCCATCTCCCTGGTTTCCATCTGCACTCCGTGCTCACCTGGCCTGTGACTGAGCATTTCTATCTCTGGCGCACGACCCCATGTGAAGTCTCCAAACCCAGCAGATCCCTGTGGTGCCCTCCCGCGCCGCTCCTCCTGGGGGAGGAAGGGGAGTCTCCCCTGGATCTGCTGCTTGTTGGGTCCCTGCTGGAGGAGCAGTGGCCCGACTGTGCTGCCGATCATGGTTTATGGCAACCCCGAGCTGAGAGCCCGCGCCTCGGCTCCGTCTCTGCAGCCGGCTTCCCAGCTCCGATACCTGGGAGCTTTGCGTCACTCAGGCACCCCCGGTCTTTCTGTGACCCCGAGGGTCCTGAGACCACACTGTCCCGCGAGGGTTCCACCCCCCGCTTAGCCACTGGAGCGACGTCCCTCAGTGGAGCCGACTTCTAAAAATCCGATTTTTTGCTCCGCTGCTCTATCAGTTGCCAGTAGTGGCTGACAGAGGCCCACCCCCTGCCGTCTATCTTCCTGAATATGGCCTTGGATTCACTTCTCTGTATGTCCTACCTTCCAGAATGTGGTCGGTTTTCTGTTCAGAGAGTTGCTGCTATTCTTATCTTCAGTCTCCTCTTGAGTTCGTTGGTGTTCAGAATGGTTTGATCCCTATCTAGCTGAATTCCTGGGACCAGACGAAATTTAGGTCTCCTACTTCTCCGCCATCTTGCTCCTTCCCCCTATTTTGTTTTTTGCTTTTAAATTATTTTTCTGCCTTTCAGAAAGGTTCATAGTTTTGTTTTAATGGTAACTTTTGTATTTACATCTTTTTAAAGCTCTCATTTCACTGTTTTCTTGTTTAACTTACTAGTTTGTTTGAAAGGTGGTCTTTAACTATTACCTATCTTGTATACAGTAACCAATATGTGTATTTCACTTGTCACTTCTACTCCCTCTCCTTCCATTTCTTGTTCCATTATTTCTGCTTTCTTTTAGTCTCAAATCTATAATTTTATACATTAATGTGTTATTCATCATTAATTTGTGGTGGGTTTTTTTGATTGAATATTTCCCAGTTATCTTTTGCTTGAATAAAGTTTATGCTTTGGTGAATCCTTTAAAAAGAGCTCTTTAATGTGAAATTCCCCATGTTCTTGTATGTTTACAGCTTTTTCTATAGACCTTATATGCAAAAGCCAGTGTTGCTGGGTATAAAATTCTTGGTTCATAACTTTTTCTTTGTTTTTTTCCAATTTTATTATTATTGAATTGTTTGAAAATATAGCTCCATTATTGCCCCGTTTTGTATGTTGTTTTGAAGAGTCTGATGCTAGTCCAATTTCTTTGCCCTTCTAATTAATTTGATCATTTTGCCTGGAGGCCTAGGGGATTTTTTTCCTCTTCATCTTTTAGGTCTGGTAGTGTTTACCAACATATGTCTTGTGTTTTGTCCTCCCAGGTGTATTTTCTCAAATCCTCATTTTATCTAGTGCACAATAGTTCTGCACTTGTGTTCTGTTTCTCCTCTTTCAGGGACTTGCAATTATACACATGTTATTTCTTCTTTGCATGGCTTCCGTTTCCACCACTTTCTCTCTGACTCTTCTTTCTTCACCTCATTGTTCTTATCTTGGTTGTCTTCCTGCTTTTCTTCAATGCCCTGATTAAATCTTCAATGCGGCTTTTCTTTCCTGTGTACTTCGTAATTTAGACTTCCATTGTGAGATAAATTTCTTCTCTTTCCTTAATTCAATCAGCTCTGTTTTCATTTCTTCCTGTTTTCCATACATTTTTGTCATAATTTTTGAGTTTCTGACTCAAGCAGTTATTTATACCCCCAAATTCTTGTTTAATGTATTTAACAAGTATTATGTTAACCTTCTTCTGCTGCTGCTTCTTGACTTTCTTTTTGAGGAAAAGGGGAAAAGGGTTAGATTTTCATCTGTTCGACTGTATTGAATGGTTTCCTGATATTGTGGGGGGCAGCAATAATTCTCTGTAACTTTATTTCATTTTTTTCTGTTACTTTTTGTGGGTTTTTGCTTGTTCAGAAGAATTTGTAGGTTGTCTTGGTGCCCTCTTCTGTTAGTGCAGCAAAGTGCAGAGTTTTCAGTGAAATTTTTTGTGTTTTTTGGATTTTTTTTTTTTTTTTTTTTTGGTGAGGTGGGGAAGGGAATGATTTTATAAATCCTCTAAGTGTTTAGGTTTGCTTTATTTTATGGAGCTCTAAGTTTTCTCTTCTGCTATTTTTTACTCCTCCCCACCCAGTTGCCAAAGGATGTCTTTTGTAATTTTCATCTTTTTCTCTTTCCTTATAACCATGCCTTTTGAGGACTGACTGTCACTTTTAATTGGTCATGCTGTCCCTTCCTTGTCTGTAGTCACATCTCCTAGAATATTTGTAGTACTTTCACACTTATGGCACTTACTCTTTCTGGTGGTGATTTTAGATCAACTTTAATACCTCACTAGTTCCCCTTTTCTCTCTTCCCCTCTATTTTTCTCAGCTTGCCCTGGCTTATCTCAAAGGTAATAAATGGGATGGGAATATAATAGCTCCTTTTCTGTGGGATTTATTTAACTTCCCTGCCTTCTTTCCTTCCTTCCTTCCTTTTTACGTGCAATCATTTTAAAATGTGGGCATTGTCTGTTTCACTTGAGGGCATGGTGGTTAATAGCTTTATTTGCTCTTTTTGTTCTCAGTTACTTTTAGAATAGGTGTTAAAAGGCATAGACTTTGTCAGCTGCATTGTCTTCAGCTCTCATAGGACTCATTTGAGTTCTAGGATGGTAGAATTTTTTTCTGAGAAGATTTTGGTTTGATTTGCTGGGCACTTAGAGGAACTACCAGTCTGTGATTGCCTTAGTCCATGTTCACAGCCCGAGGTTCTCTCTCTTGCCCAGGTAATGTGACTGCTAACTGTAAGTCTGTGCAAGTGTATTGTATTCATCCTTATCACGGGATAAATAAGTCCTTTAGGACTATTTATTCGATAGCCCAACTTGGTCAGGTATGTGGACTTACACTTGAGCCTCATTTGCCATGGTAAGCTGTCATAACCAACATTCAGCTTTTCAGTTGATACATTGGATATGCAAATATTTTCAGTGTTTCTCTCTGGCTTATGCTGGGGTTTTTTTTCTGGTTTTGTGCTTTCTTGTACAGTTTTAAGTTATTTGTCTCTATTGTGTTCTATGCTTTTAAGAATTTTTGTATATTCTAGTAGATTTATGAGGTTCTAATTATTCAGCCCAATATTACTGGAAACAGCAGTTGACTTTTTTTTGTTAAAACTTTTAAAAAATTTTATTTCTTTGGACATTAGGTGGAAAGAATGATAGATTCATTTGCTCAGTTCTCCGTCTTGAGTCCTCTCCTAGAAGGTGAAGATCTACTTTGTTATTAAAGATGGGGACACTTTATTTTAGTGGTAAAACAGCTTATGACTAATAACAGATGTGATTAATAATGATGATTGTGATGATAATCAAAATTATTTAGCCATTGCAATGTGCTATGCTTTTCATATATTATTTTATTTAATTATCACAAAGTCTCTTAATTTAGTGTTATTATTTCTACTTTACAAATCATTACCTGAAACTTATCTACCGTAATACTTGGCCTGGTTCACCCGGATAGTAAATGGCAAAAATATGTCTCAGGTCCTGTCCTGGGCTTTGGAGATAACAAGGTTAAGCAAAGTCCAACATGCTTCCTGCCTTCATGGACTTTACAGAATTTAATTCTTGGATTATACTTTCTTACATAGTTTCAGGTCACACTGTAAGGACTCTGTAGGCTGGTCAGGAATATAATTTTAGAGTCTGAAAGCCTGATTCACTGATATTTGCACTAGCATTGAGATAATGTCTCTTTTGAGGAAATGACTATAAGTTAAGCCAAAGTAAAATGAAGAGATGAGAAAAGATCAGAACAGTGTCTTTTAATTCCCTAAAGACTCTCCATTACATTTTGCACAGTGCTTTGTTCAAAGTCGGTAGTAAATGAATGTTACTTTCAGTATGTTCATTGACTAGAAGACTTAACGGATTTTATTTCCACACTATGTTTTTTCATGTAGGCTGGCCAGGATACTATTTTTATTTATGCATGTTATTCCTCTTGGTTTACAGTTATTTGCTGGCATGAAGGATGGAGAAAGCCTACAGCTCTTTGAACAGAGTTCTCGCTCTGCCTATAAACAAGAGACACATACCATGGAGGCCATGAAGGTCATTGAGTTTGACCTTAAGCAAACACTTACCAAACTTGTGACACATATTTTTGGAGATGGTAGGTATCAAATGCCTTTGTCTTTCTTTGGGAGATTAAATATTTAACAAATACCATCTTTCTTGAAGTCATTAAGTCTAGATGTGCCTAGATTTTTTTAGTCAAAGTTGTGGCTTAGTGGTTTTTATCCTCTGTGAGGTAGAACTTAGGGATTTGCTGGTTCATTTCACTTGAGGAGCAGGAGGACATGAAAATGGAATTAGCTTGAGAAAGAAAATGATTACAACCTTTGATAAGAATGATAATGGATTAGGATCAGTGGAGAGAAAGTCTACTGGCTGATTAGTATTATTTTATTACTACATTATCATTAATACAGTACTTGGATTGATGGGGCAAGATTCTCAACCATGTGAGTTGGCCCAGTGGAAAATTTTGTATGTTGGCCAACTGATTACTGTTATCAATAGCAAACATATTAACAATGAATTTCCTGGAGGCAGAACAATCTTTTTAAGACGTGGATTCTCACTTTAGTCATTTACTCTCCCTTTTATCTCCAGGATAATTTTTTGTCTGTAATGCCCCCCACCCCCTTCACTATTTCTAATTTACTTGAGATAGTACTTTAGTTATTTTTGGAAACATGTAAAGAGAAGGTTAGGGGATTTTTTTTTTTAATTGTGACCTGTATTTTATTTTTTAATTTATTTTATTTTTTAAAGATTTTATTTACTTATCTGACAGAGAGAGAGAGAGAGAGCACAATCAGGGGAAGCGGCAGGCAGAGGGAGAGGGAGAAGCAGGCTCCCGGCCGAGCAAGGAGCCTGATGTGGGGTTCAATCCCAGGACCCTGGGATCGTGATATGTTCTGAAGGCAGACGCTTAACAGACTGAGCCATCCAGGTGCCCCAATCGTGACCTATTTTTTAAAGGATGTTTAGAAGACAGAAGCCTAGCATGGTTAGGATTCTCTTTTATTCTTCTATTCTTACAAAATTTTTTAAGGAACAGCTTTATTGAGTTATAATTGATCCAAAATAAGCGATACATATTTAAAATGTATAAGCTGCTAAGCTGACATTCAGTAAACTGAACATATGTACACACTTTTATGAGTTTTGACCTATGTATGCACCTATGAAACCACCAGCAGAATAAGGATAATGATCATGTCTATCACCCAAAAAAGTTTCCTTCTGTTCCTTGGTAATCTCAGCTTCCTGCTCTTCCTTACATTTCCTTATCCCAGGGCATCAGTGATCTACCTTCTGTTGCTATTGATTAGCTTATACCTTCTAGATTTTTATAAGTGGAATCCTATAATATGATCTCTATTTTTGGGGGGGGGTGAGGCTTACTATAATTATTTTAAGATCCATCCATATTGTAGTATACATCAGTAGTTCATTTCTTTTTATTGCTCAGTGGTATTCCATTCCATAGTTTATTTATTCATCTATACATTCATATTTGTTTATTCGTCTACCCATTGATAGACATTTGGATCATTTCCAGTGCTTCACTATTACAAGTAAAGCTATGCACATTCATGCACAAGTCCTTGTAAGAACACATGCTTTTATTTTGCTTTGGTGAATACCTAAGAGTGGAATGGCTACACCATATGGTAGTTGTATTTTAACCTTCTAAGAAGCCACTGAACTATTAGCTGATGTTGTTGTGCCATTTTACATTCCTTTCAATAGTATATGAAAATTCCAGTTGCTCTATGTCTTCAACAACACTTAGTATGTTCAATCATTTTCTTTTTATTTATTTATTTTTTTGGGGGGGAGGGGAGAGAGAGAGGTGAGTAGGGGCAGAGGGAGAGGGAGAGAGAATCTTAAGCAGGCTCCATGCTCAGTGTGGAGTCTGAGGTAGGACTTGATCTCATGACCCTGAGTCCATGACTTGAGCTGAAATCAAGAGTCAGACACATAATTGACTGAGTCACCCAGGCGCCCCTGGTCAATCATTTTAATTTTAGACGTTCTAATAGGAGTATAGCGGTATGTCAAAGAAGCATTCAGCGTATATAAAGAACGCCTCCAAATAAACAAGCAAAAAATCAACCTAAGAGAGAAATGGGTAGACATTTGGTGAAGGTGACAAATGGTGTAACTAGAATGACTAATGAACATAGGAAAAGATGTTCACCCTTATTAGTAACAAGGGAAAAGCAAATGAAAACCACTGTGAGTTACTGATTGTCATTTTTTCATATGTGAAAACCTACATGCCTAACATTTGTAAGTGTTGACAAAGATAAAGGAAAAATAGGATGAAACACAGCGTTGGCCCTGAGTACGAGTCTCAGTTATCATTCCCCAAGCTGGAAGTTGAGTGTTCACCTACTATTAATTTCTGTCTATTTCTTTGTACCTCCAGGCCTCCCTACTTATGTGTGAATTCAAATTGTATTTACAAAGGTTCTTGTTCTAATTCATGAAGCCTCTGCTGCCCTGTTTTAGCAAGGTTTATTAGAGCATCTCCACTGCTGTATTGTGAAATGAATAGTTAATGTGATATTTAAGAAACCACTAAATAATCCCGTGTATTCTTTCTATCCCTGTCCTTTTAAAAAGAGTACGTCAACTTCCTGCTGCTGTCTATTTCCAGGAGGCAGAAAACGGTATTAGGGAGGAGGTACAAATCAGGCTTCCAAGTATGTTCACAGTGTTTTATTAAAATAAAAAAGATATGAAGTTAAATATGACAAAATGTTACGATTTCATAAAACTGAATGCTGGGTGCATGGATGTTTGCTATTTTCTATTTCTGTCTCTTGGTATGAAATATTTTGTATTAAAATGATGTAATGTAATAGTGAAACAGGTTTCAGATAGAGATTGCTGATAGGAAAATCCTATTATAACCAGTTTCTCTTTACCTTCATGATAAAAGAAAGGATTTGTGATATTTCTAGCAGTACTACTAGCTATTTAACACTGGAACGCAGGGAGCTGGATTGTGTTGTTCAGGCCATTTTCAAGGCAGGTTAGGGTAGGAGGGATGGTAGTATTGGAGGGGGAGAGAGCATTCCTTCTCCAGTAGCTTTACAAAGAGATTGAGGACCATTTGAATTTTCCCATTGTCAAACCATGGAAAGAATTGTTTTTAGAGCCCTCTTTATTTATGCCTTGCAACACATTTGTATCATCAAATGATTTGCTATTGATGAGGTTTAGGAACTGCCACCTTGTTAGATTACTGAATGGTTCTGAATAGGCAGGTAGCCTCCTTTCTTAAATGCTAAGTATTTGTGTTTCTCCTACTTGGTTAGTTTTCATTATTTTCTTCCCCTGTCACCTGGTTTAGTCCTCCCAGCCCCTTTACCCTTCAACCGGATAATTCTTTCTTATTATTTTTTTTCCCAACTGGAGAATTCTTATTTATCCTCTAGTGTCAATTCAGATGTCCACTAACCAGGAACCTTTCCTGGTGCTCATGCTGAGTCCCAGAGGCGCTGCCTCTTCTATGTGCTTATCTAAGCTCTCTTTGGGGGTGGGTTTTTATTTTTCGGAGCAGGAATCACCATTGGATTTCTGGCACATTGCAGCCATCACAATATTGAATAAGTGAGACATAATCGCTTGTTTTCAAGGAGCCATGAAGCTTGACTCCTCTCACTGGGAAACAGAAGTGTTATGGGAGCATGTAGGAGAGGCACCTCCTCTGAGATTTGGCATGTGCGCCAGGACAGGTTCCCATTTGGAGGACATCAGAGCTGACACTAGTCATTGAGAATAAGCACACAGCACTACAGCATTAAGGAATGAAGAATGGAAGAGAAAGGAAGAAAAATGGTTAACAGAAAAAAAATCTCATGTCCACTGAGAGATGGTAGTGTGCAATCAGAAAAATTAAATTTAAGTTCTCTTTCCTCCACTTTGAAATCTTTAACAGGTCAATTAGTGCTTTAGGCCTCAGTTTTCTTTGAACTTTTAAAAAGCCAAGGCAGTAATACTTGTTTCCCCTGAGAATAAAATGAGGTAATATATGTGAAAGGTACCTTGTAAGGAGAAAATAGTAAATAAATGTGTAAATATGAAAAAAATAAAGGGAAGAAAAATTAGGACATGGCAATAAAAACAAGGAACTTATGAAGAAATACAGTACAAAGAACAATAGTTATAGTTGATTTGTCTTTATTTTGTCTCATGAAATGAGATATGGCTTTCTACCAGACTAGCACAGCAGTCAAATGGGTGTCAATGGTAGCTTCATGTCCTCTCTGAGCGCCAACAAATATTTTAAAAAGAAAACAATGTTCTAGACCTTGTATAGATTATAAAACTTTCCCAGGGGCCTAGGGGATTATTTCTCTGAATCTGGTGCTGGATTTCCTTTATGTTATTATTTTTAATATTTGTATTCGAATAGCATTCAAAATCATGCATTGAGGTGAAAGTTTCCCAGTAGCAATTTTCCTTATAAGAAAACATTTCTGCAGTGTATGATTTCTCTGACTGTGGTGCCTATCTTATATGATGGGCATGTTCATGGCCAAGAATTGAGAATCTTAACTTTTGAAAGAGCGGTGAAGTTGCAGCCTCTCTATTTCAGACAAACATTTGCTTTATTTTTGAAATGCTATTAGCCTAGACTTTTAGGTTTCAGGTTTCATTACAGATGAGAGTCGCTATTTTATAAAT
Organism: Callorhinus ursinus; assembly: GCF_003265705.2. Taxonomy (NCBI): domain Eukaryota; kingdom Metazoa; phylum Chordata; class Mammalia; order Carnivora; family Otariidae; genus Callorhinus; species Callorhinus ursinus. The sequence continues at coordinate 6,259,101 of NW_027397088.1, forward strand.
CTTCAAATTCACATTTTGTTTGTAAGACTGAGTTGGCAGAATTGTGGAATATGGCGTTGAAGTAAAAAACCAACTAGTTTGGAGAATACATGTTGTTCAGTGCACTAAAGTCTATCTGTGAGAAAAGCCTTTTATTTTTTCTTTCCTTCCAGCCACGAGATTATTTTTAACCCCATTCACACAGTAGCCAATTACCCTGAAAATCCTTAAAGACACATCTTCGCCTAACCCCGGCATATCTTTGCCCTATGTATTGCCAAGGGAGCTGTCGCCGGGAGGGGTGTGTGAGCTTGTCCCCAGGTGTGTTTGCATGTATAGAACATCTGCTAAGATGCTTCTTGGGTTGGATGCTAAGCAGGGTGGGAAGGTGAGTCAAACCCAGGTCCATCTTATGAACTACAAGGGCGAGGAGGTATGTATCCTAAGAAACAGGTGCTGTGCGCTCTCCTACGGTTCACGCTGAATCTTAACAACTCCCTGAAGACTCTTGGCTGTTTCTTCTGCACTGTGAACAGAAGTGCCATGTTCTTCAGGCATTTCAGAGGATCATTTAACTCTTTTTTGGGGGGGCGGGGGTGCTAGTTTCTGAAAAATTCCTTGGCAAACCTGTCCAGGTACAAACAATCTGTGTGTCATTTAGATTAATAATAGCTTTAATTATGGTAATGACAGTGCTAGAGATAATAATTAACAGTGTCAAAGTCTGCACATGGATCTTTTTGTTGCGACCCGCATCTATGATTATAATCTCTCTTTTTTGTGGAAGCTACACAGAATTGCAGTGTTGTGAAGATCACACAGCCAGGAAAGCCCATCGGTCTGACTTCTGAGCCCAGGTTAGAGGTTAGCTCTTTTGAAAAGATAGAAAGTAATCATTGCAATAATATTTCAGAGACTGTGAGGTCTACAAAAGCCATGATGTAAAAAAAAACAAAAACAAAAAACCTGGGCTTCTCCCTAGGCATTCCCTTGTGACTCTCCCCATACTCTGACTCCTATAGCTAGCTCAGGGTAGAGCCCTATTTGCTACATCATATGCAGTTACATTTTAAATACCAAAGATCATTTAAAACTTCAGATTCAGTCTTTCTTTACTTAGTTGATGAGCAGTAACTGCCTCAGCAGGGCTCAGAATTATCCAATGATTCTTTTTATATTTGTTTTTATGGTCTAAGCCTGCTTTCCACTTTTTTTATGTTGTTATTAGTATCATCTTCCTTTGTTCTTGAAAAGCAAAATTAAAAATCAGAACACACTATTTCCTTGTGGCAATTTGTTGTTATTACAGCTGCTTTAGTGTCGGGGTTTTTTTTCCCCTGCTTCTCCAAAGCAGTTTTATTATTTTCTGCTAACATTTCAATTGCACCAGCATCCTAAGGCTGAGAGAGGTTACCAGTTCAGAAATAGAAATAAAATAACGCTTTAGACTGTTTTCATGCTTGTGGCATTTGCTGTCATTTTTAACGTTTCTAAATTGTTTCCCCAATATTTTGTATCATATTTGGCTGATCGTTTCTTTCAGAGCAACTAAGGTGGGGGTTTAGGATTTCTAACGTTTTAGTTTCACTTTCTGTCCTTCAGGATTTATAGCCCTTCTTCGGCAGTCTTGCTAAACATTGGACTTTCCATTTAGAAAGCATTGACCTCATAGCACAGTTTAGATGAACTAGTCTGAGGGAGAAATGGACTGTGACCCTCTGCTGTTGACTAGATATGTTGCCGTGGGCAAGTCATGTCTCTTACCTTTGTTTCAAATAAAAAAGACTTGTGATGGTCATTGAGGTGCATGTCCCAGGATCCTCTCCAAGGACCCTGGCTGATGGGAGTACAGATGGCCTCCAGCTGTCAGTTCCTTTGAGAATTGCCTCAACTGGGGGCTGCCTCCTTGCTCAAGGACATGCCTTTCCCAGGGCTGCCCACATCTAAAGACTGGTTGTGGCAGAAATATAAAGGCCCAGCATTTTGACCCACCACTCTACCTTGCCACCACGCCACCAGGCCACCATGCCACAACCCCAGTATGGGGCAGTTTTGATTGGCTAAGTTCCAGAGCTGTGATGAGGTTAAGGCTTTGTTAGGCCTGATTGCAGCTCATTGACTTCTCTTTCTGCCCCAACTTGTTGTCACCTTCTTCCTCCATAGGTGTTGATACCCCCAAAATAACCTGCTTGTCAATCCAGCCTATATATGGTCCCATCCAACTGAAACATTCTAGGGCTCTGTATTGTGAATGTTGTCCTGGTCAAGAGTAAAGTCAGTTGGTAATGGTATTGAAGATCTCATTATCTTCCATATCTTTTTCACATTTTTTTTCTATCTACCAATACTTGTTAATATAAATTAAGTGAAAGTAATTGAGAATAATAATTAGGTTTATAGTTGTTAGTTCTACTTTGTTCCTAAAATTGAATCAAATTAAAAAAGTTTAAGCATGTTACTTTAATGATTTTGAAATCAGCTTGTTCGGGCTGTCTGGTACCTGATTTGGAGAGGGTTGTCTTTCTCAGAGTACTCCTAGGAAGTGAAGTAGCAAGGTTCCCGTTGCCTTCGGCCAGTGTTGGGTTTCCTGTGCTCATTGTGGCTTGGATGTTGTCCAGGCAGGCTGCACTTATAAAAACTGGCTGGCATGGTCAACTTCTGTGAGCCTTGGGATCACTAGCTATGAAATGGGGATATGAAATACGTTGCATTGTATCCACTAGGGGTGTTCAGGGGAAATACGACATCACCTAGGAATTAGGTGGAGAGAGACCTAAGACAGTTTTTTTTATATGTCTGGTAAATGGAGAAAATTTGTATTAGAGTTGACATTTTTGGCTGAAGGAACTGGTACAAGGAAACCTCTTGGGAGAAAGTTTGAGATAGCCATAATTGAACTGAGCTGGAATATTTTTAAGGAGCCTAAAAACGTCCACACTTGTGTGACAATTGGGCAGGGGCTAGGGAACAGGTTCCCTACTCTAGAGAAATAGGAAATTGAAATTGTTTAGTGTTTTATGTAAACAAAGTAAAATTATTGGGCCTTGAGGTACAGTGAAAAAAGTACTTACAATTTTAGGGATACTGTAATCAAGATGACTAATGTGCCAGGAACTGACCTATTTCTTAGCGTTTTTGCTTGTAGGTGGTTGATATACAGGCAACCTGGAAAACATTAAGATTTATGGGAGAGGGAAAGTTTCTTCTCTACTTTTTTAGGTTCATAGAAAGTTCAGATTTTTGCTTCATTTCTTTCACTTCTCCTCTGGCCTCTCTTGTAGCTCTAGCTCTGTCAAGAAATAGATAATCAGCACAAGTCTAGTTATCTAAACTCTGTTATCAACCACTCTAATTTCTTTGCACCCGCTCTCTACTTTCTTGATAAAGACCTAACCTTGAATTGATATCCAAATCAACTCTTTTTTAAAAATTTTTTATTGTTATGTTAATCACCATACATTACATCATTAGTTTTTGATGTAGTGTTCCCTGATTCCCAAATCAACTCTTTCTGCTTCTCCCCGGTCAGCTCACTGCACAGATATCTTTCTCAGATATTCCAGAGCCTACCATCTCACCTTTCCTTCCAGTCGGAGGATAAGCTTGTCTGTTGCACTAAGAATGATCAGGTGACTAGGTGTGAACTTCATGCATATTCAGCCTCTTGGTCTCATTCTTTGATTCCCGTTCCATCATTTTCTCTAGAACCTTGGTTCCTTAATTATCAGCTTAAAATATGTTCCAGACTGTGTCATCCCAAGATGAAAGAAACAAAATAATGCCGTTATTTCCCCTTCCATCCTTCTTTGGAAGCTTACCTCCCTTTCTTTTCAGCCATGCTTTATGACGTGTACCTACCTTTGCTTCTCCACCCAGGCTGTGTTCATTCTCTTTCTGTTCAGGTCACAGTTGACTTCCAAATTATAAAATCCAACAGATTGAGGAAACTTTCTGCCTAATTTTTCAAAACAGCTTTATTGAATTATAATTGGCTTCCAATGAAATAAATATTTTAAAGCATACAATTTAATAAGTTTTGACATATTTATACACACATGAAGTCATTACCACAATCAAAGTAGCAGACATACCATTACACCCCAAAATTTCTTTGTGCCCTTTGTTATCTCTCCTTACCGCCTTTTCTGCCCATGCTCCCTTACCACACCATGCCTTAGGTAACTAGAGTGATCTGCTTTCTGTCACTTTAGATTAGTTTGCCTTTTCTAGATTGTTGTAAACAGAATCCTACAGTTATATAGTCTTTTCTTGCCTGGATTTTTTTTTCACTGAGCATAATTATTTTGAGATGCTTCCATGTTGTAGTGTGTATTAATACTTCATTCCTTTTTACTGCTGAGTTGTATTATATTATATGGACAGCTTACAATATATTTATCCATCCAGGTGGATAGGCATTTGGGTTGTTTCTAGGTTTTGGCAATTACAGATAAAGCTGCTATAAATATTTGTGTTCAGGTCTTTGTATGGGCATATGTTTTTATTTCTCCTGCATAAATAGGTAGGAATGGAATGGCTGAATAGGAGTTGTATGTTTAAGTTTATAAGAGACAAACTGTTTTTCAAAGTGGTTGATCCACTTTACGTTCCTATTAGTAGTGTATAATAGTAGAAGTTGCTCCCCATCTTTGGCAATACTAGGTATGGTCAGTCATTTTAATTTCAGCCATTCTAATAAGTGTATAGTTGTATCTGATTGTGATTTTAATTTGCATTTCCTTAATGGCTAATGGTGCTGAGTAGCATATATTTATTTGCCATCCATATACCTATGCTTGGGTGTAGCAACCAAATCTTTTGCCCATTAAAATTTTTTAAATTGATTTTCAAAACTTCTTTATGTAATCTGGAGACAAGTCTTTTATCAGATATGTGATTTGCAGATATTTACCCCCATTCTGTGCCTTATCTTTTCATTCCCTTAACAGTGTCCCTCAAAGAGCAGAGGTTCTTAATTTTGATGAGATTTAATTAATTCACTTTTTCTTTTATGGAGTATGTTTTTGTTATAGTGTCTAAGAAATCTTTTGTAACCCAAAGTCATAAAGATTTTTCTACTCTGTTTTCTTCTAGAAGTTTTATACTTTTCAATTTTATTTTTAGGTTTGTGATTATTTTGAGAAAATTTATATATGCTATGAGCTACGAATTATAGTTTTTTTTTGCATATGGATATCCAGTTGTTCTAGCACAGTTTGTTGAAGTGACTTACTTGCCTTTCTACCATTGTCTAAAATCAACTGACTATATATATTTGGGTCTATTTCTGGACTCTCTATTCTGTTCCATTCATCTATTATTTGTCTATCTTGATGCAATATTGCACTGTTTTCATTACAGTAGTTTCATAATAGGTCTTGAAGTCAGTTAAAGTCTTCCAACTTTGTTCTTGTTCAAAGTTGTTTTAATGAGTGATTTGTGTTTATTTGGATGTTGATGTTGAGTTTTTTTAATTAAAATGAACTTTATTTATTTATTTATTTATTATGCTAACTGAACTGTGGTTGAGTTTAAATGATCATTTTGCTATTTGTTTTGTTTGTCATATTTGTTCTTGGTTCTTTCTCTCTTTTTTTTTGTTTTTCAACTTTGCTTCCTTTGGATTAATTGTCGAGTTTTTACTATTTCGTTTTATCTGCTTAGTTTGGCTTAGTAGCTATAACTTTTTGTGTTATCCTAGCAATTTCTTTATGGTTAGTAGTATATATCTTTAAGTTATCATCGTCTGTCTTCAAGTGATAATATACTACTCGTGTATAGTATAAGAACCTTGCAGCAATAGACTTTGATCTCTCCCTTTCTGGACTTCATGCTATTGGTGTTATGAATTTTACTTTTATATGTGTTATCAGCTGCTAAATACATTGTGGTTATTTTTGTTTTGAACAGTTGATTAGCTTTTAAAGATATTTAAATAATAAGAAAAAAGTCTTATATTTACCCAACTAGTTATCATGTCCAATGGTCTTTATTTTTGTGTTATTTTCATTGGGTGAAGGATTCAAGATTGACAGGTTTTTTGTTTTAGTTCTTTAAAAATATTGTTTCTGTCTCTTTTCATTTACATTGTTTCTCTTTAGAAATCTGCTGTCATTCTTGCTTTTGCCTTTGTTCTTCTGTACATAATGTGTCTTTTCTCTTTGACTGTTTTTGAAATTTTTTGTCATTGAATTTAAGCAATTTAGTTATAATTTGTATAGGTGTAGTTTTGTTTAGATTTTTTGTGTGTGTGTGCCTGACATTGATTGAGCTGGGATTGATGGGTTTATATTTTTCATCAAATTTGAGAAATTTTGGTAAATTTTTTCTTCATATATTTTCTCTATTCATTCCTTTGGGGACTCCAACTACATCTATATTTGGCTATTTGAAACTTTTTCACAATTCATTGGTGTTCTATTCACTTTTCTTTCAGTGTTGTTTCTTTTTTTCTCCTTCTGTGTTTCCTTTTGGATAGTTTCCATTGCTGTATCTTCAAGTTTACCAATTATTTTTTGCAACGTCTAATCTGTTAATTCCAGCCAGTGTTCCTTTCTTATTCACCCCATTCATTTGTTTCAGTTAGGGTCTTTTTTATATCTTCTTTGTCTCTACATAACTTTTTCAACGTATTGAGTACTATCATGATACATATTTTAATGTCTTTTTTCTAGTACTTCTATTGTCTGTGTCATTTGTTGATGAATTGTTACTTATTTTTCTCTACTTTGTTTTTTTCTTCTTTGCATGATAATTTTTCTGTGGAATGCCAAGCAGTGTTAATTTTGCCTTGTAATATTATCAGTATTTTTGTATTCCTCATAATATTCCTGGGGTTTTTTCCAGGATTACTTAGAAATACCTTAATCCTTTTGGCCCTTCTTTTTTAAGTCTTGTTAGACAGGATAGCATAGGGTTTCAGTCCACAACCAATGTAAGACCTGTTTTAGTACTGTAACTGATAACCCATTGATTATTAGGTTTTCAGCTTGGCTTTTGGGAACTGGCAATATTCTTGGTCCTTGTGAGCTCCCAACATTATTCCCTCTAATCTTTTTTGTGTTGTTTGTTCTCTGGCCTTGGGTAAGTTCAAGCACTGACAGTATTCAATTGAATACTAAAGGGTTTTTTGTGGAATTTTTTTTTTTTTTTGGCAGATCTTCAGGGTTCTCTGTCTATACAGTCCTCTTCTCTCCTTCACTCTGTCCTATGAATTCTAGTTAACCCTGACTTGTCCAGACTCCCAGCTCTGTCTCTTCAACTTGGGAAGACTTCTGGGCTCTTTCTGTGTTCTCTGTTGGGGCAGTGTTAGGGCTCACCTCCCAGGGATCAGTGCCCTTGGTTACCTGACGTCCAATGTCTCATGTGGCATTTTTTTGTTTTAGTTTTTCACATGGAAGGGTAAAACTGGTTCATTTTTCCACATTGTCCAAACATGGAAGTCTTTCTTTTTCATTTGACACTTTGACTACTCCTTTTTTTAGATGTAGATCTTCCTCGACTTATGATGGGGTTACGTCCTGATAAACCCATTGTAAGTTGAAGATATTCTAAGTAGAATATGCATTTAATACACCTAACCTGCCAAACATCATAGTTTAGCCTAGCCTACCTTACATGTGCTCAGAACACTTACATTAGTCTGCAGTTGGGCAAAATCATCTAGCACAAAACCTATGTGATAATAAAAAAGTCTTGAGTCCATCTCATGTAATTTGTTGAATACTACACTGAAAGTGAAAAACAGAATGGTATACATATAGAATGGTTGGAAGTGTATCAGTTGTTACCCTTGTGATCGCGTGGCTGACTGGGAGTAGCGGCTTGCTGCAGCACAAGAGCCTGGGAAAAGATCAAAATTCAAAATTAGAAGTATGGTTTCTACTGAATGCGTATCACTTTCACTCCATTGTAAAGTCGAAAAATAGTAAGTAGAGGGCTATAAAATAAGAAAAAAAGAAATATACCTTTTCTTGTTTTTCTTACACCTCTTATCACTTATTCTTTTTATTTTTCTTTGGCTTCTTTTTTGATGATGCTTAATGTTTGTAACAGGAATTCTTTGAAACTGGGGGCTGGGGTTTTCCTTCTCAAAGCAGAGTTTGATAGGGAGATGGCTAAAATCTTAAAGTTGCATTGTTTTAGATCTGGTTTACAAAAAGATTGCCTTATGATTTTTTTTTTTTTTTTTTTTAGGAAAAATCAGTGAATTGTGCTTTATCTCTTGGGATATTGGAAACATACTTATTTTAAAATATCAGTTTTTTTTTTTATTTTTTAAAGATTTGTTTATTTCGGGGTGGGGGAAGGGGCAGAGGGAATTCTAAGCAGACTCCCTGTTGAGCACAGAGCCCACCATGGGGCTCAGTCTCAGGACCCTGAGATCATGAGACTTGAGCCAAAACCGAGAGTCGGATACTCAACAGGCTGAGCCACCCAGGCACCTCTAAAATATCTGGTTGTTTTAGAAAATTAATCTCATCTGGAGTGAATTCATGTTTGATGGTTGGTTTTGTTGGCTGGCTTACTTAGCATTAGATTTATTCATGGACTTTGGAATTTTGGTTTGCAGGTTCCTGTTCAGTGGAGGATTTTTGCTTTTGTTTTTCTTCTTTTCTCTTTTTCCTCCCTCTTGTCCTCTCCTGCTTTGCTTATTTCTCCCTTATGTGACTTTGCAGTTGGTTCCATGTAGCTCTCTCAGCCTGAAATCCAGAATGGACTTAGAAAGATCTGTCAGATGTACTAACTAGCTCTGATTTAGGGGATGGCAGATCCAACACCTATGGCTTGGATCTCTGAGCCTACAGCTCTTCAGAGCTCCTGCTCCAAGCTGTATTTGGCGAGTTTTTGTCACTCTTCTTTTACGAGCATGAAGCTTATTCCATTCCAGCATCTGACTCTAAGCTTTTAGCCTCCCTCAGATCCTGAGCCAGTAGTGCATTATCCTTCTGAAGGCAGGCTCCTGGCTCCTTTCCTGAGTGTGGACCCCGAGCCCAGCAGCACTGTGCTTTCTCCTCTCTCACGGTTTTGCATTTCTGTTCTGTTTCTAGCCTATGGAAGTATTGAATGTAGATTATACCTTTTTGGTTTTTTCCTTTTGATCATACCTGTCGTTAATGTGTTGCAAAAACAAGGAGTCTGATGGTGTCATCTTGGTCTTGTAAGGCCACTTTGCATGGAAAACCAAGTTAGTGTAGTTTTTGTTGTCTGCTCCAGTGGAGGGCAGCATAGGGCTTATTGTCTGACACCTGGATTTGAATTCTGATCATGGCATTTACTGTGTAAACTTAGGTATGTAAGCTGTTGTGACCACCATTCTTTCTTCTATAAAATGAGAATAATGGTGGTTCCTGAGCAGTGTTTATGCCAGCCTTATACCAGTGTAAAGATTAGAGAAGACATGCAAGGGATTCAGCACAGCATCACAGGAAATGAACAGCACATGTTGATTACCTTAGGAATGCAATTTAGAAACGCTTATTTTTTTTCATATTTTTATAAAAAGGTGAAAGATATTTTAGATTATGGCCTGACTTTCAGTGACATTCAATTCAAAAATCACCCATTTGGCATTTAGGTTCTTTGCATACTTTTCCTTACTGAATTGTCACCAAAACTCTGTGAGTTAAGTATTCTTATTTTAAGCAAAATGGAGGCAGTGAAGGAGGGTAAGGAACTTGCTTGGCTAAAATGGTGGAGCTGGGATTTGATTCTAGATCTAGGATCGCTCTTTCCATACGCTATGACCCATCTACCCATGTCTCTTTGATCAGATTTGTAGAGGGTGGGGTGTGAGCCTTCTTTCTAGAAGGTTTGTCTGTGTACTATCCTTTGGGAATGGTTAGCGAGGAAGATCGAGGACCAAAGGGCCTGTGGCTGTGGCTCACCCCAGGCCAGGTTGCTGTTAAGCTGTCCCCTCTGCTCCCTGCACAGCCAGAGAACAGTCATTTATCCTTGTGCCTCTGACCCCATGCCCAGGTTTGGAAGGAGGGCACATTAAATTGTGCTATACTCCATTTTCAACCCACTGTGAGGTGGAGAGATGATAATATCATTTCCAGATCTAAGCCCTAATCAAAAGGATTCCCATGTCCCTTGTCCAGGGCAGGAGCCTGGAACAACACTTCACCACACAGGTCTTTCCACCAAGTAGAAGACTGTGATAATAGCTGTGTGATCAGTTACACTATCACTGTTGGTGATAGAAAATGCTAGTTTTTTTGTTTTCCACTACTACTTTGGGAATATCTTAGCAGAGGGAGTCATTGTGGCTGAAATAGTGCTAATAGCTTCTGCCGTGTGCTGTGTGCTGTGGAGGTCCCACACCAGAGAATTTTATTACCCTCTTTCCCTCTCTGAGAGGGAAAAGGTAATGTTTCACATTAATTGTGTAGTTGGAATAATTTTATTCCACTTAGCAGTCTGTGGTCCTGGACTCAAGGGTATGTGGCTGTGTAGACACATAGGATTGGTGTGCTAAAGAGTCACTGTGATGGCATTGCCAGGTTTCTAAGGCCCTACATGGGGAATTCACTGTAAGTTGTGAATGACTTCATGCTGCTTGTGGGGTGGGCTTTGGAAATGGAATCAGCATTCGTATTACCACATGGCTGCCTCAAGCCTTACCTGTGCTTCCTCTCCCTCATTACTGCCAGCCATGTGGTTTCTCAGTCCAGAGGATACTTTTCTCGTTTGCCGGGGGAGAGACAGGAGGTGCAAACAGACAGCAAGGGTGAGGGACTCAGCAGGAACCTGGGGGTCTTATCCATGGTGCTCAGCTTCTGCATTGGCTACATGGGAGCTGCACAGGGAGGTCAACCTGGGTGGTCTTGTCTCAGCACCCAGCAGATACCCTGAATGTTCGGCCAGGACCTGAGCTCGGGTTTGACTCTTTTACTAACTAGTTGTGTGGCCTTGGCCCCCTTGAAAAATATTGAGCTGATGGGAGTGCAAAATGGTACAACTCCTACAGAGGACAATATTAGAACTATACAAGCATTTCCTCTTTGACCAGCAGGGTAGTTTGTTGGAGCACTGTTGCTCATAGCAGAATAATGGATATAATTCAAGTATAAGGGTCTTCTTACATAAATGTGGCAGAGCCACTTGCTGGAACACTGTGCAGGAGTAAGGAAAGGAATGAGGCGGTACATGCTGTGTGTATTCAGGTGGAGAGGCCTGCAGAACATATCATTAAGTGAAAAAAAAGCATGGTCTAGAATAATGTGCAAGAATGCTGTCTTTTATATAAGAAAGGAGGAAAAACAGATGTACATGTTGTATTTGCTTACATCTGGTGATAAGAAGGTAACCCTAGCATGGGTCCAAGAGGAGGGTCCAAGAGGAGGCGGTAGGACAGGGACAGGGATGCAGTGACACTTTAATTGATGCCCTATTTTACCCCAGTTTTATTGAGATATAACTCACATACAAGTGAGTCTTGTATTTATTAGACTTTTATTAGTCTAAGGGATATAACATAATGACCTTGCATGTGTATATATTATGAAATGATCACAATAAATTTAGCATCCACCACCTCACATGGTCACAAAAGTTTTGTTCCTTGTGATGTCACTGATGCTCTATTATATAGTAAAATGTATCCTCTTACAGTATTTCGATTTTGAACCCTGTGAACACAATACCTATTACTTTTTTTTTTTTTTTTTTTTTTTTTTTTGGAGAAGGAGTGGTGAGGGGCATAGGAAGAGGGAGAGAGAGAATCCTAAGCAGGTGCCACCCCCACCTCGGGAGCCTGACTCGGGACTTGATCTCACGACCCTGAGATCATGACCTGAGCTGAAATCAAGAGTCAGATGCTTAACTGACTGAGCCACCAGGTGCCCCAAAATAATTTTTTTAAAGAAAGCCTTTAGAATAGAGAGATATTGAGAAATCTGGAAAAAAAAAATGCCTGTATGCTGCTTGTTGTATTTTCAGTTTAAAGGGCTGTGGGTCTTAATTCAATTAAACAGAAGCAGAAAAGATGGAATTGTCAGGTAACTTTGACAGTGATGGCCGAGTAATTTCCCTAGTGAGACTGTAGTCATCTAGGATGATCTTAGTTTTTCTAAGAATTTATTTTTAGCCTCCCTTTCTTTTTCTCCCCACCTTGCTTTCCTTCCTTGGATGCATGCTAAATCCTGTGCAGAAAGCGTGAGGAGCAGCCCTGTATCAGAGCACTACATTCTATTTCTCTGCTACCAACCAATGAAAAACTTGTTGAAAAATTAATGCCCAATAGCACCTTTTAATTGCATATTTGTATAGTCAATTTAAAAAATTATCTTCTTCAGTGGAGGGAAACTTCGGTAGGATATATAAAATCACTGGTACGTGTTCTAGTTTGGGCCATCAACCTTTTAAAATTTATATTCTCACACCTCTGGGAGGTGGTTCTGATAGCAAAGTCTCATCTTTAAATATAAGGGGTATGGGAGACAGAGGAAGAATCCCTTAGTGAGCCAATAAGTCAGGACAATTAAATGTATTCTATGAGATCTTGATGAAGGTGGGTTGGGGGGTGAGAAGGAATGACACCTGTTTAATGTTTACAGTATGTCAGGGTGGTTAAGCACTGCAACATCACATAGGAGACAGGGATTGGTGGGAGGAGACTCCCACACAGCCCCCCTTCATTGTGTGCCCCATTGGTTTTCCAAGGATCGAGCAGTTGTGAGGCTGGTGTACAAAGCAGATGAGATGCGAGATGCAGTGCTGCCTTTCGCATGCCCCTGGTTCCCTGCGGCCAGTAGGGGCAGGTAATACCTCACCAGAGTTGAGAGAATTAGACTTCTAGCAACCCCTCTCCCATTTGAGCTCACAGCACTATGCTGAAGGAATTTTCACTAATCATATCTGAGGTCCCAGTTGACCTTGTGCTCTCTTCATTCTTGGACAAAATCAGCATCCTCATTTAGGAGAGAAAGCAGAAGTGAGTGCCCACATTGCCAAAGAGGATCTCTGCCTTTGAGAAACCTGGCCTCCACCCCTAGGTTCTTTAGTCCAGACCCGGGTGAGCCGGCATTGTGCACAGCAGGGAGAAGCATCAGTCTCAGAGAGGTTAATTAACCTGGCCACTGTTTCACAGGAAAAAGGTAGAAATCTGAGACGTGAATCAGGTTTGGTTTACTCTCAGGTGTTCTTTCTTCTACTTTGCTCTCAGCTAAAAATTAAGGTGTATAATTTTTGATAGTTGCTATAGTCTCGCAGAGTTCTAAGGCAATTTTTAAAAAGCTCTGAGCTTCCTTTATAAATATGGTTTAGTAAATCATTACGTGCAAACCAACCAACCAACCAACCAGTGAAGTAAAGAAAAAACTTTGGCATTATTTTCCATTAGATATATAACACCTGTGCAGTTAATTTCCCTCTATCATCCCAATATGAGATTGGTCTAATGCATAATGAATCTATATGATTTGGACATGTTTTCAAAAAATTTTCCTCTATTAATATGTAACACAAAATATATAGTTTTTAGTGGATTTTTTTACTGACTCCTGATACATGGCATGTGAATTAAGCCATACTAAGTTTTTAGCTGGCTATTCAGTATCACATCTTTTTAAAATTTTTTAATTTATTTTTTATTTATTTTTAAAGATTTTATTTATTCATTTGAGACACAGATAAGAGAGAGAGAGAGAGAGAGAGAGAGAGAGAAAGCATGAGCAGGGCGAGAGGCAGAGGGAGAGGGAGAAGCAGCCTCCTTGCTGAGCCAGGAGCCCGATGCGGGGCTCGATCCCAGGACCCTGGGATCATGACCCAAGCCGAAGGCAGACGCTTAACCATCTGAGCCACCCAGGCTCCCCTCAGTATCACATCTTTTAATATAAGCTGTATCAAGTTGCTTTTTCAACCCACTATATTAATCCTTACTATAATTTTGAGGTTATGGGGACAAAACATGAGGAAAGCATATTTTGGGTGTTACATAAAAGTATTCAACAAGGGATGCCTGGGTGGTTCAGTCGGTTAAGCGTCTGCCTTCAGCAGGTCACAATCCCAGGGTCCTAGGATCAAGTCCCCATCAAGCTCCTTGCTCAGCAGTGAGTCTCCCTCTCCCTCTGCCTGTCACTCCCCCTGCTTGTGCTCTCTCTCTGACAAATAAATAAATAAAATCTTAAAAAATAGTATTCAGTAAATGATTCTGCTACTAGTGATTTAAAAAAATTACTGTTAATGTGTCAATGTAACTGGAATTTAAATTGTTAGAAAATATAGAAAATATGGTGTTTTGGCAAAAATTACACATTAACTAATAAAATTTACTTTCAAGTAAGGACCATTTGTGTTTGAAGTAGAGCTACAGGCTTCCCTAAACTGGGGTTTCATAGATTTTGGCTCTTGCCTGTTGTTGTGAAGGAAGCAGAATTGAAGAACTGAAGTTTTTCAAGAAGTGGAACAAAGAGAACAAATGGTGTATGGACTTTGCATTTTTTGCGAGGTCATGTAGATTTAAAAAGGAAACTTTTTTTTTTAAAGATTTTATTTATTTATTTGACAGAGACACAGCGAGAGAGGGAACACAAGCAGGGGGAGTGGGAGAGGGAGAAGCAGGCTTCCCGCGGAGCAGGGAGCCCGATGCGGGGCTCGATCCCAGGACCTTGGGATCAGGACCTGAGCCGAAGGCAGTCGCTTAAGGACTGAGCCACCCAGGCGCCCTAAAAAGGAAACTTTTAACAAAGGATCCAAGGAGGTGAAGAGGATTACAAATGTTCTAGATGCATTGGATGTAACTTTTGCCAATCTGTGTTTTCTTAGTTTCTGTGACATTATTATTAATGGGTTCTGCTCCACAAGTAATACTAATCATCTTCACGTATTCTGAAGAACTTTGGTTAACTTCCCTGCCTTTCCACAGTCTGCAGGTGGAGTTTTCAATGTGGAGCAATTACTTTACTTGTTCCTAACAGATGCCTGTGGGGGCACTTGAGCAAGAAGAAGCCCAGGGCCAGGGTGACTGAGGTCTGAAACCAAAAAAGAGCAAGGGTTGATGCAACCAATATATGGATATTTGATCTTAAGAATTTATGCAACATTAAAAACATGTTATTCCAAAGTTATCATTTTTCCTACTTCTAGAAGTGGCCAAAACCCTTCGGTAAAAAAAGGTTCCCAGAGAAGGTGTGAGATCCTTACATCACTTTTCAATTCAATCCTTGTGCTCTCTTGACACCATCACACCGACAGCGCAGATTGGTGTGTGGAGAGAGAGTCCTGTCTGTGTGCAGGCTTCACTTCCCATAGACTTAACGCAGTAGGGATTTAGTTTGAGCTTAATACAAATTGATAATAGAATTGCTTTAATCAACACATGTGATTATTTTCAGGGCTTAGTAATATCTGAAATACTCTTTCTCCTTGGGGTAAGGACTTAAGGTTTTACAGGTGTGAGATATAAAGCTATATGAACTAAATTCTATGTGGGGCGCCTGGGTGGCTCAGTTGGTTAAGCATCTGCCTTCGGCTCAGGTCATGATCTCAGTTCTGGGATCAGTCTCCCTGCTCAGCGGGGAGCCTGCTTCTCTGTCTCCTCCCTGCTTGTGCTCTCTCTCATTATCTCTTTTGCTATCTCTATCTGTCTCTCTCTCAAATAAATAAATAAAATCTTTAAAAAAAAAAAACAACCCTAAATTGTATGCACTTAGCTTGTCCAAAGGAATAAAATAAGGATATGCAAGAAAAATTAATTTGTGTAGACCTCACCAAACTCTGTTCCAGGTGATGTTTAATTATGTCATGATGGAATCATCCTGTTAACCCTGAATACTAATCTTGCTTTTGGTAGAATTTAATCCAAGCCATGTAAACAAAATTGGTTTTTCTAAATTGTTTTCGCTAGGTGATTTGTGCTTATCTGGCAGGAGTTACAAAAAAGAATGATAAAAATGGTTTACCTGCCAGTCCATCGGCACTCAGTTGTATATCCCAGTGCTTCACACGTTTCTGTTTGCCAGCAGGACTGCCTCTGCAGCTTTTTAATAAAAATATGGTAGGGGATTGTTGGTCCCAAAGATGGACAAACACACAGGTGTACTGATACCTTCTTCTCAGAACATAGTGGCAAATAAGCACCTGCTCTGCACGTAGTGGCTTCCGTACAGAAAAGTCAGAACTACTCAGGGGACCTAAGACAATTCTCCAATGGCCTGCAACAGGACCAGCTTTTCCCCCCGCCATTAGAAGAGCTGTTGGCGAAATCTATTCAGTAATAAGAAGGAAGGAACTAGGGGAGCCTGGGTGACTCAGTCGGTTAAGCATCTGCTTTTGGCTCAGGTCATGATGTCAGGGTCCTGGAACCGAGCCCCACATGGGGCTCCCTATTAGCGGGGAGCCTGCTTCTTCCTCTCCCTCTGCCCACACTCCCCCTCCCCCTGCTCGTGCTCTCTCTTGAGCGCAAGCGCTCTCTCTTAAATAAATAAATAAAATCTTAAAAAAAAAAGACACTAATGATATGTGAATCATGGGTGAATCTTAAAATCATTCTGCTGAGTGAAAGAAGCCATACCAAAAAAAAAGTACATGCTGTATGATTGCATTGTTATAAAATTCTAGAAAATGCAAACTCCTTTGTAGGGACAGAAAGGAGATCTGCAGTTGCTTGGGGATGTGGGGGTGAGGAGAAGAGGTGGGGGCAACAGGCAGGTGGGTAGGGTTACAAAAGGGCACTTGGAAACTTTTGGGGTTGATGCATATGTTCATTATATTGATCGTGGTGACAGTTTCATGGATGTATACATGTTAAGTTTGTCACATTGTGCACAGTATTTATGTTCAGTGTAAAATTTGTCTGTTACAGCACATGTATAACAAGAGGGGGAAATATGGTATTACTGGTGTAACAGAACTCAGTTGTCACTTGCTATAGACAGCAGGTAAGTAGGAAAATAAGGCAACTAAAATGTTCTTAGAACAATGAAAGAAAAGCCTGCCTTGTCCTTTGTCATCTGGGGCATAGAGAAGGTCCCTATGTTTCATAATTCTGTTCTCATGTGCTTTTTTTTTTTTTAAGATTTTATTTATTTTTTGACAGAGAGAGAGACAGTGAGAGAGGGAACACAAGCAGGGGGAGTGGGAGAGGGAGAAGCAGGCTTCCCACTGAGCAGGGAGCTGGACGTGGGGCTCGATCCCAGGACTCTGGGATCATGACCTGAGCCGAAGGCAGATGCTTAACAACTGAGCCACCCAGGCACCTCCGTTCTCATGTGCTTTTTGATTCTTGAAATATCTTCTTTGATGGGCAGGAATTATATTTTAATTGTCAAGAGAGGGAGTTTTGGAGTCAGGCTGACCTGGGTTTGGCCTAGTCACCTGCTGGCTCTGAGCCTCTGAGCAGGAAACTTGACCTATCTCTTCCTCTTTTACCGTACCTATGAAATGGGCTGACAGAGTCCTCAATAAATGGAAGTAATTTTTGTTATTATTATTTTTTTCATTTCACATTCTGATTCCCACAAGGTTTAAAATACAGATAGTCTTGGGTGAGAAAAGACAGTATTTTCAATTCGTAGGAGGTCATGTTCCCATGGAGAAGTGGAATCAGGAGCATTGCTTAAAGAAGAGAAAGATCATTACACAAAGTGAAGGGAGCCAGGGCAGGAGACCGTAGGTGATTCGTCAGCTCCCACTTTTCTGTGTTCCTCATGGTGGGTATCTAGCTACCATGTGACCTTCGCATCTGCTTTTTCTGCTGTTAGTAATGTTTGCTCTTTGCAGGCTTTAATTGTTTTTAACTCATTAGTCTTTTCCTTTGTTAATAATAATATTGTTTATGAGTGCCATGTTCAAGATCGCTTATTGAGAAATTCATTCTAGCATTTACTTGTTTGTTTAGATGTGTGAATATTTGTCATTCCTCTGTAGAAAAAAAAATTGACTTTCTAGATGTTTTGCTTACATTTAGCTGATCTTATTTAGTTTTTTATTTGTTCTTATAAACTTAATTAAAAAATATATATTTATGGAAGTAAAAGTTGGGTAGTGTGTCCTATATTGGTCATATTGTTGATAAGTAAGTTTGCAGCATATGTAGTAAAACTCCTTTTTCTTTAACTCTGAAAAATTATCATTTTCACTTATAGAACTAATAGAATCACCTGCTTTCCCATGATCTTGACCTAATTTTTTCCTTCTGCCAGGTGTTTGCAGGGATTTGACAAGTGATTGATTTGGTTTTAGAGGGTCCTGGAGCTGCACAAAGTGTTTTTCATATTGAAAAAGACATGCCCAGTTTTTCACAAGTTTTAAGATTTATTGCCTCCCCCTAACGTGTTGCAAATGAGTTTGTTTGCTATTTATTTTACTCAGAATGTGGTAATTGTTGTCATTAGCGGAAGGGCAAGCTTGATCATAAGGAAGGATAGACTGCCTTTTAACACTGTCTGTTTTTATTTGGCATCTTTTCAGGACTGGACATTAGATGGGTAGACTGCTACTTTCCTTTTACTCATCCTTCCTTTGAGATGGAGATCAACTTCCATGGAGAATGGCTAGAAGTGCTTGGCTGCGGGGTGATGGAACAGCAACTGGTAAATTCAGGTAGAAAAGAATCCAACGTTTTATTTATAGGCTCTCTTAAAAAAGACTTTCTTCTCCTTTAACTTCGTTTGCATACTCATTTTCATATGCATTTACATACCCGTGTGGAGATTGCCTCACCATCTTTCTTTCCTCCTATTGCCCTCCAGATTTATCTCTGACACTTAACTCTGGAAGAACTTAGTTTCTCACATCTAATTTTATAAAGACTTCTTGTATTTGAAGATCTTCCTTGTTAACATTTAAGTGTTGGACTTGTACTTTCTAATTTCAAATTTGTTGATATGTTGCTTTGCAATTGCCCATAGGCACTTGATGCATATCACCCGAGTGCAGTTTGCCTTCCAAACTATTTAAGAACAAGGCCAATGTATAATCCTTTTTTGTTCTTATTTCATTATAATAGTGCCCCAAATTCAAGATATTTCTGAAAATACAACAAAATACAATATAAAAATATTCAGACCTATAAAGTTGTGTTGTTTGCTGCCCTCGGTGTTGGCAGTGCCACCTGACTGAGGTTAAGTGGGAAAATGAGGCCTCTCATTAAATCCTACCTGTAGCTGCAGGTACTTGAGAAAGATCTTTACAGCTCTTCTCTGCAGGACCATTGCTTAATAAAAATGAGTATTTCTGAACTTAATTTCAGAGCTGTCTTTTTTTTTAAATCACTATCTGAATGTAATTAAAAAAATATTCTTTCAGAGTATAAATTCTCCCTGGGAAGGTGGTCAGGATTGGATATTTCAGCAGAAACTCACTGCGTAAAGGGAGGAGAGCTGATGTGGATTGCCCTGCGTCCCTCCCCACTTCCCATAGTAGGACATTTGCTCTCTGGCCTTGGAGGGCAGTGGCTCTGGTTCAGGGTTGGTCACAGGGCCTCAAGCAGCAGAATGGAGAAGAGCAGGCCCTCTGGGTGACTAAGAAATGTGGAGAGACTGCGGGTAAGGTCATGGGATTGGAGATTAAGGATGGAGTGAGACAGAAGAGATGAGGTGCAGGGAAGTGCAAGATTTGTGAGACCAGAGGCCTGGCTTTCCCTTCTTCCTCATAGGTAACCTCTGTCTGCAGGAGCCTGGACTCAGCTCACAGATTCCTCTCCATTCTGCCAAGGAAGCCTGGGGGAAAGCATAGCGCTTTCCAGATGCTTCTTGGATGGTTTTCACATATTTGAAGATCTGACCTAGAGAAGAGGGACAGAGAGGTCACATTATTAGGGACTGTGAAAAAAAGTTGTGAGGCTTGGGCCTGGGTATCTGTCTTAGGTTTTCTGTCAGTTGACAGCTGTGTGTCTTTGGGCAAGTGGCGTAACCCCTGTGAGTCTTTCTCATAGTTGAAATGGACGCAATGATACCTCCCTCAAAGTTCCATTATGAGGATTAATTGAGGTGATACATGTAACATGCCTATTAGCACAGGGTCTGGCACATAGTAAATCTGGACTAAAATTAATTGCTGATGTTTTTAATTTTTTTTCCCAATGGTTAGAACCATTTATCAACAGAGAGTCCTCTTAAAAAGAAAATATTTAAACAGAGGCTGTCCTGCCTATCACAGGAATGATTTCTAACTAACTGGAACTCGATTACCTCTTTGATCTTAGTCATCTTAGTATCTGTGATTCTGGTTTGAGTGATTTTAGAAGGAAAAAGAAAATTAAGAATGGTAAGAGACAACAAGACAATCAGCCTAATAGGCGTATATACATCCTAGTAGAAAACACAAAATATTGGAAGCAATCTTGTAAGATTTAATCTCTTCCTGAGTAGGAGCTAGTTCCAAATACTTCTGTGGTGTTTTTGTTTGTATTGTTTTGTTTCTTAGAAGAGTTCAAGGAATCCCAGGTGTCCCCCCAGGAGTGTGTGTTGTCAGGGGCCAGAATTGAGCAAGCTGGTCAGGATGATCAGCTTACATATCAGTTGTCACTGGGAATTGTGCTTCCTTGTATCTTTTCCAGTATCCTTGATGGGTTTTTATGGTGTTTATTCATACAGTAATTGGCCAAATACAGTTATCTGAAAAAGGTTTCCAAGTCATTATTGCTCATTAATGAGACTGCTGTTATACAGTTTGCCATGTCAAGTATTCTTGAAGGAAATGACAAAGTGAAAGAAAAAAAAATTAAACAAAACCAAACTAGGGCATCTAAGATACAGATATGTTCGAGAGGTTCATACTCGTGATAGAATGTGCTTTAAGTTGGTGGGAAATTGTACAGATAAAATTTAAATTAAATATCTTGCAAGAGAGGGAGACAAGAAAAGGAGGAAGAGATGATTTTGTAAAAGAAATTCTGTGTGGGCTTAGCTATTTGAACTTGAAGTTATTGTGACAGAGTTCTGCTCTGTGTTCTCAGACTCGGATGTGTTTTGACATCTGGAGTTAAAAATTTTTTAAATGTGTGCCTGGCAATCACTAAGCACAGGCATTATTTGTAAGAACAGCTAATTTTCTGTTTTCTGAGTTCCTGTGGCCTTGAGAAAGGCAGACTGTGCACACCTCATCCCTCTAGTTCTGTTTTGTCATTCCTTCCATCTCTTCTCCGACATTTCCTTCCCTCCCATCTCCCCCTCCCCTCCCCTGCCTGGTAAAATGCAACTTCCAGGGGCCCCTGGGTGGTTCAGTGGGTTAAGCATCTAACTCTTGATCTCAGCTCAGGTCTTGATCTCAGGGTCTTGAGTTAAAGCCCCGCGTTGGGCTCCACGCTGGGCATGGAGCCTACTTAAAAAAAAAAAAAAATTTAGAACCTCCAGGAAACACTGAAATTGGTGGCTGTAGATCTCCTTCTTTAAAGGTCTCATAGAGGAGCAGATAAGTGCTGAGGTAACTGGAAACCAAAGAAGCCGTAATGGGACCATGATACTAGCTGCCACACTTGAGCCCTTCCTGTGGGCCATCACCTCATTGAAGGCTCTAGAAGCTTTCTTCCATTTAGCTTTGAGAACAAGGCTCTGAGGTAGATGCTGGTGTCATCCCCATTTACAGAGCCCGAGAAAGGTACCATGCTGTGCTATACCCAGATAGTAAATTGTGTGATTTTGAAGTGGCTAGAAACCCATTTCAATTAAATGATTGTGTCTAACACAGAATGAAGAAATGAAACCAAATGAAACAAACGACAGCAAACAGAGCTCTCTTTGTTCTGTTTTATTCGTTACGCCTATAGAAGGGCCCAGCCATCATGTGTGTTGTCACCTGTGATAGAAGGCATTTAATTTTTTTTAGAAAAGATTTTATTTATTTATTTGACAGAGAGAGACACAGCGAGAGACGGAACACAAGCAGGGGGTGTGGGAGAGGGAGAAGCAGGCTTCCCGCTGAGCAGGGAGCCTGATGCGGGGCTTGATCCCAGGACCTGGAGATCATGACCTGAGCCAAAGGCAGATGCTTAACGACTGAGCCACGTGGGTGCCCCAGAGGGCATTTAATTAAAAGAGTGAAATAAGATTGCTAATATGAGTAGTCAGCAAAAACATTTTATTACACATTTAAGTTGACTATGGCATTGATATAGTCTTTTTGTTTTTTTTTTCCTGGAATAAGATAAGGCTCTTCCACATGGCTTATAGAATTTTACTTTATTTCTTCTTCTTTAATTTATAGTGTCTTCACCCTTCCTTTCAGACTTCTTAGATTTAGTAATTGTGATGTGGGTGGTGACTGTTGTCAGGATGATTTGATTTTTTTTTCCTGGAGGAGATGTTTTGAGGGCAGGACTGAGTCACGTCCCCGAACACTACACTCTTATTTCCCGGTGGGCTGACTCAGGCTGCTAATGTCTTTTCAGGTAATATATGGAGCACAAACATCTCAAACCATCACCAGGGGTGACAGTAGGCCATGATCGTGCCAGAAAGGAATTTACCATTTATTGAGCCCCTGTGAAATTTAGAAGATTGCACATAGGCCAGGGGATAGAAAAAGCCCTGTAGTGGAAAATAACTTTTAAAAAAACGGAATCTCTTTCCTTACCTTTTGTGCAAATTTAAAAGTGGACTCTTTTGGGAAAAACCTTGTAAATATGTACATGAACAGTTTCCAGTTTTAACAGTCATTCTTTGTTGTTGTTGTTGATTTGTCTGTCACATTTTTCTTGAATTCTTTGTAAGGCTATAGAAAAGCGAAATAAGCCTTGTCTTTGCCTTTGGGAATAGCACAGTATACAAAGACATGCAGATAAGTGAGTACAATACCCGTGTGGTAAGTATTTTTAGCAGAGGTACAGTGGGCAGAATGGGGAGGATGGAGAGATTGGAGAAGATTTTACCAAGGCCTTGTTCTGGTTACTACATTCAGGATGGAATGCTGGGAATACGGGTATTTGAAATGTATGTCCCGGATAAGTTAGGTTCCTCTTTGCAAGGAGTTGTATACTTTCTGCACTTTGCTTGGATGTCTGGGTGGCATACCTAATGCTATTTTTCCTATGTGAGTGAAAATCTATTTCCAGGCTGTTACTCTCATTGGTGGCCGATCTCTGCAGGCTCTACACACACTTGTGACATTCACTGTTATTAATATTAAGTTGGTGAACTTTGAGATGGCATCAACCAAGATCATCAACCAATACCAGGCATATTATTATATACAGGCCGACTTGCCATTCAGCTGCTGAGCATCTTTTATGTGTAAGGCACTGTGCTAGCCAAAGAGGAAGACCCCAAAACCATAAGATGTGACATTTCCCTATAAAATGTCGAGTGTAGTAGGGAAGATGAGACAATATAATTAGAGCATGGTGACGTAGGTGCCGTTCGTGAGATGGGGTTCTGGGAGTTGTGTCATCAGTTCCATCAGTACAGGTGTCACAGAGGAGGTAGTATTTGAACTGGGCCTTAAGCAGTGGTTCTCAGTATATGCCTGGTAATCACCTAGAGAGTCTACTTAAAATGTCTGTTCGCATCAGGTTCTGTAGGTCTGGAATGGGGACTGAGATGTGCATTTTAAACAAATACCCTAGATAATTCTTGTGAATGATCAGACCTTGCTTTGAAAACCCTATCTTTAAGTTGAATATTTTTCCCAATTTTACTGGGGTATAATAGAAGTATAACGAACTATGAATATTTAAACTATACAGTTTGATCCATTCTTGACACATGTATTTACCCGTGATACCATCGCCACCATCAGGATAATAAACATTTCCATCACCAACCAAAGTTGCCTTGTGCTCTTTTGGTAATTTATCCTTCCCTCCAACCTGTCACTGGGCAACCACTGATCTACCTCTGTCATTATAGATTAGTTTGGATATTCCAGAATTTTATGTAAATGGAATCATACTGTATGTATTCTTTATATTTTGCTTCTTTCCCTGAGCATAATGATTTTGAGATTAATCCATGTTGTGCGTATTGATCAACATTGTATGCATTGTTCATTCCTTTTTGTTTTGAGTATTGTTTTATTGTATAGACATACCCCAATCTGATTATCCATTCACTTGTTGACGGACATTTAGGTTGTTCCCACTTTTGGCTATTACAAATAAAGCTGCTATGATGAATATTTGTATAAGAGTCTTGGTGTGCCTATATGTTTCCATTTCCTTTGAGAAGAAACCTATGACTGGAATGTTCTATAAATGTCAAATAGATCAATGTAATTGAATAGTGTTCAGCTCTTTTATGTTTACTGATTTTTTTTTTTTTTTTTGGTCTTAGTGTTCTGTCAGTTTCCCAGAAAAGCATGTTAACATTTTCTACCATGATTATGGACTTGTCTATTTGCTCTTTTATTCTATCAATTTTTCTTCATGTGTTTTGAAGCTATGTCATTAGACATATATGCTTTTATAACTTTTATGTCTTCTGCACGAATTGCCCCTTTTATCATTATGAAATATCATCTTTATCTCTGGTACTTCTCTTTTTCTTGAAGTATGTTTTATTTATGTTAAAATATGCATTCTAGCCTTACCCTCTGCTCTCAGTCACCTTCATGTTGTTATGGTACATGTATTATGTCTACCTACATTGAACACCTCACCAGTGTTAGATTTTTTTGCTTTAAAAAGTCATATGCATTTTATTTTATTTTTTATTTTTTTAAAAGATTTTATTTATTTGAGAGAGAGAGAGAATGAGAGAGAAAGAGAGAGCATGAGAGGGGGGAGGGTCAGAGGGAGAAGCAGACTCCCTGCCAAGCAGGTAGCCCGATGTGGGACTCGATCCCGGGACTCCAGGATTGTGACCTGAGCTGAAGGCAGTCTCAACCAAGTGAGCCACCCAGGCGCCTCAAAAGTCATATGCATTTGAAAGAATGTAAGAGATTATAGTTTTCTATTCTATTTACCTAGCTATTTGCAATTTGTCTTGCTCTTCCTTCATTCCTGAGGATGCATGTTTCCTTCTGGTATTTTTTCCCTTTGGTATGGAAAACTTCCCTTAGCATGTCTTATAGAACATGTGTGTTGGTGATGAATTTCTTAGTGCTCCTTTATCTGAGAAGGTCTTTATTTACCCTTTACCCTGAAGGATATTTTTATTGAGAATAGAATTCTGTATTGACATATCTTTTTCCTCAGCAGTTTAAAGATGTTGTTCCATTGTCTTCTGCCTTCTGTAGAGAAATGCAGAATTCAGTCAGTATTCACCTGTATATAATGTATTACCTTTCTTTAGCTACTTTAGGATTTTTTTTTTGTTAACTTTGGTTTTCAGCAGTTTGATTTTGAGGCATCTAGGTGTGGTTTCCTTGGAGTTTATGTGTTTTCAGTTTCACTGAGCTTGAATCTGTGACTTTATGCTTTTTACCTATTTTGTGAAGTTTCTGGTCATTATTTCTTCAGATAACTTTTCTGCATCAGTCTCTTCCTCTGACCCTTCTAGAACTCAAATTATACCCATGTTAGATCTTTTGATTTTATCCCAGAAGATCCTAAGACTCTGCTCACTTTTTTCTATCTTTTGCTGTTTTTCATACCAGATAATTTCTATTGACCCATGTTCATGTTCCTGTATCACTTCCACTCATCTACCTTGGGCATCAAAATATATTTTTTTATTTCAGATTATTATTATTTAGTTTTAAAATTTTTGTTTTTTAAATTTATTTATTGGTTCCTATTTCTCTGCTGAGAATTCCTATATTTTCATTCCTATCAATTGTGTTTTGCTTTACCTCATGGAACATAGTTATAATAATTGCTTTAAAATATCTGATAGTTTCAACATCTGGGTCACATCAAGAATGAATTCTCTTTAGAATTGATCACATTTTCCTCGTTCTTTGTCAAATAACTCTGGATTGGATGCTGGACCTTGTGAATGGTCAATTGTGTGTACTCTGTCCTATTTTAATCCTGTGATAACTCTTGATAGTTTATTTTAGTAGATGGTCACCTGGTGAGGTTTAGCCTTAGTTCTGACTTGCTTCCCATGGGCAGTGATTCAGATCTCAGTATAAGTCTTAGCTCTGCTGATCTGTGTCCTTCCCACACACGTGTGCTTCAGCAGTTAGTCTGCAACTTGTGTGAATGGTTCAAATCTTAGTTCAATTTTCTTAGCTTTTGCTATGCTGGCTTCGGTCTGTGCTGTGCATGTGTAGCTCAGGGGTTAGGCTGATGCTTGTGTAGGTAGAATGAGGGCATCCCCTTCTAGACTCTCTTCACTCCAGCTCACAGAAGCCTTTCCCTGCATACAGAAGGACAGGTTTCTCGAGTCTCAGCTGCCCATGATGCTGTGCAGCTCTGCAACTGGGGCCCACCTTTGGGGCAAAAACATGGGAGAAACAAACAAACATGAAATTCATCCTATGTAGGACATTTTTCCAAGTTTTGACTTTATATCAAAATTGGTCTATTTACTTTTCATAGTGCCCTATTTCTTTTTTGTGTGTTTGTACTTGTCCAGGAATTTAAGTTGTAATGAGAGTGAGTCATAGAGGGGTCATACCCCCATAGTGGGACCAAACTCTAGGTTGGATTGTGAAGACACCCTTGGTACAAGGGTAATTGTATGACATAACCATGTGGTGCCGGACAAGTGTGGGTGGGTTGGCTCCACTTGTATATTTAATCCATTGACTTTATTTACTTTTTTAAAAAAAGACTTTATTTATTTATATATTTGAGAACGAAAGAGAGAGAGAATGCGCATGCGCCTGCACGTCAGCAGGGGGAGGGGCAAAGGGAGAGGGAAATGGAAAGAATCTCAGGCAGACTCCGCACTGAGCATGGAGCCCAGTGTAGGGCTCGATCTCACGACCCTGAGATCGTGACCTGAGCTGAAACCAAGAGTCAGTCACTTAAACTAACTGAACCACCCAGGTGCCCCTAATGCATCAACTTTGTTAATCAAAATTAAGCATAGTGAATTTTTGAAGTAAAACAACCAAGACTGTGTAAGATCTGGCAAACTCTGACTCCTTCCCTTCCTTCCTCTCTCCCTCCCCAGTCCTTCTCCCTCCCTCTCTTCCTTCCTTCACCCTCCTAACTTGCCTCCCTTCTTTTAAGTCAGTCTTGGCTCTGTTAGTGCCCTTTCAGAAAAGCAAACAAATATGTATCAGCCCCGTGTGTATGTGCTGCCTTGTAGTTCCTCCTAGTGACATATTTTCAAGCTGTCAGAATAGAGATGTCTGTTCAAATATTTACTTAGCCTTTGTCCTTTTTCCCTTTTCAAAATGTATAAGATGGTGAAATTTTTTTCCTGATATAAAAGCAATCTGTAATCATTGAAAAAATGAAAATGAAAGCAATTCCATTGTTACCCAGGTAAAACTTTGAAAAATGCATATATATATATAATTATTAACTATACCCATACGTAAACATCATATGTATTTTAGAAAAATAGAACCATCTTTTGAGTTTTCTTTTTGTATTGTGCTTTTTCACAGCAAGTCTGACATGAGTGTTTTTTCGTATTGCCAAATACCTACCTACATCGTCATTGTTAATGGTTGCATGGCTATTGTGGATGAGTCTTTTGGCCATTTATGTATTCGATAGGTTGTTGACAATAAACAGTCTTTATGTACATGTCCTTGCATACTTGCCTTAGTATTTCTCTGGGATAAGTCTGTGGAACAGGAATTACTGGCTTTTTCCCCTCCGAGGTTTATGATGTGTATTGCCAGATACACAGTGGAAAAAAGCACCTGCAGTATTTGAGAGTACCTCTGTTCCCACACCCTTACCACCACCGAATACTACCAGTATCTTTACTCTTTGCACATAAGAGGGGAAAATGTTGTGCTGGTGTTGTTTAAATTTCCTTTTCTCTGGTTATGAGAGTGGTTTAGGGTGTTTCCAGAAGTTACGGGCTCAGTCTGTTTTCTAACGGCACTTGAAAGGATGCTAGGACATACACTGCATCCTTTTTATTCTCCCACCTCAAAATGTACCTTTATTCACATCATTGTGTTCTTAATACAGACACTTTCTATTTTACTGAGAACATTTAAGCCACCTTAAGTGAACTCTCAGTTTCTCCTCTTTGCCAAGGCTGGGCGGCATTGGCTCTGGGTTCTGTGCCCACAGTCCCTTAGAATCCGACTGCATCACTTGTCCTGTTTTCTTGCTACATCTTTTCTAGTCATTCATTTTTAAAAATTTGTTTGTGTAGGGACGCCTGGGTGGCTCAGTCGATTAAGCGGCTGCCTTCGGCTCAGGTCATGATCCCAGGGTCCTGGGATCGAGTCCCGAATTGGGTTCCTTACTCAGTGGGGAGCCTGCTTCTCCCTCTGCCCGCTGCTCCCTCTGCTTGTTCTCTCTCTGACAAATAAATAAATAAAATCTTTAAAAAAAATAAAAAATAAAAATTTGTTTAATTTATTGAGGTGAAATTTACATAGCACCAGATTAATATTTTAAGGTGAACAATTCAGTGACATTTAGTACATATACAATGTTGTCCAGTCACTACCTCTATCTCATTCTCTGGGATTTCCATTACTCCACTCCTCTTACCTGCTAAGCAGTTTCTCCCCCCCACCCGCAGCCCCTAACAACCACAATCATTGTTCTGTGCCTGGATTTATTTATTACGATTTCATATAAATGGTTCTTAAAATATGTGACTTTTTGTGACTGACTTCTTTTACTTAGTACAATGTCTTGGAGATACATCCACAGTGTACCAGATATCAGTACTGCAGTCCTTTTTATGGGTGATAATATTTCCATTGGGTTCATATACTATCATTTTTTTATGCATTCATCTGTTGATGGGCATTGGGCTATTTCCATATTTTGGCTATTGTGTACAATGCTGCTATGAACATGCACGTACATGTATTTGTTTGAGTCATTGTTTTTAGCTTATTTGGGCATATAACTAGGAGAGGAATTGCTGGGTCATATAATAATTCTATGTTTAACTTGTTGAGGAAGTACCAAGTTGTTTCCCACAGTGGCTAAACCATTTTACATTCCCACCAGCAATATATGAGGATTCTATTTTTCCACTTCCTTGCCATTGCTTGTTTTTATTTTCTGTTTGCCTCATATTGTTTTATAGCCATTGTAGTAGATAAGAAGCAGTACCTCATTGTGGTTTTGATTTTTATTTTCCTAATGGCCAATAATATTAAACATATTTTCATATACTGTTTGTATATCTTCTTTAGAAAAGTGTCTTTTTGGGGCGCCTGGGTGGCTCAGTCGTTAAGTGTCTGCCTTCGGCTCACGTCATGATCCCATTAAATAGATGGGAGCCCTGCATCAGGCTCCCTGCTAGGCAGGAAGCCTGCTTCTCCCTCTCCCACTCCCTCTGCTTGTGTTCCCTCTCTCACTGTGTCTCTCTGTCAAATAAAGAAAATCTTTAAAAAAGAAAGAAAAGTGTCTATTTAAGTTCTTTGCTAATTTTAAAAATTGAATTGTCTTTTTGTTGCTGAGTTATAAGAGGTCTTTATATATTCTGGATAGAAGACCTTTATCAGATGTATGTTTTGTAAATATTTTCTCCAATTCTGTAGGTTGTCTTTTTGTTTCTTGATAATATCCTTTGAAGCACAAAATTTTTAGATTCTAATGAAGTCCAATTTATCTGTTCTTTTCTTTTGCACCTGCTTTTGGTGTTATAACTAAGACTCTATTGTCAAATCTAAGGTCAAAAGGATTTACCCTTATATTTTCTTCTAAGAGTTTTGTGGTTTGGGCTCTTCTATTTAGTCCATTGATCCATTTTATGTTAATTTTTGTATATGATGTGAGGTAGAGGCCCAACTTTATCTTTTTGCATGTGGACATCCAATTGGTCCGGCACCATTTGTTGAAGAAACTATTCCTTCCCCATTAAAAGCTCTTGGCAGCTCTGTCAAAAAATCAGTAGACCATAGATGTGTTGGTTTATTTCCGAACTCTCAGTTCTGTTCTGTTGTTCTGTGTTTCTGTCCTCATCCCAGTACAACAGTGTTTTGAGTCCTGTAGCTTTGTGGTAAGTTTTAGAATTGAAAAGTGTTAAGTCTTCCAATTTAGTTCTTCCTCTATTCATTCTTTACTCTTTACTGTGAACATACAGAAGTCTAATTTTTTTAAAAAGGTTATTTTTTTCTTAATATTTTTTCATTGACATATTTTATCCTTATACTTTGTCTGCTCATTTCTCTGTCTATATCTATCTGTATTCCAATCCTCTATTTTATCTATCAGTCCACTAGCCACCACCTTGCTTAAGAGATAGAGGACATTATATGGTTGAACCCCCTGTGTATCCCTTTTTGTTAGTATCTTCCCTCTTTCCCTCCCTCTTGTGAGCAGTCACTATTTTGAATTTTGTGTTATTACCTTGATTTTCATTATAGATTTATTATATACATTGTAAAAACAGGTTAACTTTCACGGGTTTTTATTATTTTCAAAAGGAATCATGCCATCCTTTTATGACTTTACTTTTTCATGTAGCTTTGTGAAGTTCATCTGTGTTGTCATATGTAGAGTTTTAGTTTAGTCATTTTTTTCACTACTTAAATTCTGTTGGATGAACATGCCATGGTTTATTCATCTATTTAATGGACATTTGATTATTTCCAAGTCTTTTTTGCTATCACAAATGCTATGGCTGAACATTCTTGTGTATCCTATGTGTCTAGGTGTAAGAGCTTCTCTAAGGTATATTTTATTTAGCAGTGGATTTACTAAGTTAGTACTTACGAACATCTTAGGCTTTATTGGCCATCACACGATTGTTTCCCAGAGCAGTTGGGCCAATTTATACTGCCTTGGGCCTTTGTGTGAAAGTTCTTGTTGTTCTGTATCCTCTTCAACACTTGACCTCACTCATGTTATTTTGCTGGTCTGGTGGGTTTAAGATAGTATCTCATTATCGTTTTGTTTGCACTTACCTGGTTAAGGTCGAACACATTTTTATGTATTTATTTGACACTTAAAGTTTTTCTTTTCATTTTGGGTTGGGGCTCATTTTTCTGGTTTTTTTTTTTTGATTGATAGGAATTCTTTATTTTGAATGCTAATCATTTGTTATTTTAATGTATTAAACAATTGTATTCTCTAGGTGGCTTTTCTTTTTTATTTTTCAGTTGCTCTTTCGTAAATGGGATATATGTATTTCTTGAGTAACTTTAGGTTTCTTTATATAACATCATTCTACAAAAAAATCACTTCATCAGGGATTGTGAGTGGGTGTAAGTTGACAGGTTCCATAAAGGTAACCCTTCTGCTTGTCATGGTTGATTCTGGTGGTTTCAAGTCTCTCATGTTATTGCTGTATCATTCATATTTTCAGCATGGGGATTCTAAATGTTTAATGACTTTTAAACATCTACCTTCTCTCTCCTAATGTTCTGTCAGATTTGGTCCCACCCCCTGTGACAGTTCCTCTGGCTGCGAAGGTATACTCTAGGATGCACCCATTTGACTAGGGAATGTAGCTTGGAGCTTGCTTGCGGGCTCCATTTATACTCTCTGTATAGAATTTGACTTCTATCCTGGTATATTTTTTAGTTTTCTCTAGCCCTGCTTAGAATCTATGTCACCCCCTTCAATATTTGTTATTGCAGTGAAAATAAAGGTTTTGGTAACTTGATTCAAGTTGTGGTATGTGTACATTTCTAATGTTTTTGCAGAGTACTACATACTCTCTGTGGCATAATTTCTTTTTCTTTTTTTCTCTTCTTTTTCTTTTCTTTTTTTATTGTTTAGAGAGGGAGAGGGAAAGAGAGAGAGGCAGAGGCAGAAGGAGAGGGAGAGAGAAAATCTTAAGCAGGCTTCATGACCAGCATAGAGCCCGATGTGGGGTTTGATCCCCTGACCCTGAGATCATGACCTGAGCCAAAATCAAGAGTCAGATGCCTAACCAACTCAGCCGCCCAGGCGCCCCATTTTGTTGTTTTTGTTTCTGTTTGGGGGGGCATAATTTCTATATGTAGGAGACTTCTGGATAGTAGAGAATCTGCCTTGTGCAGTATTTTCAGTGTGTAAGGGCTTCTGTGTTTGGCAGAGATAAAGCACTTGTCATTTAATTTCCCCAGCACTTTTCCCCTCAATGTGGACTTAATTTTTCCATTTTCAACCATTTTTCTTTTTTTTCAAACTTTTTTTCTTTTTTCTGTTGTTTTCTCCCATTCCTGAAACAGTAACCACCATAAGACAATTCATGCTGGAATAGTTTAGAGTTTCCAGATAAGGGATTTGGATTAGAAAGAAATGGAAATTTGGCAAGTTTAGATTGTTGCAAATGGTCATTTCTTTCATTAAACTCCATTATTGTTCCCAGTTTGTTCCCCCCCCCCCCCCCCCCCCGTCTCCATACACTCTGCCCCCATGACTTTGAAGCACTTCCCACTGTGGGAGGAGTAGATTTTTCAGCCCTGTTGATTTTTTGGCTTGGCCATGTGGCTCCTTTGGCTAAGGGGATATTAGCAGATGTGATATGAAAAGAAGCTTGAAATGTACTTGACAGTTGGTTTTGCCCTTTTTTGCTTCCCCCTTTTTTGATGAGATGAACCTGCATAGCCTGCTGCTTCTAGAGCAGTAAGAAGCACGTGGAATGGACCTAAGTCAACCTGGAGCTGAAGCCCAGCCCATTCTGGACTCCCTGAGGCCCAGTCAAGCCCCGGCCGTATAGATATGTGGTTGTGGTTGTACACCACTGAGATTGTGTAGTGGTTTGTCCATCCCCAGTAGCTGGCTGATAAAATGTGCATTGTGGTTGTGCTGTGTATTTTTTTCTCAGTTTATGCAGGGCTCATAGGTACTTAAGATTCCTCCAGTACATTTCACAGGACTGACTTATTTCTTTCAAGTTTTCCTTACCACCTCCCTTTTTAACTTAGTGAGAAAGACGGTTGAAAAAGCTTGAGTCTTTCTACCCATCTCCTTGCCCTCAAGAAGCTATTGAAATTTTTTCCTAGTATTTTAGTGTATGTTGTGTTGGTTCCCTAAACCAGACAGCGATTGGGGGTGGGATTTATCTGGAAAGTTCTCCCCATGGGATTTTTAAAAAATGCTACTGACATATGGATGATTGTGTGTGTGCGTGTGCACGTGTACGTGTGTGCACACCTGTGTATATGTAGACATTCTCATTATAACCTTTTTAAAGTTTTAGTGCTAGGTATCTGACTTCAGTCAGTCTCAGGTAGAAGAGTCTGAAATCACTAGAATGTAAACTTCATGATAGCAAGGAATTTTTTGGTTTTGACCGCCATTGTATTCCCAGTTCCTAGAACAATGCCTAGCACATGGTAGGCACTCACTATACATATTACAAAATTAACAGTGGGTATCTTGATGTTAACTGTGCTTTCTCCTTTCTCCAGGCTTATTGAAACAATAAAGCGTGAGGGTGCCTGGGTGGCTCAGTTGGTTAAGCGACCGCCTTCGGCTCAGGTCATGATCCTGGAGTCCCGGGATCGAGTCTCACATCGGGCTCCCTGCTCAGCAGGGAGTCTGCTTCTCCCTCTGACCCGCTTCCCTCTCGTGCTCTCTATCTCTCATTCTCTCTCTCTCAAATAAATAAATAAAATCTTTAAAAAAAAAAAACAATAAAGTGTGGAGGGAAACGGCCCTATTTTCCCAGCCCAGCTCCTGGCTTGTCTACTCTCAGCTGCTTAGTCTAGTCCCTGGATTAACAGAAAGATACAGTGGGAAGTGCAGGGCTTCAGAGGGAAGATCTGCCTACAGTCAGTCCCGGCTACTTGTTGCTCTAGACATTTTGGGCAGGTCCTGAGGGTCTCAGTTTCTTCATCTATAAACTGATGAAGAAACAGATGATATAAACTCCTTAGATTTCTTTTTAGCTCTCAGATCCTATGATTTGGCCTCTTAAAGAAGCCAGATATTTTTAATATTAATAAAACCCACAGGGGATTGTGCTTTGTTTTATAGCACCACATGGAAAATTGCATAACAGCAGGACTTTGGTGTATATGGTTGGTTAATCAGGTTTCTTCTCCACACCCCCTTAAAGAAACTCTCAGAGTTAAAAAAAAAAAAAAAGAATGCTCATATAATTGAATTTTATTTAAACTATTTATGAAACTCTTGCTTCATGGGATCACTGCAGCTTTGCAGGCAGGTAGCAATGTGCTCCTCAATGGCTCAGTTTTATTTCCTCCCTTGCAAAAAGGCAATTTAGAAGTTTAAGAATTATTTATGGTACTGTGGGGATAAACACAATCTGCTAAGTTATTTTTCTTGTATCACTTTTTTTTAAGGTTCATTTCTGTAGTTTAGGTCGGAAACAGTATCTTCATAAAAGAGCCCTGTAATGTCCACGGATAAAATAAAGTCATGTCATTAGGCAAAATTTATACCATATTTTCAAATTGTTTTTTTATATTGTCATAATTCAGGGTTTCATTAAATGTAACATTTCTCAAAGTGTATGACATAGAACACTTGGTACTCTTAGGTGTTTCACACAAGAAAAGATCTGATATTCAACTAAAGTGTGGAAATTAATGAGTTGACAAAGTCCTGTAGCCCTCTTTAGCAGAGAGCATCTCTGAGCTAGGAAGAACTAGCTCCTTGCAAGGATAGAATGAGCAACATTTCCAAACTTAATTGATCACAGAATCTCTTGATGAAAGGAACCCTTTTATGGAGTGTGTTCCAAGAAGGACACTTAAAGGAAATGCTTGTCCATTGGTTGATTGGGGTTGACAGCAAACTCGGAGGCTGATTAAAGTGTGTTGGGGGAGGTAATGACAAAGTATAGTAAGATATTCTTTTAAAATTTTACCTTGAGGAGTGTCTTCAATATGAAGGAAAGCAGCTGATGTTAACGTACATAATTTAGAACATTGAAGGGCGTCTGGGTGGCTCAGTTGTTAAGCGTCTGCCTTTGGCTCAGGTCATGATCCCAGGGTCCTGGGATCGAGCCCCGCATTGGGCTCCCTGCTCAGTGGGAAGCCTGCTTCTCCCGCTCCTGCTCCCCCTGCTTGTGTTCCCTCTCTCGCTGTGTCTTTCTCTGTCAAATAAATAAATAAAACCTTTAAAAAAAAATTTAGAACATTCATTTGGCGTTTTACACTCTTTGTCAGTGGAGCCCTGGGAATTGAGGGGTTTGGGGCTTGGAAGGCATTAGGAAGGAAAAGCTCTCGAAATCCATTATTTGGTACTTCCATTCATTAGAATTGGCCTTCCTTCTCTCTGTCCATTCCTTCAACAAACATTATATTAAGTATCTGAGTGGCAGGCACCATGGTAGGTGCTGCAGATACAGAGATCTTTTCTGCCTTCGGGGGACTTACAGTCCAGTGGGGGGGACTGAGGTCATCTACTCTGTCCATAGTGCTGTGATAACAACTGAAGGAAGAAACCATTCCTTGAGAGAAAGGTGAGCAGGTTAGATGATAGTGGTAGAACGGGGAGATCTTTTCCAAGCAGAGAGAGTAGCTTGCGCAGAGACGTGTAGAGTGGGAGGTAGCACCGTGTATTCTGGGAAAACTGGTTAGTAGGGAGTACTGGTAAAACCAAAGACATGGGAACTAAGTAGAGGAGGCAGAAAATCTCCTTGGTTGTAGTCGCTCTGGAAGGGTTTGGAGGAAAAATAAAAGACCTTACATCTTGTCCCTGTGTTAGTAGCAAGTGACTGAGATTTTGAAGGGGGAGAAAGATGTGATTAGGTTTGTGTTTTAGAAACTGGCATTACTGTGGAGAGTGAGTTGAAGAAATGCAAGTTCAAAGTCAGGGGGGCCAGGTGAATAGTTTAGACTCTAAATGATGAGAGCGGTAGCTGAAGCAGTGGCAGGAGGGAGAGAAGGGGACCAGATAGGAGTGGATTTAGGAGTTATTACTAGGCTTTGTGTGCCCCGAGGCCACATTCTTAGAGTGAGGAAGAGGTCATGGACTTAGGGATCAGGCAGTCCTGGGTGTACCTTTCATAGGCATAAGTGATACACAGAACCTTTGGGCATGCTTTGCCACTGTATGCCCTCCAGAGAATAATAAGTGGATTCCATGGCCCCTACCCCCTACCTTCTATATGATCAGTTACCTGAGCTATAAGTAACTAGCATAACTTCTTTCTCAGCATGGAGGCATTTTTTAAGAAAGAGGAGGCAGTCGGAGGCAGATCTCCTCTGAAGTTAAAGAAGCAATATTTTCTTCCTGTTTTGAAGAGAGCTCTTCTGAATTGGGTAGGCTTTGAGCCCTGTAAAACCTGTCTTCACTCCTGGATCAAATGCATGTGAGGAGTTGGCTCTT
Organism: Callorhinus ursinus; assembly: GCF_003265705.2. Classification (NCBI taxonomy): domain Eukaryota; kingdom Metazoa; phylum Chordata; class Mammalia; order Carnivora; family Otariidae; genus Callorhinus; species Callorhinus ursinus. The sequence goes on from NW_027397088.1 coordinate 6,295,240, forward strand.
AGGTCTTCTAGAAGATTATTCTGACTCTTTTTGGACAGGCTCTCTCTGTATCTACTCTGAGTCCAAGTGTATTTCCCTCCTGGAGAGTAACTGGTTGATGAGTAGTCTATACTGGTTGGCTGGCACAAAGACTATGTCTCTACCTGAGCAGACTTAAATAACTCCCTTTCTTTGGGTATGGGATTTTTTTTGTGGGGGGGAGTGGCTTTGGGACTTTTAAGTTGATTTGTTTAACTAAGTCAGTTTTTCCTTGTCCATGGCTGGCTATTTCTCTGCCATTGAGGGTCCTGGCCATCGGGGCTCCTGATTACTTGCACTTAGATTCTTTGTCAGTATCTTGGTGATGCATGGAATAGTAGACATGGGGAGAAGCTGGTAACATGAAAGGACAGCATCTCATAGGACTTGTTTATTCTGATACTTACTGGCTACTGCTGACTCGTTTCCTCAACTGTCATAGGGTCGATATGCTTGTGTCTACAGAAAATATCAGGGGGTTTAGACCAGAAAAGTATACTTTCATTGACAAACACATTTATTACTTCACATCTCTGAATTCCAGTACCTCATCTATAAAATGAGAATGATAATGTGCACCTCTTTGGTTTGGGTTGAAGAATAGGTGAATTAATGCATATAATGTGTTTAATGGAGTATTTGGTGCATCAAAAAGTGTTAGATCCTTTCTCTGTCCTCACTTTAACCCTTCCATCCTTTGGGGAGTAAAAGTTGGAAGCTTCAGATTTCATTAACTCTGAATCTCCTGGAAGCATATGCCAACTTTTGCATCTGTTTGTGAAGGGACATGTAGGGTGGGGGGTGGTGAGAGAGAGTAAGTATAGTTTTCATTAGATTCTCAAAAGGTTATGTGGCTTTATAAAATAAGAACCACAGATCTAGTCTAAGTACCGTTATTTTGCATATGAGGAATTAGAATTGCTTATTGGGGCAATTGTTAGGTATGTGTGATAGAGAACCAAATGCAGGTACGATTTTGAGGGGCGCCAAACAATTTCTGACTAGTAATACTTTCTGCCTTATTCAGACAAGTGCAGTTTGTTATTTGAAGGTGTTTGTTACCCAGACAGGCAAAACATTCATCCGATGTTTATTAAGGAAAGGGTGAGGAAGGCAGGTAGCATTTGATGGAAGGGTAGATGCTTGGCAAGAGATGAATAGAGTGGAGCTCCTGTCTGCAAGGAGCTAATGGTCTACTAAAGGGTAAAATTACATACGTAGTCCCAGAGAAAAAGTCATCATGCCAGGTGGTAAGGAGAGTTCAGGGAAGTTGTCCCAGAAGAGTTACTCTGAAGAGGTTTTCTTTCACCTTGATCTTGAAGAACATAGGACCTTGCCCCAGAGCAAGAGGAAATGTAGGTTCTAGGCAGATGGGGTGGCATGTTCAAAGATACAGACTTCTAAAGGATTTGGAATTTATGAGGACAGAGACTTTTGATGTGATTGGAGTAGTATGTGTTGGGGGACAGATCCAAAGGGGCCTATAGTATGACTGGCTTTTTGGCAAAATTAAGTAGTGTGGGCTTGGTAACTATGGTTATTGCAGCCAGATGGGATTTATTTGGGAGGGTGAGAGGATAGCAGAATAGAAGAAGGAGTCCTGTCCATTTACTGTGTAATTTTACTTTTTAGGTACCACATTCACTTGGGTTGTGGTATGTTTAGAGGATGTGTGTGTGTGTGTTTGTGTGTGTGTATTCTCCCTTCCACTGCATTTGCTTCTGATTTTTCTTCATTTTGTATCCTTGTAGTTTTGAAATGCAACGCAAATATATATTCTTTTTTTCTTCTTGAAAACAAATAGTGTACTATTACATCTTTTTTTTTTCACTTACAGTATACTTTAGAGATCTTTGTATGTTAGAAAGCAACTCATTTATATTCACAGCTGCCTGGTTTTCCATTGCGTGTATGAGCCATAATGTTTTTAACTAGTGCTGAGTTGGTGGGCGTTTTGTATGGTTTCCAATCTTTTACTATTAAAAACAGTGTTTCAGTGAATTACTTTGTACACATGTCACATTTCATCTGCAAGTATCTCTATGGGATTTGTTCCTTGAAGTGGAATTGCTAGGTCAAACGGTATGTGCAGTATAAAAAAATTATCATTTTAAAATATATACATATATATTTAATTTTAATTTTAGTATAGTTAACATACAATGTTATACATAGTTTCAGGGGTACATATAGTGATTCAACAATTTCATATATTACTCAATGCTCATCAAGATAAGAGTACTCTTAATCCCCATCACCTATTTCACCCATCCCCACAGCATTTATAATTTTTATAGAGCTCATGCCTCTCAAGTATACTTGATAGATAACCATATCAGGCTGCCTGTTTCTCTTCTCACCTGTGATGTGTGAGAGTACTTACTTCCGCACACCCCTGCCGACATGTGTGTGATCAAGTATTGGAATGTTTGCTAACCTGACACATGAAAACTGTGTCTCAAGGTCATTTTAATTTGTATTTCTTATGAGTAAGGGCTAAGCATCTTAACATATATATATATATATGAGATATTTTATTTTTTATGAACAGTCCTTATATCTGTTGCTCATTTTTTTTTCCCACTAGAGGATTTTTAAAGTGATGAGATCATGTGATAAGATTTGGGCTAGTTTGTTTTTTTGTTTGTTTGTTTTTTGGTGAGAGAATTCCAGAACCATGAAAATTGGTGCTAGGAAGACTAGATAGAAGCTGTTAATCCATCTAAGAAAATGGTGGCCTGCATTTCAGTGGTGACAATAGAGAAAAAGAAGAGAAGGTGGATTTCAAGGATATTTCTGGGGTGAAGCAGCCATATCTAGTATGTGGATTAGAAGGGGGTGAGCAGAAGGGAGATGTTGAGGGTGATCCCAGGTTTAGCCTCTGTGACTCCTAATGCCATTTCACAAGCTGAAACTGAGAAGGGTATAGAGATTGCACCTAAACTTTGGACCTCCTAAGTCTGAGGTGCCTGGAAGACATCCAGGTGGAAATATCTAGGAGATAGTTGGACCTGACAGATCGGAAAGTGCAAGTGAGCCTCTTAAGGCATTTGGCGTCATCAGTGTTGTAAAAAGTCGTGAAATTAAGATAATGTAAGAAAATCATCATAGAGAAAGGCCAAGAGATAGAAGATGGCAGAAAAATAAACATTATCTGGGGTTCCTTTATCTTTTGAATTCGCTAGATGAATTCACTGGCATAGGAGACAGTTTTCATGTGGTTCAGGTCTTGATTTGTTCATCACTCATTCAGCGTTTACTGAACACCACGTAGGGATAGAACATAAAGGTGGCGATGGTCCCTGCCCTCATGGCACTTAGTTAGGTGGCGAACGCGGCCAGGTAAACATGCGTTTGCATTCTGGCGTGATGCCTGTTGTGAGGAGGGGCGTGCACATTGCTACTTATGGGAACAAAAGGAGGCGGCGTCTGGTGTGTGTGACGTGTGAGAGCTGCCACAGTCGTAGGGAAACCAACAAGTGTGGCTGTGTTCCAGGAGAACTTTATTTGTGGACACTGACAGTCCCTTCTGATTTTCACATGGCATGAAAAAGTATTCTTCTTTTGCTATTTCTCGACCATTTAAAATGTAAAATTCATCCTTAGCCTGCAGGCCATGCATAAGACAGAGGGTGCGGGGACCAGCTTTGGTCTGCAGGCTGTAGTATGCTGACTTCTGTTCTAGGCTAGTGCGGCAGCCTGTTCAGAGGTTGAGAGGCAAAGGAAAGCACGTGGGGGCTTCTGTAGCGTCCTTTTCTCAGCTGGCCTCCTTGCACCCTGGGTCTCGTTCCTCTGGTCTACTCCACATGCTGTCACCCGAGAGATCCTCTTGGACACCTCTTTCATTGTTTCTCTGCTTTTCTGAAAAACTTGCAGTGATTTGCAACGAAGGTGATTAAGATCATCCCCTCATTGTCTGCTTTGTTTGCCTGAATGTCCCTTCTGGAAGAATTTGGGAAAAATTTTTGCTCCACTGACAGTTATGTAGTATTTTAGGTATGATTGGAAGTGCTGTAAACATTCCAGGGCTTTCTAGGTCACTGCTCATTCCTGTAGATGCATACAGAGTTTGCTTTCATTCTGAGCTTTTTGCATATTTTCTGGAAAAGTTACCTTTGGATTAATTTACATATAAAAGTCCTATATTTTCATCTCATTTTTATCCTGCCACTTCAGGTATAGGGAAATAAATGAAAAAGTCTTCAAATGTTGACTTCTAAGACTTTATTACTACAGACAGCTTCATTATGTTTGTGGAAATCTAGTGTGCTTTGAAGGAATTAATCTAGGCTTACTTGCAATCTGTATATGTTTACATAGAATGAACAAACATTGCATTACGTTTCATGAAAATTCAATTATTCCTGTCTCCAGGAAACATGTTCTGCTTAGTATTTAATTCTCAAGTAAGTCAGTATTATGGCTCTTGAACTGTCATAAGAATTTGAGATTTTGGGCTCACTGCTCATTTTTATGATTCATGGAGAAATGGTTAGTGGAGACTTTATCACTACAGGCCTGACCCTATATCTGGGGATATGGGCAGCATCTGTCCCAGTGGTATAGAGCTAACATGAGCAACTCTTCTTGCTAGGTTTTTCTTAGAATAAGAGAAGTAAAGTTAAGGATAACACTGTGCATGATCAATGTTTTATTTTGGAATCTCTTATACATAGAATCTATTTGGAGCCTCTATGAATAGAGTTACTCAGCTTACCATCTTCTTCCACAAGACTCTAACCTCCTTGAGGGTAGAAACCATACTTAATTCACAGTTGCTAGTGAGGAGATGGTTAGTAGGGTTTTCAGCAGGCAGAGACGGATAAGGTGGGATGGGGCTTACTGTGGCCCTAGCCAGTGACTGGAGTCAGGCCAAGGGCCTACCTGCTTGGAGTCCTGGAGGAGTGAGGTGTTGTTGGCTGTGACACAGGACTAGGAGTTGAGAATAGATCAGAAAGGTAGATTGGGGCTCTACGTGAAACTGGGAATGGGGAACCACTGGAAGTTTCTAAATGGAAATCATGTATTGAGATCAGCATAGCATGTCAGTCCTTTCTGACCTGACCTGGCCTTTGCCTCCCCCTCTTCCACTCTTGCCTATATATACTCCATGCTCGGAGGAGCTCTTGGATGTGTAACTCTGTTCAGTATTTACCGCGGGACGCGAGGCATTCCTCACACTCACTTCTCATACCTGCAGTGTTGTTTGTTTGTTGCCCGGCCTGTGCTCTACTCACGAGCTATTGAAGAGAGATCAGCTTTCTTTATTTCTTTGTCACCAGTGCCTCACACATGCCTAACCTTTACTAGGTACTCAGTAGGTACTTATCAAAGTCGTGGATGGGTGAATGAATTTTGGCACCAAACCTCCACTTCTGGACTGAAAGATAGATTGGACGGAGCAGAGATGGGAGGTAGTGAGAGTGGCTTGGAGCATCATACAGTCGCCTGGGAGAGAAATGTTGAGACCTTGAATTCTATTTGTGGCGGTAGGAATGCAAGGGAGGAAATAGATTCTGGAGACCTGAGGAAGTAGACCTGACAAGCCCCAGTGATCAACAGATAAAATGGGTGCTGTGAAGAGCCGAGGGTAGCAGAAGTTCAAGACAGGCCCCTGACGTGCACCTGATCTTGTCACTCCCTGGATGTTTTGCTGGGGGACAAGGGAGCTATCCTGGGTAGGTCTTGTTGGAAATCCGCTTAACCGAGGATTAATTGCCTTGGTTTGAAAAACTCTTTTCCTTGAAGGATGCATAACAGAGTGAATTGTGGAGCACTAAAGCATCCTTTGCTTATTAATTTATTTAGATTTATTCATCACACATTTCTGCAAAGGCTATGAGGTAGTGACACCTATAGATAATAGATGTATCTGGATACAACAAAAATCTAGGGGCAGAAGATAAAAGGAAAATAAGTATAAGAAAATATAAAGCTGAGTTAAGGTTGCAACAAAGAAGTACACATTTATCTCAGTTGCTATAAGAAGACATAGATTTGGCCCTAGCTGCCTAATGGTAAAAAGGAAAGAGGGAAACATAATTAATGAACATTATCCTACAGTGTCTATAAGATAAAAACATGCCCACTTTTGCAGGGAAAGCACAATGTTCTTGACACAGAAAGTTGAGAGGAAAATCCCCCCTCATCCACGAGGTACTGTGTCTTTAAAACAATTGAATTTCATAATGTTCTTTTTTACATTCCTTAGTCTTTTCTAACCACTGGGAGAGGATTTGATTTGTTCTGTTTAACGTATAATGAAGTTAATTGTGAAAGATCTCTACAACTCAAATCCACAGATTATTTCCAAACCCCATTTTCTGTCTTTGGCTAATTGCTCACTTGATGAGTCAGTACCTCCCTCTCTCGTGTGCCAGGTGCCCTGGATGGTACCAAAGTGTGTAGGACATTCTGAAGGAGTTCACAGTCCCTGTGGGCACTCTTGGCATCAACACAGGCAGAGTGTATTAAATGTAAGAGTTGGCTAAGAAGGTAACCAGCCAGGGCATCTAGCAAAGCAGTACCTGATCCACTGCTGTATGCAAGGTGCAACATCAGATGATGTCTGTGAATGAAGATGCAGGCTGGAGGGGCCGAGGGAGCTTTGAGAAGGAGGAATGACCTTTCCTTTCCTTTTCTTTTTTTTTAAATGAGAGCCTCAGTATTTTTATTACTTAGTTTATACACTAAATTGTAAACTTAGTCTTTAGTTTATTCTTTTAACAAATCTTGAATTTTAGTATAGTCTTTAGAAACATCATGTCCCCCCCCCAATTTTTGTTTTCCTTTTTTCCTTTTTTTTTTTTCCCCCACGAAGAAGTATGCCTATGATTTTTATCAGTACCATTGTGGCTTACTAACCATGCCCTTCATTCTGTGGATCCATGCTTTTCTGCTGTTGCTCCTATATGCAGAACTCAGAATACTTATGTACTAACCTACATTATTTTATTTCACATGGTTTCTGTGGTTCTGAAAACATAAACACTTACTTTTCAAGGGGTGATCTTTTAACAGTCAGGTCTTCGTTGTTGTAATCTCTTTATAATCCTTGCATTCCCAAAGCTCTGAGGGTAAAATTCAAAACCCTTAGTTGCTGTGCTCTTTGGCCTCGTGCCTACTGTGGGTCTGGTTCTGACCACCTCTCTAGCTGTACCAAGTTCCCATCCCCTTGGCACCAGGCATTCCTGCCCAGGAATGCACATGTCCTTCCTGCTCAGATCATCCTTCCTGCTAGCCTTTCAGATCATCCTTCCTGCTCAGGCATGCACATGTCCTTCTTTGTGCTGGGGCTGCCCTGGCCCGGCAGAGGACCCTGTGGAACACTGTAGCACCTGCTCACCCCTCTGTGGTGAGCATTGCCATTGCAATGAAATGATTGTGATTATGTCTTTATTAAATGTGTCTGATTCTAGCCCCCTCCCAGCACTATAAGTACCTTGAGGACAAGGACCCTGTTGATGGATCGTTTACCACTGATTCGCGGCATTGTGCGGTGCGTGCTTCAGAGCTAGTGATCACAGATCCTTAGTTTTGAACCATGGTGTCATTGTGAGGTTCCCTTCTCTGGTCTTCATTCAAAACTGTCTTGGGTTTCCCTCGCTTGTTATTTGTTTCTGACCCTGTGGTTGGGTACCAAGCAGTTTTTTGATTTTAAATCTCTACAGAAGATTCCAAAAAGCTACTCCAAAGATGACACAAGCCACTATTTGTTGCTCTTCAAAATAGACACACTTTTAGTGCCAGGGGATGATTTTTGAAGCTTGGGTGCGTGTTGGTCTCTGGGGAGCCAGTGGAGAAGGGCAGATTATGTGAGAGTGTTAGTCGAGTAATGTCTGATGTAGTTTATGGAGCAGTTTCAAAGCAGAGTAATGGGGGTAATCTCAGAAATTCTAAGCAGCCAAGAGTTGTAAAAGCATGGAGAGAATGTTGCTTTTATGTCATTGACCTGAAATCAGAATGTTTCTCCCATCCTGCTCCCAGTTGGTTTTTATTACCTTAATATTCTGTGTCATGGAGGTTCTAAACATTTTTAGAATAAAATTCTAAAGAGATGTAAAAATTGCTGCTTTCTAATTTCATTGCTCTTAATTATAGGGCATTGAAAATGCAAAAACCAGGGGTAATGTGGGACCATGGAAAGAGCCTTAGCCTCAGCATCAGGAGACCTGGAGAATCGTTGTGGTTTTATAGCTGACTGATTAACTCCGTGGCCGACTGTGTGAATGGAGGGGATCCTTTGACACCTCCATGTCTCTGTTTCCTCATCTATTTAAAGGAAGAGATTAAAGATGACATTTAAGATTGTAGTCTCCATTTACACTTACCTACATGCATCAGATTTTGTTCATTTAACAAATACTCTTTGCATGCCTCCTCTGTGCCCACTACTCCTCTAGGTGCTTGAGACACAGCAGAGTGCAAGCAAACAAATCTCGCCCTGCTGGTACTTGTGTTCTAGGGGCATTTGGAGGGTTTAATACCATTTAGCTAGTACCAGCTTATTATGGTTCTGTGTGATGAGAGGATATGGTCAGTGAAGAGAGGGCAGAGTCACTGGCCAGGCAAAAATTGAAAAGTCAGCTTCATCCTACTTTGGCTTGTGGAAATCTACCCATCTGCCCCCCCCACCCCAGGCATTTCTCAGAGTGCTTGAAGGAAGGGTCAGCAGGGAGGACAGGATGTTCTTAGTCCCTGCCCCTGTTTACCCCCATTTCCTGGCAAGAGTACTACCGTACAATGGCGAGGAAAGGGAGGCTGATGGTAGCCTACCAGCCTTGGCCTGGGCCTTGGTGTGAGGCTTTCCCACTGTTTGACTTCAATTCCAGTTGTGACACTCCAAAAGCTCAGTGATCCTCTACTGTCTGCAAGACAAACCATAAACACTTGCTTTTCCAAGGAGGCTTCGAACCACCCTCCTCACCTTCCCTTACCTGTGCCCTTGGCAATGGACGGATGGGCGCTCAGTGTCCCCAGCACTGAGGTGCGTGCTCTCCGGCTCACTGGTATTGATCATCTTCCTTCTGTGCCTAATGCAAGGCCGGCACATACCAGGTACAAGAAGCTGTTTGTTGAGCTGTCTGTGGGCATGTTCTCCTGCAATATTTACCATAGTTTACCTTTTGGTATGGTTATTTAAGGAATTTTTTGTTTTTTAACTTTCTAGATATGAGCTTCTTGACAGCAGGGCCTGTGTTTGTTTTATTTATTTATTTTTTAATCCCCTGAAGCACCTGGTTCCTGGACTCACTGAATATTTAATGACCTGAAATAAACAGAATTGAATTCTTAGGTTAGTTGAATTTGAGAGTTGGAAATGAGCATATGGTTTCTTTTCCTGTTTCTCTGGGGGGAAACTGAGTCAAAGAAGAATAAATAACTCATGAGTTGATGTCTCAGCCAAGGCTAAAAATTGAGGTGGGGGGGAGTATAGCTGACATAAGAAATTAAGCAGTAAAAGAGCATTATAATTTTAAAAGCTTCCAAATCTCTCTCTTTAGAAGTGTTTCCTACTTTTCACCCTCAGATCTGTTGTACACATTATGCTTTGTTTGCTGCAAAAGCCTCCAGCTACTGAGTGGATTGGCTCTGGCATCAGCAAAGTCCCCGATTTAAGGTGGAGATGAGACCTGGATCATTCTGGCACGGCTTGCTCGTGGTTCTCATGGATCCTCCGCCCGTGGCTCTGCTGTGTGAGCCATGATCAGCTCCAGGGTGCAGCTTGTGCGTCTGCTTCTGCTGCCAATGCCCCTGGCTGCCTTCCCCTTGGCTCTGGCTGGCCCGACTCTGCCTTCTGCTCCTTGGGTCTGTCTACATTTAGTCCCTTGCAATCATTTAGAGCGTGAGCCGCCCAGGGATGGAAATGCGGTACTGGCTTGGTGGGAAATGGGTTTGGGCAAGAATTGGCTGCATGGCGTTTAACATACCTGAGGCCCTGTCATGGCTGGGGTTGTAAGAAGCCCAGGCTGGCTGGCAAAGCTGGCCTTCCTGCCCAGGGCCATGAAGCCCTATTTTCTGGAAAGGGGAGCACTCTCCAGCTCTTTGGCCAGCCAGCCCAAGGCCCTCTGTAGTCTAGAATGTGATATGAATCCACCAGTGGAAAGACCTAGAGTTGAACGGGGTATCCCTTCACACACTGCCCCCCCCCACTACGCTCCCAAATAATGGCTAATAATAGTGAATTAATATCATAAAATCAGGATTTTGCTTTCCATGTGGAGATCAGACCCATGAGCCCTGGGCAGTTGTATAACCCACCCAGTATTCATGGATAATGGTGAGGCTGGCACTTCCGACCAGAAGCCTGCCAAGTGAGGACATTTTTATTGTTTCTTCTACCTTGTCAAAATGTCTGCTGTTTCCTATTCCTAAGAATGGCAGGGAGTAAAAATTATTTATTTCCCTTGATACTTTTCATTTCAAGAATCAACATGGGCAGATTTATAGTGTTCACAAACATGCTGGTAGCAATTTGATTGCAGGAAGAATGAAATTTTGCTTAGGCAAGTGCAAATTTATCTGTTGTGGTGAGAAGGGCCCTGCCTGTATAAATGGTACAATTCTATCCCGAAGATAAATTTTAACAGAGATGGTGGTAGTGGTTGTTATTCTTCTTTGGTTCTCTCAGATGCAGTAGTTTAAACATTAGAGAATGAAATATATTAATTTGGTTACATGGGCTCTTTCAGCTGGATGTGTTGTTCTGTAAAACTTTTGCATTGACTTACCACCCATATTGTTTCACAGAACTCGTGGAACCTGGTCCGTGTGGGCAGCTTTGAGGATAATAGGAGTCCTCTGAGAATAGTCAGTCAATGGGTCTGTTTCATCGCCCCACACTACTTCCAAGAAAAAGAAACGAATTAGTTTTAAATATTCCTGGAAATCATGCCTCTTGGATACTTCAGAAGCAAATTTGAATTTAGGCAATCTAATTAACCTTTAGCTCAAAATGTTGGTATTTCAACAACTCTTTAAGATTGAGACAGTTGCTAGGGGTTGCCTCAAACTTACTTCAAGATACTTCATCTCTGAAAACCAATTTATGATCTTTTATTTGATTCCCAGTATACCAAGATGTTGCTTTTGTAGCTGATCTTCTATCACCTTAGCTCTAGTTTTATTCGAGCTTCTTTTCTCTTCTGTACTCCTGGCACACGGTGACCCAGGCACCTTTCCAGATGAGAGTGGGTAATACCCAATTGCATGCTACCCATGGGGGCGTGCCCAGAACATACTGTTCACAGGGCCCAAGAAGGACATCCATCTGTACCCAAAGGGCCTTGGCCTCTGGATGATAGGGAGGATCCTTGCCACTTCCTTTACTCTTTTTTGTTTTTTTGAAGATTTTTTTCCCTTTTTACTAAAGTTTATTAACTCCACAGTTAATAAAGAGTCAAAATAGTTCTACAAGTTTTAGTATAAAGCCCAGCCATCCCTCTTGTGCATTTCCTCTTCCTACCCCTTCTCTCCCTGCGTTCCCATTTCCCCTTCTCTAGAGGCCATGTTTCAACTCTTAGAGCTGATTCTCTGACATTACTCTCTGTCTGTAGGTAACACGCTCACGCTGCTGCTTGTTGATTTCTTTTCATTTTAAACATTCTCTTAACTATGCAGTAGCCACCCTCACACTAAAACAGGTGCCCTTTGCATCTTCCAAACTTGTCTGTAGTTAGAATATAATTTAGAATACATCAGTACTGTGTTAGGTTATTTTGATTATCTAAATGCTATCCAGAGGTGAAATAGTAAACTATGATTATCTTAAAAAAAAAAAAAAAAAAAAAAAACTTTCCACCGATTTCTTCCCTCCCAGTCCTTTGCCTTGGGCAACCACCAGTTGTTCTCTGTTCGTCATATCTATGAGCTTGTTTTTTTGGGTTTTGGTTTTTTTGATCCCACATATAAGAGAGATCATATGGTATTTGTCTTTCTCTGTCTGACTCATTTCATTTAGCATAATGCCCTCAAGGTCCATTCATTTTGTCACAAATGACAAGATTTCATTCTTTTTTTACAGATGAATAATATTCCCGTGTGTGTGTGTGTGTGTGTGTGTGTGTGTGTAACTTGTACTGTAATTTCCTTATCCATTCGTCAGTCGATGGGCACTTAGGGTGTTTCCCCATCTGTACAGGCATCTTGCTGTCTGTCTTTGCCATCCTCTCAGAAATGCCCTATACCTCTCTTTTGTATGGGATATACTGCTTCCTGTATCCTCCTGGGTATTATATTATTCAAAGGTTCAGTTGGAAGAGACAGAAACCACACTAGCCAATTAAACAAAAATAGAGATTAGGTGCCTTCCAATCTATTGGAAGTACCAGAGGAGTAGGCTTGAGGCTGGGCCTCCAGGAATGTCCCAGAACCACACAGCTGCTCTGACCTGCAAAGGGTACTGCATCATCTGTGACACTGGGGTGGGAAGGAGTTGGGAGGCCACCCCTGGGACTGTGCACTTTAAGAATCTTCTGCTGTAGCCTCAGTCCAAAGATCAGAACCTGTCACGGCTACTGTCTCTTAATATCCTTGAAGCTGAAGACAGCGATACATTGGAACACTTGCAGGAAAACCCACTAGTCCCCCTGCCATGATGGCAGTAGAGAGAGCCAAGCCGCAGAAAGATCACCTCCACTTCCATGTCCCATCTTACTGGAGTGCACCTAATTGGAGGAACCTAATTTACTCAAAGAACCCAGTGGTGTGGGAAGCCAGGAAGTGTAGCTTTCCAGCCTCTGGTGTACAAAAAAATACATACAAGTAGATAGGACTGCTGACTGCCATTGCACAGTAAACACCACACTGGGGCTGTGGGTGTGTGTGTATGTTTGTGTGTGTGTGTTCTTTTGTTTTCTCCAGTGCCCTTCCAAGAAGGAGCATGGGAAGCAGTTGCCCTGAGTCCTTACATGTCTGAAAGTCATTTGCTCTGTCCTCACGTTTGCCATCATTCGTGTCAAGGTATAACTTCTGTGAAAGTCTTTTAGAATGATAAAGCATGTCTTACAGGTTCTAGTGTTCTGTTTAGAATTCTGAAGACATTTTAATTCCTGATCATTTATTTGCCACCATTTTTGTTTCCTCCCTGGGACTTAGATTTTTTTAAAAAGTTTCATTGAGGAATAATTTCCATGACATAAACTTACCCACTGCAAATATACAATTCGAGGGTTTGTTTGTTCAATTTATAGAGTTTTGCAACCATCACTATCATCAGCTTTTAGCACATTTCCATCATCCCCAGAAGTTTCCTCACGCCTATTTGCAGCCAGCCATCATCCCTTCCCCCACAGCCCGAGGCAACCAGTGTTCTACTTTCTACTTTCTGTCTCTATAGAATTTGTTTTTTCTAGACATCTCATATAAATAGAATCATGTAGCCTTTTCAATGGGGTGTCTTTCACTCCATGGGTTTTGCAGTTCATCCTGTTAGCATGTCTCAGTAGTTTGTTCCTTAGTGTTGTTGATTAGTATTGTGTGTGTTTTATTTATCCACTTACCAGTTGGTGGACATTTAGATTATTTTCAATTGGGGACTGTTATGAATAAAGCTTCTGTGAACTTTCATGTACAAGTTTTTGTGGGGACAGATTATTTCATTTCTTTTCTGTAGATACCCCGGAGTAGAATTGCTGGGTTGTATGTGAGCTCATGATTTACCTTTTTAAAAAAAATTCAACTTAATTACTGTATACTGTATTATTAGTTTCAGAGATAGGATTTAGCAATTCATCAGTTGCATACAACACGCGGTGCATGATTTACTTTTGACGAAACTGCCTGCTGGTTTCCAGAAGTGACGATGTCACTTTATGTCTCCACCAACAATGTCTGAGGATTCCAGTTTTTCTACATTCTCACCAACATTTTGTACTGTCTGTCTTTTTGATAATAGCTGTTTCAGTGGATGTGGAAAGGGATCTCACTATAGATTTAATTTATATTTTTCTCATGAATAATGACATTTAGCATCCTTTAATAGTGTGTATTAGCCATTTATAAATCTTCTGCAGTGAAATGTTTATTCTAATATTTTGCCCATTTTTAATTGGGTTGTTTGTCTTATTATTAGGTTGTTAAAGTTCTTTATATAGTCTGAATATAAGATCTTTATCTTATATATGACTTGCATATGTTTTTTTCCTAGTCTGTGACTTGTCTTTTTATTTTCTTAGTGATATCTTTTGAAGTGGAATAGTTTTTAATTTTAGTAAAATCCAGTTTGTCATTTTTTTTTTCTTCTGTGGATCATGCTTTTGGTGTTCCTAAAACTCTTTGTACCTACAAGCTCTTTGATTAATTCAGGTCATGAAGATTTTCTCTCATATTTTCTTTTAGAGGTTTATTGTTTTATTTCTTTCATCTAGGTGTGTGATGATCTCTTTTGATGTAAATTTTATATATGAAGATTCTAAATTCATTTCTTTGAATGTGACTAGCCATTTGTCCGGAACTATTTATTGAGAACACTGTTCCTTCTTTACTCTATTGCCTTCATATCTCTGTTAAAAAACAAATTTGGTACCATGCAGTCTTGATTATTGTGGTTGAATAGCATGTTTGAAATTGGGTAGTATAAGTTCTCAAACTTTGTTCTTTTTTTCAAAATTATTTTCACCACTTTAACTCCTTTGTATTTCAATGTAAATTTTAGAATAAGTTTGTCAATTTTACACAAAAAATGTCTGGCACGATTTTGATAGGAATTGCATTCAATCTGTACATACATCATCTTGAAGAGAACTTCATGGCGTGTCTCTCCATTTATTTGGGTCAGAGATCGCCAAACCCTTTCTTAAAGGAGCAGGTAGGAAGCAGTTTATTCTTGTGGGCCATTCAGTCTCTGCCACATCTGCTCAACTCTGCCATTGTAGTGGGAGATTCGTAGGGACAGTGAGCTGGCTGTGCCCCTGTAACACCTTATATACAAAAACAGGAGGCTGGATTACTGGCCGGAGGTTGTGGATCTCTCACTTGATCATGTTTAATTTCTCTCACACTTCTCAGCAGTGTTTTGTAGTTTTCAGTGGACAGTCGTGTACTTATTTTATGAAGTTTATTTCTATATATCTTATTTTTAATGGTATTGTGAATGGCATTGCTTTCTTAATTTCATTCTCAGATTATATATTGCTAGTAAATAGAAATCTGATTGGTTTTTCTGTATTGATCTTGTATTCTTTAACCTTGCTAAACTGGTTTATTGATTCTAGAAGGTTCTGTGGATTCATAGGACTTTTTAGGAACCTCTTTTTGGCCTCATGTTGTGAAATTTCACATTCTGTACCTTGGGCTGGATCCAGTTACAGCCCTTGTGTTGAGCTGCCTTTCCCGTCATCTATAAGAAAACTAACAGGAATTCCTTTCTAGAGTTTAGAGCATTTATTTGTTGCTTATCTTTGTAAGGAAATATAAAAGAGCACAGTTATGTTATTATGTCTCTGCTGAAAATATCATAGGAAAATTTACAGCAATAATAGACGTGATAAAACTTTAATAACACAGATTATCTGTAGATTCATTTCTTGTGCCTGTGGCATAAATACACAAATAGCATTTGCAAAGTATGGTTGCTTAGGTATGTGCTATTTATGAGCAGATTTGTTTTCTAAAAGAAATCTGGATTAAAGCATATCGCACATGCCATTTTTCTGTTGCTTCTGTACACGAAAACTGCTTTCCTGATTCTGCGTGGTAGAGTCCCCTAACAGCATGTTTCAACCCTAGATTGCTTTCATTTTTCTTTCAGTTTACATTACTGACGTCCTTCTTCCACTCCCTGTAGTAATATCAAATTAGGAAAGGCCTTTTTGAAGGGAAGAAATAGAGAAGACTTTAATAAGGGTAATAAGTTCATGCAACCATGTTAATATATAAAGGGGGTTTTGTAAGGTGTCCTAGTGTAGGGAATTCAGGCTGGGCACTGTGGGACGGTCCAAGATTCAGCCTCTGACCTGAAGTATACATACCCTGGTGGCTGTTCCCCATCTAATGTGAAGGGGTGTGATAGTAAATCCAGCTGTGTATGTCTCTTGGAGGCTAACTTTAGCAATTGTTGTTCATTTGCCCATTCATTAATTTATTAACCACTTTATTAATTTATTTAGCAACACTTACCGAGCACCTGCTATGTGTTACTTCCTAACACAAAGAAAAGTTAGCTCTCTTAAGGGGTTAGGCTTCCATTTGGGATAAGATAGGAATAGTTTCTTAATATCGCCATTCTACCAACCTTGAGAAATGGGCTGTGACTCAGCAGAGCAGCTGGGTGTTCAGCAGCTGGTTCCACCATATGTAGCATCCCTCACTCCAGCAGACTGATAGGCATGACCTTGACTGTTTCTCAGGCCTAGGTCTTCCAAGTCCAAGGGTAGTCTGGGTGGAGTCATTGGGAGTCCTGGACCATCTTCCAGTTTACCCCCAAATCTTCCTCCTTAGGGATGGATATATTGTGGTGGAAAGAACCTCCTCTCTCTAGCTCTGCTGAACCTGCCATTTTGCTTTGTCACTTTGTCCCTTTTCCGTTTCAAACATCTCTGCCCCACTTTATTTAATTGCCAATGATGAGAACATTCCTTTGTAGTGTTCAGCTTTTTCCCCACCTATTAGATGTCCATTTTCCTCTTTGCTTCACAAGCTCTTGTAATACTGGGACCGTATGTGGTATTTTCAAGTAACTGTGAAATAGCAGCATCCTTTAGCTTTTCACAGTGCTTGAAAATGGTCAAAATGCACAGCAACCCCAAACCACAGAAAAGTACCTCTTTTGTAGACTCAGAACAAATAAACAAAAACAAAACAAACAACAACAAAAATACAACTTATTTTCAGAGAGGTCAGTGATTAATCATGTGTTTACGTGATTCAGCGTGAACAAACTGAAAATAACAAAATGGCCATTTTTCTATTAAGATGATGACATATCTTTTCTAGAATTCTTGAAGGTACACCTAGAGGAATCACGCAAACCTGAGTATGAAGGCTTTACGTTAGATACAGTACTCCCCCCTTGTCACAGTTTCGCTTTCTCTGGTTACAGCTCCCTGAGGTTAACTAGGGTCTTCAGACAGATGATCCTCCTTCTGACACATGGTCAGCAGGTCAGTAGTAGCTTAACGCTACATCACAGTGCCTGTGTCACTCACCTCACTTCATCTCGTCACATAGGCATTTTATCATCTCACATCATTACAAAAGAGAAGGGTGAGTACAGTAAAAGAAGATATTTTGAGAGAGAGAGACCACAGTCACATAACTTTTATCACAGCATATGTTATAATTGTTCTATTTTATTATTAGTTATTGTAGTCACTCTCTTACTGTACCTCATTTATAAATTAAAGTTTATCATAGGCCTGTATATATAGGACATACAAAAACATAGTATATATAGGGTTAAATACTATCCACAGTTTCAGGGCTCCATTGAGGGTCTTGGAATGTCTCTCCTGCAAATAAGGGGAGACTACTGTCTATGTAAAGCTCTAGCGCATGGAGATTGGTAAAAATTGAACTAAGTTACTAAGGGGATATATAACTTTTTGACTTAGTGGGTAGATTTTCTCTTTCTGGGGGCATTTTAAATATAGCCCTCCTGAGAGGAATAGATTTTTGGAACATCTTCTGAAGAGACAACTCTAACCCCAAGTGTCTCTCAAGTCTATTTTTATAAAAGCAAAAAGAGGGGAAAAATATCAGGATTTAACTAGATGTTTTGTAGTTGTGTTAGGATGGAAATTGATATGTTCTACGTCTTCAGTGACTATTTCAGGCCTCTTGTCTTTTGAAAAAGTGGAAGCAACGAGAAGCATTTCTGAGAGAGAGCAGTTATTAGAAAGATGGTTGTTGTGTGTGTGTATGTGAGTGTGTCTGTTATTTGTTTGTATAGTTCTTCATTTTATGTTAACTTCTCATTCATTTAAAGTTAACTTAGTCTGGGCAACCTTCTGGTCTTATCTGTGGGTTATAGTTTATTTATAATTTTGCTCATTCACTTCTAACCAAAACCAAACCAGCCCACCACCTTGCTTCTGTAGCAGAGCTATTGTACTGGCTTCAGGCTACATCCTCAATTGATTTTCTGTTCTTACGAATTTTCAAAGACCCCTGCTAAGTCTTTCCATTTATGTGTTTCATCCCCATTAACTCTGCCTGGATGGACACAGCTCTGATTCTCAATCCACTCTCATTTCAGCATGAGCATGCCCGTGAAAACCAGTCCTTCAGTCTTTTATGTTTATTGAAGAGCTCTTGACAAGCACCAGGAAACATCCTCCCTTTTTTTCTCTTATATTGGAAGTTTTATAGTGTAAGCATCATTAGCATTTTTTTATTTTTTCAGTTTTAACTTAAATGTCATAAAGACCTCTTCATAGCCATATTCTTTTTAAAAACAAACAAACATTGATCTTCCCAAGGCAGGTCTATGCTTCCATTGTAAGAGAATCAATCCTATCCTTAATTTAACCATATGTCATTAACCCTGTGGTAAGTAACTGTTAGCAGGATATCCCTGCCTCTTTTTTTTTCCATCCCCTGCATACTTCAGAAGGCTCATTTCTTGTATTCTTTTTAAGGTATTTATTTTCATTTCATTTTTTTTTTTGTTTTTCATTTCTTTTAGCGAGCCAGAGAGAGCGCGTGCGCTCATCTGCATGCCCATGAGTGGGGTGGAGGGAGGGGCAGAGGGAGGAGGAGAGAGAGAAGCTCCAGCAGACTCACCACTGAGTGCGGAGCCTGATGTGGGACAATCTCATGACCCTGAGATGACCTGAGCTGAAATCAAGACGCTTAACCAACTGAGCCACCCAGACGCCCCCAGAAGGCTCATTTCTTATGCACAACTCCTACATACTTCTTTGCTTTCAAAAGTAATGGATGACGTGTGGCCCCCTGAACACGCTCCTTCTGTTTGCCTCTGTAACTTTACACATGCCATTTCTTCTTCCATTAGGCTCCTTCCCCTTTCCCATTTTCTCCCTCTGATTTCTGCTTGTCCTTCAAGATATAACTTTAGTCCCTCATTTAACTCCACATTTGCAAAGTCTTCACAGATCCTGTGTCTGCTCCTTCATTTCATTTCTGACTCCTCCCCCAGCCAAGATGGGGCCTCTCTTTGTATTTCTAAAACGCCCTGTGTACCTCTCTCCAAGGCTGCTGCTGTACTCCCATGCTTGCTGAGTTTCTTTTCTATATCCCCCACTAGATTTTGAGTTCCTTAAAGACAAGAACTGTCTCAGTCAACTTTGTACCTGCAGGCTTACCTCTGAAAACATAATCAACAAATGTTTGGTGGAAGAAAGTAAGGTAGTGTGCTGTATTCCTTTTCAGAGGTTTTATTTCCTTTTCAGATCAACCCAGAGGATGTGAGCCTTAATAACGGCCCTGAGGATGTCCACCTATCCAGCGAGAGCTCTTCAGTGGCTTCTGTCCTCAGGGACATGGCCTGTAAACTTCTTGGTCAGAGGCACACATTCCTCAGTTCATGCAACAGAAGTGTCCCTGAAAAGTTGAATACAAATGAAAGTTTTATAAAAGGAAGACAGGATACCAGTAATGAATTCTTTTATAAATTAAATAGTCATTCCCTAATTTATTAGTGGTTAAGATATATGTCCTTAAAAGAAAAAAAAGATATATGTTCTTAAGAATTAGTTTGTTTACATGAAATAAGATGTTTCTGTATGTGGCTTAAGTCCCCCCACCCTCCGCCCCCAGCCACCTTTATTTCACACCCTCTGTACCACAATGCTGTCTGGTTAGAAAACTGAAACCCAAGTGGGAGGGAATATTCTCTGGTCTTTTTCTTTTTCTTTTCTTTTTTTTTTTTTTGATGTAGTGTTCCATGATTCATTGTTTGCATATAACACCTAGTGCTCCATGCAGTACGTGCCCTCTTTAATACCCGTCACCAGGCTGACCCATCCCCCCACCCCCCTCCCCTCTAGAACCCTCAGTTTGTTTCTCAGAGTCCATAGTCTCTCATGGTTCCTCAACCCCTCCGATTCCCCCACTTCATTCTTCCCTTCCTGCTATATTCTTCTTCTTCTTCTTTTTTTTTTAACATTATGTATTATTTGTTTCAGAGGTACAGGTCTGTGATTCAACAGTCTTACACAATTCACAGCGCTCACCACAGCACGTACCCTCCCCAATATCTATCACCCAGCCACCCCATCCCTCCCACCCCCCACCACTCCAGCACCCCTGTTTGTTTCCTGAGCTTAAGAATTCTTCATATCAGCAAGGTTATATGATACATGTCTTTCTCTGATTGACTTATTTCGCTCAGCATAATACCCTCCAGTTCCATCCACGTTGTTGCAAATGGCAAGATTTCATTCCTTCTGATGGCTGCATAATATTCCATCGAATATATATACCACATCTTCTTTATTCATTCATCTGTCGATGGACATCTTAGCTATTTCCACAGTTTGGCTATTGTGGACATAGCTGCTATAAACATTGGGGTGCACGTACCCCGTTGGGTGCCTGCATTTGTATCTTTGGGGTAAATATCCAGTAGTGCAATTGCTGTATCGTATGGTAGCTCTATTTTCAACTTTTTGAGGAAGCTGCATACTGTTTTCCAGAGTGACTGCACCAGCTTGCATTCCCACCAACAGTGTTGGAAGGTTCCCCTTTCTCCACATCCCCGCCAACATCTGTCGTTTCCTGACTTGTTAATTTTAGCCATTCTGACTGGTATGAGGTGGTATCTCATTGAGGTTTTGATTTGGATTTCCCTGATGCCAAGCGATGTTGAGCACTTTTTCATGTGTCTGTTGGCCATTTGAATGTCTTCTTTGCAGAAATGTCTGTTCATGTCTTCTGCCCATTTCTTGATTGGATCATTTGTTCTGTGGGTGTTGAGTTTAAGAAGTTCTTTATAGATTTTGGGTATTAGCCTTTTATCTGATAGGTCATTTGCAAATATCTTCTCCCATTCTGTCGGGTGTCTTGGTTTTGTTCACTGTTTCTTTTGCTGTGCAAAAGCTTTTTATCTTGATGAAATCCCAGTAGTTCATTTTTGCCCTTGCTTCCCTTGCCTTTGGCGTTGTTTCTAGGAAGAAGTTGCTGTGGCTGAGGTCGAAGAGGTTGCTGCTTGTGTTCTCCTTTAGGATTTTGATGGACTCCTGTCTCACATTGAGGTCTTTCAACCATTTTGAGTCTATTTTTGTGTGTGGTGTAAGGAAATGGTCCAGTTTCATTCTTCTGCATGTGGCTGTCCAATTTTCCCAACACCATTTGTTGAGGAGACTGTCTTTTTTCCATTGGACATTCTTTCCTGCTTTGTCGAAGATGAGTTGACCATAGAGTTGAGGGTCCATTTCTGGGCTCTCGATTCTGTTCCATTGATCTATGTGTCTGTTTTTGTGCCAGTACCATACTGTCTTGATGATGACAGCTCTGTAATAGAGCTGGAAGTCCGGAACTGGGATCCCACCAGCTTTGCTTTTCTTTTTCAACATTCCTCTGACTATTCGGGGTCTTTTCTGGTTCCCTACAAATTTTAGGATTATTTGTTCCATTTCTTTGAAAAAAGTGGATGGTCTTTTGATAGGGATTGCATTGAATGTGTAGATTGCTCTAGGTAGCATTGACATCTTCACAGTATTTTTTCTTCCAATCCATGAGCATGGAAAGTTTTTCCATTTCCTTGTGTCTTCCATAATTTCTTTCATGAGTATTTTATAGTTTTCTGAGTACAGATTCTTTGCCTCTTTGGTTAGATTTATCCCTAGGTATCTTATGGTTTTGGGTGAAATTGTAAGTAGGATCGACTCCTTAATTTCTCATTCTTCTGTCTTATTGTTGGTGTATAGGAATGCCACTGATTTCTGTGCATTGATTTTATATGCTGCCACTTTACTGAATTCCTGTATGAATTCTAGCAGTTTTGGGGTAGAGTCTTTTGGGTTTTCCACATAAAGTATCATATCATCTGCAAAGAGTGAGAGTTTGACTTCTTTTCCGATTTGGATGCCATTGATTTCTTTTTGTTGTCTGATTGCTGTGGCTAGGACTTCTAATACTGTGTTGAATAGCAGTGGTGATAGTGGACATCCCTGCCGCGTTCCTGACCTTAGGGGGAAAGCTCTCAGCTTTTTTCCCCATTGAGAATGATATTCGCTGTAGGTTTTTCATAGATGGCTTTTATGATATTGAGGTACGTACCCTCTATCCCTATACTCTGAAGGGTTTTGATCAAGAAAGGATGCTGTACTTTGTCAAATGCTTTTTCTGCATCTGTCGAGAGGATCATATAGTTCTTGTTTTTTCTTTCATTAATGTATTGTATCACATTGATTGATTTGTGGATGTTGAACCAATCTTGCAGCCCAGGGATAAATCCCACTTGGTCCTGGTGAATAATCCTTTTAATGTACTGTTGGATCCTATTGGCTAGTATTTTTGTGAGAATTTTTGCATCCATGTTCATCAAGGATATTGGTCTGTAATTCTCCTTTTTGATGGGGTCTTTGTCTGGTTTTGGGATCAAGGTAATGGTGGCCTCATAAAATGAGTTTGGAAGTTTTCCTTCCATTTCTATTTTTTGGAACAGTTTCAGAAGAATAGGTATTAATTCTTTAAATGTTTGGTAGAATTCCCGTGGGAAGCCATCTGGCCCTGGGCTTTTGTTTGTTGGGAGATTTTTGATGACTGCTTCAATTTCCATAGTGGTTATAGGTCTGTTCAGGTTTTCTATTTCTTCCTGGTTCAGTTTTGGTAGTTGATACAGCTCTAGGAATGCATCCATTTCTTCCAGATTATCTAATTTGCTGGCATATAGTTGCTCATAATATGTTCTTAAAATTGTTTATATTTCTTTGGTGTTGGTTGTAATCTCTCCTCCTTCATTCATTATTTTATTCATTTGAGTCATTTCTCTTTTCTTTTTGATAGGTCTGGCCACGGGTTTATCAATCTTGTTAATTCTTTCAAAGAAGCAACTCCTAGTTTCGTTGATCTGTTCTACTGTTCTTTTGGTTTCTAGTTCATTGATTTCTGCTCTGATCTTTATTATTTCTCTTCTCCTGCTGGGTTTAGGCTTTATTTGCTGTTTTTTTCTCCAGTTCCTTTAGGTGTAGGGTTAGATTGTGTATTTGAGACCTTTCTTGTTTCTTGAGAAAGGCTTGTATTGCTATACTTAGGACTGCTTTTGCTGCATCCCAAAGATTTTGAACAGTTGTGTTTTCATTTTCATTTGTTTCCATGAATTTTTTTAATTCTTTAATTTCCTGGCTGACCCATTCATTCTTTAGTAGGATGTTCTTTAGCCTCCGTGTATTTGAGTTCTTTCTGACTCTCCTCTTGTGATTGAGTTCCAGTTTCAAAGTATTGTGGTCTGAAAATATGCAGGGAATGATCCCAGTCTTTTGGTACTGGCTGAGACCTGATTTGTGACCTAGGATGTGATCTATTCTGGAGAATGTTCCATGGGCACTAGAGAAGAATGTGTATTCTGTTGCTTTGGGATGGAATGTTCTGAATATATCTGTGAAGTCCCTTTGGTCCAGTGTGTCATTTAAAGTCTTTATTTCCTTGTTGATCTTTTGCTTCGATGATCTGTCCATTTCAGTGAGGGGGGTGTTAAAGTCCCCCACTATTATTGTATTGTTGTCAATGTGTTTCTTTGCTTTTGTTATTAATTGGCTCATATAATTGGCTGCTCCCATGTTAGGGGCATAGATATTTACAATTGTTAGATCTTCTGTTGGATAGACCCTTTAAGTAGGATATAGTGTCCTTCCTCATCTCTTATTATAGTCTTTGGTTTAAAATCTAATTTGTCTGATATAAGTATTTCCACCCCAGCTTTCTTTTGGTATCCATTAGCATGGTAAATTGTTTTCCACCCCCTCACTTTCAATCTGGGGGTGTCTTTGGGTCTAAAATGAGTGTTTTGCAGATAGCATATCGATGGGTCTTGATTTTTTATCCAATCTGATAGCCTGTGTATTTTGATTGGGGCATTTAGCCCATTTACTTTCAGGGAAACTATTGAAAGATATGAATTTAGTGCCATTGTATTGCCTGTAAGGTGACTGTTACTGTATATTGTCTGTGTTTCTTTCTGGTCTGTGTTACTTTTAGGCTCTCTCTTTGCTTAGAGGACCCCTTTCAATATTTCTTGTAGGGCTGGTTTTGTGTTTGCAAATTCCTTTATTTTTGTTTGTTCTTGGCTGCATATTTTTCTCATTTAGTGCTCTGAATATATCATGCCAGTCCTTTCTGGCCTGCCAGGTCTCTGTGGATAGGTCTGTTTCTGATCTAATGTTTCTACCATTGTAAGTTACAGATCTCTTCTCCTGAGCTGCTTTCAAGATTTTCTCTTTGTTGCTGAGACTTGTAGGTTTTACTATTAGATGTTGGGGTGTTGACCTATTTTTATTGATTTTGATGGGGGTTCTCTGTGCCTCCTGGATTTTGATGCCTGTTTCCTTCCCCAAATTAGGGAAGTTCTCTGCTATAATTTGCTCCAATATATCTTCTGCCCCTCTCTGTCTTTCTTCTTCTTCTGGGATCCCAATTATTCTATATTGTTTCATCTTATGGTATCTCTTATCTCTCGAATTCTCCCCTTGTGATCCAGTAGTTTTTATCTCTTTTTCTCAAGTTCTTTATTTTCCATCATTTGGTCTTCTATATCACTAATTCTCTCTTGTGCCTCATTTATCCTAGCAGTTAGAGCCTCCATTTTTTTTGCACCTCATTAATAGCCTTTGTGATTTCAACTTGGTTAGATTTTAGTTCTTTTATTTCTCCAGAAAGGGTTTCTCTGATGTCTCCCATGCTTTTTTCAAGCCCAGCTAGTATCTTTAAAATCATCATTCTGAACTCTAGTTTCAACATCTTACTAATGTCCTTATTGATTATGTCCCTGGCAGTCAGTACTGCGTTTTGTTCTTTTTTTTTTGAGGTAATTTTTTCCATCTTGTCATTTTGTCCAGAGGAGAGTAGATGAATGAGAGAACAAAATGCTAACAAGGTAACAACATCCCCAGAAAATATACACTAAACAAATCAGAAGAGACCGGAAACCAGGGGAAAAGAAAGGGAAAGGAAGAGAAAAGAAAAAAAAGAGAAAAAGATAAAAACAAACAAACATAAACAAAAAAAACCAGAGTATGATCAAATATGATCAGGCTGGTGCATAGATCAGTGCCGCAGAGTAGATATTGGGCATATTTTGGTCTGTTAGAAGAAAGTGCCTCCCCAAATTTTAAAGGAAGTAAAACTTATATATGTACAAAATAAGGGTTAATATGATGAAGTGATGGAATATGAATGTAAAGATGAAAATTATAAAAGATTTTATAAAAGGAATTGATAAGAACTTGGTTGAAAAAAGAAAGGATTTAAAAAAAAAAAGGAGAGAATGTGATCAGGCAGGAGACTAGAACAAAGCCATACACTAGAAATTTAGGGTATATTTTGTTCTGTTAGAAGAAACTATATCCCAAAATTTTAAAGAGAGAACAACTTATATATATATATATAACAAAAATATGTTAACTATTATGAAGGGATAGAATATGACTCTAAAAATGAAAGATAAAAAAGATTTTTTAAAAAGATTGATAAGATGTTGGTTTAAAAAAGGGAAAAAGAAAAATTAAAAAAAAAAAGAAAACGAAAGTGAAAAATAAAAAAAGGCTTTGAAAGACTAAAGAATCTTGGTAAAAAGACATGAATTCTTTGTGCAGTATTTCCCTAGCGCTGGAGTTCTACCGTTCTCATTGATCGGTAAACTTGGTCTTGGGGGCTGTTCTTGTGGATCTTCTGGGGGAGGAGCCTGTTGCCTTGGTTCCCACATGTCTTACCAGAGGTGAAATTGCCCCATCCTTGTCGGTCTGGGCTATGTATTCTGCTCGGATTTGCTCTTGGGAGCTTTTGTTCCCTGTAAGCTTTTGGTACAGCTTTGGAGGACGAGAGTGAAAATGGCGGCCTCCCAATCTCCGCCCGGAGTATTCGAGAACTCGGGGCCCCACTCCTCAGTGAGCCCCCAGAGGAAAGCAGTCAATCACTCCTGTCTCCCAAGTCTGTGGCGGTACTCTGTGCTCACCTGGCCTGTGACCGAGCATTTCTATCTCTGGCACCTGACCCCATGTGAAGTCTCCAAACCCAGCAGATCCCTGCAGTGCGCTCCCGCGCCGCTCCTCCCAGGGGAGGAAGGGGAGTTTCCCTGGATCTGCCACTTGTTGGGTCCCTGCTGGAGGAGCAGTGGCCCGACTGTGCCGCGGATCATGGTTTATGGCAACCCCGAGCTGAGAGCCCGCGCCTCGGCTCCGTCTCTGCAGCCAGCTTCCCTGCTTTGATACCTGGGAGCTCTGTCACACTCAGGCACCCCCGGTCTTTCTGTGACCCCGAGGGTCCTGAGACCACACATTGTCGTTAAGGGTTCCCCCCCCCCCCCCCCCTTAGCCACCGGAGCGATGTCCCTCAGCGGAGCCGACTTCTAAAAATTCCGATTTTGTGCTCTGCTGCTCTGTCACTTGCCAGTAGTGGCCAACGGAGGCCCCCTCTCCCGCCCTCTGTCCTCCCAAATATCGCCTCGGATTCACTTCTCCGCACGTCCTCCCTTCCAGAAAGTGGTCGCTTTTCTCTTGAGAGTTGTTGCTATTCTTTTCTTTGATCTCCTGTTGAGTTCGTGTGTGTTCCAGATTTAGTTCTCCTACTCCTCCGCCATCTTGCTCCTCCTCTTCTGTGGCTTAAGTTTTTGACTGTATAAATTTAATAATGACTCTTTTCCCCAGGTGGTTACCTATTATTAACTAATCCTTAAATGGATACTTTAAGATGGATGTAAAAATTTTACTGCATTGGAAGAGTTAGTTTTGAAGCTTCAGAAGCCCTAATTTAGGGGCCCTTCCATTTCTGAGAAATTCTTTGTGATCATTGCACAAGTCGTTTCTTATTATAATGCTGGAGAGTCCTTGAAATCACCCCTACCTGCTTGTGAGCTAATAACATTTATCTAAGAGGGTTTTTAGATGCTGAAGATACAGTTGATCTGAGATGGTAATCAAGTATTCTTCGGTGATCTCTTTTCTTAATCTTCTTTGCTAGATTCACTTCTTTCACCAGTTCATCCAAACGTAAGTTTCTGGTATTGACAGTATTATTGTCCCGCCACATGCTGCATGCTGTAGTTGAGCAACCTAATCTTTTCCAGTAGCTTCCAGTCTCGCCTCTGGCGGCACCTAGCACATCACTTAACCACCTCATAACCACCTCCTGGCCAAGCTTTCTCATTTTCAGATGATGAGAGTGAGGTTGGCGATCTTTTAGTTTGGAGGCTGTGAATCTTCACATGGTGTTCTGGGCTCTTCCAATGAGATAGAATATACCAGAAGGAAAAAAGTAACCTCACTGCATCGAAGACAGTAGCTATCATTAAGTAAATATCACTTTCAACTTTTCTCCCTGCCTGCCTGCTAGTAAGCACATGTCTCCTGATTGCCCTATGTGAGTTGCTTTATAACCACAGTGGCTTTTGAGGCCCAAATGGTCATGGGCAGTTCTGTTTTCAAGATCGTGTCTGGTTTTTGGAGTCTGCTTCTCAGTGTGGAGTTGGCATCTGTACTTATTGCACTTACCGTCTGCGTCTTTCTCTGGACTCTCACATCCTTGGGTGGGTTTCATCTTAGCTCCTCGTTCAGAGGGCAGTGTCTTCATCCTCTAGGTACCCCTGGCACCTGGCACAGGGAGGGTCCTAAATATATGGGCCTGGTAATCCTGAAATATACAGTTAGTCTAACCTTAGTTAATTCTGTGAAGTTTCTAAGAATTTGGTCAGTTTATTTGGGAAGCTGTGGTTTTTCACGGTTTCATGGTTAAAGAGCAGGGCTGTAGAGTCAACCTGCTCGGTCCTCATCTTGCTCTGTCCTGGCCATGGGGAAAACTTAGACCCCGAGATAGCCTCTTTGCGCCTCAATGTCCTTATTTGGTAAACTCAGCATGGTAATATTAATGGTCATCTCTTAGGATTCTTAAAAAGATTGTATGTGGAAAACAGAGTAGTTGTGGGCACAACTACCTTATGGTAAATGTTAGTTTGAAAATGATAATAATATTAGTAGTAGTGTTATTGTTATTATTAGTGTTTTTCTCCAGACTTCTCCATTTCCTCATTCGTGAAATAAATGGGATTGCACTAAAAGATTATTTCTAAGATTTCTTATGCTTTTTTCTATGATTTTAGATATACGTTTTGATGGTTATAAGCGTTCATTCCCTTAAGAAAGTTATCAAAAGGTAATAATAAGCCATGTTTCAAAACACTTGTTTTCTTAATATTGTGATTTACTTCAGAATTCCCTTAAATAGAATATATACTGATACAATGTTTTTCATCCACTTTCCTTATTGAGAGACTGAGGCCAGTAGTAAAAACCTACAATCACCCAGTATTAGGGCTGAAAGGGACCTGAGGGAGCATCTCGTCCATCCTCTGCAGAAAGTCTGTGATGTTGTCAACCCAGGATTTCTGGGTTGGTACACATCAAAATAAACTCCTTTAAGAGCTGTAACCCTTAGTGTCAGCAACATCAAAGCCAGTGATTTCTTAAGTGGTATTTCTCATCCTGCAATGCATTGAAGAATAATATTCTTAAGCTCTGAAAGACTGTACATCTGTTTCCAAAGTTAGATTAATATTTCAGAGCATGCCAATTAGATCTTTTTTTTTCCTCTGGCTGGTAATAGAAAAAAAATTTTTTTAGCTATATAATGAAAGGAGAATTTGTGTGATGGTGAAGTAATGTTGTATCTTATTATAAAAACTGAATTCCTTTCATATTCTCATCAAGCATTTCATATTTAAAGGGAGAACTATTTAAGGATAATCCATAACATTATAGAAAGAAATTCATTTTCTAAAATATAGTTTGACCAGAAATCTTTAAATCTATGTCAAAGGGGGCCATTTCATTCATGAAATTGAATGATGTTACTTTGAGCACTAGTGTTTGATCTTTGATCTTTTTCCTAGGTCAACAGAATAGATTATAGATTCCCTGCATAATCTGTAAACCATTTCATTTCCTAACAATTAGCAAATTATTCACACTTTACAGAAGAATGGTATGCCTGAGATGCTACAGTCAGTTCCTGTTCTTATACAAATGGATTGGAGAGAAATCCTGAGATAAGAATGAAAAGATAATTTCATTCGTCTGTAGAGGGTAATGTGTGAGAGATGACTTTTGTAGCCCATCCCTGGTTCAGAATGATGAAAGTGAAGGATTTCTGTATCTTCCAGCTATTGTATGCCAGGAAAAATTTGAAAATAATCTCTTCCTGACAATCTCACTTTGCTGCATTCTGGTCATTTCAAGTCTGATAGGACTCTTGTCCTTGAAGAGGGCCAGAGAGCCGTGTGAATCCCTTACACAAATGTCATGACAGAAACCCATCTTTAGCCATTTGCTCCTTCCACTCTGACCATTTCTGGGGGGCACTCGGGAGCAGCCCCATGGTCAGCCACCCACCCAGCAGCTGTGTGGCTTTCCTACCCGGGGCCATCACCACCCACTGGCCCACTGAAGCTCCTTCCTGTGCAGAGCTGTGTTCTGTCAGAGCCCACTCTGTCCACACCAGCTCCCAGCCCAACCGCTCCTCCTCCTCACCTCTCTGATCCTCACGCACACTTCAGACTCCTCCTGTGCTCTGCGTCCCTCCTGGCATCAGCTGAAGAGACTCAGGGGCGGGGGTGATGAGTAGCTAATCTTGCCGCTGGATACTTTCTTGTCCTTCTCCCTAGACAGCTGCACAGGGCTGAGAAAACCCCTTACCCCGCTCCAGCATGTCAAAATCTAGCAGCTCACTGTTAATTGCCTCTGTAGCAACTCACAGACCATCTGCCGGCTCTGGAATTTGGCCCTGGTGTTCCTTACTGGAGCAGGGTTTCTGTCAGTGACACTGACTCAGTTCAAGGGTAAACTGATGATGTTCCATTAAAAATCAAAGGTGATGGAAAAATTTGTGGTCTTTGGTTCTAAAAAGATGAGGCTTGGGTTTGGAGGTGGAAATACTTAAGATAAACAGAGCTTTCATAATTTTGATTTTTCTTTTTTTTTTTAAAGATTATTTTTTTATTTGAGAGAGAGAGAATGAGAGATAGAGAGCACGAGAGGGAAGAGGGTCAGAGGGAGAAGCAGACTCCCTGCTGAGCAGGGAGCCTGATGCGGGACTCGATCCCGGGACTCCAGGATCATGACCTGAGCCGAAGGCAGTCGCTTAACCAACTGAGCCACCCAGGCGCCCAATAATTTTGATTTTTCTTTAAAGGCCCTAGATTCCATGATCAAACAGCTTTTTTTGAGTTGGAGTCCAGTCTTCTCAGAATTCGATTCTACCCAGTGTTCATCACTATAGCCTCAGGGTTAATTTTGGGGGTTTAGGATTCAGATGGCTTGGATTTGAAATCTGGTTTTGTTACTTGGCAGTTGTATGACCTCACACAAGGTACCCATTCTCGGTATCATTCTCCTCATCTCAGAAATGGGAATAATATTGGTACTGACCCTGAGGAGTTCTAAAAATTAATGAATGTTACAGGGAGAGCACTGAGAACAGTTGCTGCCACAGAAAAACAGTTCAATGAATATTAGATTTTAATATATTATTATTTACTATTATTATTACCAACACTTTTCCGGAAGGTTCTTTATTCTTTGAATAAAGAAGCAAGATCTCTTCAGAATGCTTTCCAATTTCAGCTCTCAGCTGAACTTGTATTTGTAGTTGTTTAAGGGTCATTTACATAATGGAGAAAAGGATGAAACTTTTCCTTTCTCATCTGTATAATTTTTAGTTTATTGTGATAACTAATAAGTAAATCTAGGCTTAAGAGTAGATTTGTTCTGTACAGTGTTAAGGAGGATGGGTCTGGGTTTATTCAAACTAACCTCAGAAATGAAGTTGGAAACTAACTAATGCTGTGAATGTTAAATATTCCAAGGAAAAAAAAAAGGCTTTCTTTTTCATCTGACTTATCTAGAAAACAGAGCAATTCATTAAGATCCTATTGATACCCTGCTTTTTTCCCTTCTTGTCCTGGAAGAGTGTGAGCAGAAAGTAAGATATCCCTTTTCTTATCCTTTTAATGTTTGCTCATGATGCAAAGTTGAGCACTGTGAATTTTTCTGGACCTTTCTCACTCTGCTGTAAATAAACTTAGGTGCCTTTGAGTCATCTTGGGGTAAGGCTATTCCATTTATAACAGCCAGCCTATTGTTATCTGTTTCTCTTCCTCCTCTCTTGCACCTTTCTTCCTGCTCTTTCTTATCAGTAAATGGCTTCTAAGCCAAAGTGTAGGAATACTTAACAATAAGTGAACCCCAGTGACAGGATTTCAGACACTGAGAGACTGACCTAGAAGCAGCAGTAGAGGGCGCTCGGCCCCTCATTTCATAATAATGGAGCCTGCACCAAACATCTTTCATTTGAGGAGCTAAAAATGAATTGCACATATTAATTAAGTCTTGCGGAGACCTTGTTCAGTGATCCAGTGCTAAGTGCCTAAAATAAGTAGATCTTATTTTAATCTTGGGGAAACTAGGTATAAGAGGGAATTTCCTAAGATTCCGGAGGAAGAGTCAGAATTTCACTAACGATCCGGGAATCTTTCTCTTGCTTTTCCCTCCTGTGGCCAGTATCCCAAATGTTCCTTCATTTAGGAAGAGCCAAAGGGAAAACCCAGGAGTTTTAATTTTCTCTTGAGTATTGCCTTTAATGCAAGATATATGAGATGCATGCATTAAATAAATCAGTTAGTCACAACACTGTACCACCAGGGATTCAAAATTAATCCTTTTTGTTAAGATGGTTATTCTAGTGGCTCTTTGCTTTTGGCCAACAAAGACCCTTAAAACATGGAAAATGAAAAATAAATGGCATTCCTGGAATCTGTGCACGCAGATCATATTCCGTGTGATCTTGTTCGCTCCTATTATGTGGTGATTAGAGCAGGGCTTCAGTCAGCTGGAGGATTCCCCAAGGCAAGGTCTTGTCCCACCAGTGCACATGGCGTGCCCCGTCTGACACCACGGGGACTTGAGAATTGAGCCCAGGGAAGCTGCAGTGTGGTGCAGCAGATGAGCACCAGTGGTTGCCATGGAGATCACTAATACTGCTGAAACTCAAAGAAAGGGCACTTGCCGCAGCTCAGGAGCCTGCCTGAAAATGAATGAGAAACAAGCGGAATTTAGAATAGGCCCTCAGCTAGTTGTCCCACACGGAGTTTTAATTTCCTTTCCTTTCCTCTTCCTTTTCCTTTTTCAAAGAGTAGATTGAAAGCAAGGCTGTGTTCTAAAGAATGCTCAGTCCCCTCCGACCTCATCACAGCCTGGCATATCCTTGGAAGAGATGTATATTAATGATGGTGCATGACTAATAAGATTGGGGGTGGCGGCCCGCGAGGCGCGTGCTGGCCCTTCTGGAGCCCATGTGCCGCTTGTCACTGGGGTTTAGTAGGCACCTTGGGATTTGTCTGCAGCATATGCGCTGGTGTTAATGATTGAAAAATTACCACAACAATTAGTCACGGATCGCTAAAGGCAGGGCCCCCGAATGTGATGGACAATGTGATTAAATCCATGTATGTGACAATTAACTGTGCTTCAGGTTTATCCACCAAGGAGAGTGCCCTGGGGGTGAGAGCAGAGGGGAATGAGAAGGAGGAAAAAAGGGTAACAAAAAAGGAGCAGGAGAGAACAACGCTGCAGAATGGATCTGATTCAGCTGGTACTATTGGTTTTAATCTGATCCTGAATTAATCACAGTTTGATTAATCCCGGTTTTATTGCACCTTTCTAGTGCCCATTTATTTATAGCTCCCTTAATTTATGGAGGCATTACTGATTAAATTCTGACCATTCCATGTTTTTTAAAATTTTAAAACCAGGTCTCTCCATTTAATGTGATGTTCTAGGTGATCCAAAGTGCAATTATCTAGTAAAAGCTAAGCGGGCACCAGACATAGCATGTCATGAATCCCCTTATGTATCACAGCTGAGTAACCCAGAATAAATATTTGTTTGCTCAATATTCTGCCTAAGCAAAAAAGAAGCCTTGTGATGTCAATCTGCTTGTTTATTTGGGTAGAAGAAATAAGACACACACATACAACTTTGTTAAATAAGAGGAGCACAAATGCAGTATATATCACATAACATTTTGTGCACAAGAATAAACAGTGTTAATATTTGGATGAACTGTCTGCACATAAATATTCATAGCATAAAAGGGTATTTGTAGCCCATAGATATGTTGATATGTGGGATTATTTTAACCAGTATGTATCTTTCTTATTTTGAATACATGTTACATGTTATTGTTGATGTTATTCATATTTTTATACAAAACACTGCCATTAAATATGCCAAGGAGGTGGTGACATAAACCAGCATAAGCAAAGCCTCATGCTTTGTAATTCATGAGCTTTGTATGCATGTTGTGAGTTAAGAATACCCCATTCCTAATTCAGGAAAGGGCATCTAATGCTTTAGAAAACACTGAATTACATATAAATACATGCTTTTCCTTCTTTCAGTTTTCCTTAGGTTTATTCCATTGCTCTTGTTTAAAGTAAATTTGGAAGAAGGCTCAGTTTTGTTTTGTTTTGTTTTTAATATGCACATTAAAGTGAGTTATCTTTATTACTTGCATTTTTGCCTGATCTACATAGGCATATAAAGATAGAAGATCTGTGATGTGGGCAGCAGTGTCTTTCATCATAGTAGTAACAGCAGGTAATCAGCACAAGCAAAGATCTTACTGTATTGGTAACACAGCACAGATGCTGCCCTGTTAGATACCCCTAGAGACCTACGTCTCTAATTGCTAATATCACCATATTTTAGAGCACCAACCAACCAAGACACCCAGTCTTGCTGTGGATGATTTGGGAACTTCACGATTACCCCCTCTTGCCAAATTTGTGCTTTCTATGTCAACTTCCCAGTACCCAGCCCTTCAGTTCTGCCAGGAATTTACGTGAAGGTAGGAAAACTCTTCATACATGAACTAGCCTTCATACCCACCAAAAGTAACAGACTACTTCTTGAGCCAGTAACTCATATCTTTATTCTCTAATGGCACATGCCACTGTCTACCTGTGTAGCTCTAATGATCAGGACCAGTGAGCACTGTATGTTCATTTGTTTGTTAATTTAACAATTCATATATTTATTATCTACCCGGCAAGTGACCTATACCAGTCAATTCCAGGCATATTCTAGATACTTGAAGTGGGGATGAAGGTAGAAGATGGGGAGACTCACTAACACATACTCTCTGCTGATGGGTGTTGTAAAGATGAGATATATACAAAAAGAACCATATGCAAGGTAAAAATTGACAGTTGCTCACATGAGATGTGATTGTTTGCAGATGGGAGAGATGACTTTTCCTGGGATGTTAGAAGGCTTTGTGGCATTTGACTTGGTCTTTGAAGAGGTTCCCATTGCACTCATAGCCAGTGGTCAAAAGACTAGATTTCTTGGACAGTTTCTTAAAAGTGTGGAGATGGGTGTGTAGGATTGAAGAGGTATGTGCAAGAATGTGTGTGTAGTACTACTTAGGCTTTAACAAGGAAACAGAATGTAATTTGAGTGTATGATGTGGAAACTGTTGCATCCAGATCATAGAGGACCTTAAATGCCCAGCCAAGGAGTTTGTGCTTCATATTTTATAGCCGGTGAATTGAGTCATTGTCAAAGAGGACGAGAAGACATTTCATGAAGCACATGCGTTTCAAACCAGGTCCTGACTACATCCTGAAAGCTTCCAGCAAAACCTTGGAGGTCCTGTATGTCTAGCCCCTGCCCATTGCTCTGGCTTCATAAGACACTTTCTTGTTCCCCCTCTCTACTGTGGTCACACTGGTTTCTATTGTCTGAACAGGCTGACCTTGCCTCTGTCTGAATCTCTGTTCCCTACCGAGTTTTTATCTGAAATACCCATTCCCCCCAGCCTTGTCATGGCTACTTCTTTCTCATCATTCAGGTCGCAGCCTGGAGAGTCCCTCTTTCACTGTTTGCCTATTTCCCAGCCCACAGTTCCCCTCTCTACACCCTAACACCAAGGGGCTCACCGTAGTGGACACTGGCAGTTGCCCCCTGCCCCCAGTTTTGTTCACGTAGCCATTTTGACCCTTGGTAATTCAGGGGAAGGTGCTTCTCTCCCTTCCCCAATGGTAGACCCTGATTAGGCTCATCTTCTTCATTGTAGTTCTCTCATTGGTGACTGGTTTCATCATGGGCACGTGACTCAGGGCTGGACGAATGAGATCCGAGGGGCTCCTGGGAAAACTGCTCTCGCGGCTGAGAAAGTGTCACGGGAACAGGTGGTCTCCTCTTCGTCCC
The DNA here is from genome assembly GCF_003265705.2 of Callorhinus ursinus. Classification (NCBI taxonomy): domain Eukaryota; kingdom Metazoa; phylum Chordata; class Mammalia; order Carnivora; family Otariidae; genus Callorhinus; species Callorhinus ursinus. Next base: position 6,330,633 of record NW_027397088.1, read on the forward strand.
CTGGAAGTTAAATAGCCGATGACAGTATAGAGGTTTGCTGCCTACGGATAAAACCAAAACCCAAAGGAAGGCAGCGCCAGAACCGCAAAGAGGCAAAATCCTGGTGGAACATGCCCAGAACGACTCCACTTTAGAATTCTTGTTTCCTGAGATGTATTCCTTTTTCAAAGCCCCTTGAATTGGGTTTTCTGTTACCCGAGTGAAAGGCATTCTAATTGATATGCTGTCTTTTATATTCCCAGGGTTATTTTCTTCATGGCATTTATCACTATTTATTTACATGTTTGTTATCTGTCTTCCTTACCAGAATTTAAGCTTCTTTTGGGCATGTACTTATCTGTCTTATGACTATTGACGCCACAACTCCTAGAACAGAGTGAGGTGGGATAGTGGGTGATCAGTAAATACTTACTGGCTGAATGAGTGGAGTAAGGGAGGGAGGTTAATGTAGCCTTGTATGAAGAATCATGGAGAAGGGTTCGAGTCAGCTGGTGGAAACCTATTGCAGTTGCTATTGTAGAGAAGTTCTGGAAAGGAGGCAGTGAGAGCTTATGCCTTGCTTGCGGTGGTGTAGTGGAGGCAGGGCCAGATAAGAAGGATACGGCGGACCAGACAGGACTTGGCAATTGACTGAGGGGTGGGATTTTCTCCTGAGACTAGTACTCAGGGTTATTGGGAGGAACAGGGGAGGTAGGAGATAGAGCAGGTGCAGGAAAACAGGTAGGTGAAAATCAGAAATACAGAAGATTAAGTGCCAGTTAGGCATCAGCATGAAGCTCTCTCTAGCTAGTAGTTGAAAATCAGGAATGGAGAGAGACTATTTATAATCAGAAGAAAATACCTCTTTGTTTCTAAAGATAATTAGGCTTGGCAATTGACTCTTCATTTCTAGTTAAAATGCGTGACTGAAAAGCAGGGTCCCTGTCCAACCCAACTTTATATGTCCAAACCCCCGGGGTGTGTGCTTATCACAATACTTTGTATATAATTCCTTGAGACAAAAACAAAAACAAATGAAAGCTTTGACTATGCTTGGTTCTAACAGGACTAAGCAGAACTAGTCCTAAGATTAGTTTGATGGTCTGAGATGCACAGGAACTGGTTTCAAAGCAGAGTCATAGCCCATAAGCAGACCTCCTTGAGACACTCTCGATCCCATTGCACTAGTTTCTTCTTAACACTTCCCAATATCCTGAAAAACCCTTTGTTTGACTCACAAGAACAATTCTCACTGCAGCATCTTCAGGTCATATAACAACAGTTAGGAACATAGGTTCTGGATTCAGGCTGCCCAAGCTTGAGCCCTGTCTTACTAGCTGGGTGACCTTGGGCTGATTCCTTAACCTCTCTAAGCCTTACTAAGTAGTGTAAATTAATTTTTATGTGTGTATTACATATTACATGTATAATTATACATATTATATATAAATTACACATACAATTTACATATATACCCACAATTTACATATTACACACATGTACTGTGTCTTAGAAGACACAGCTAACATCATCAATGGGGAAAACCTGAATGCTTTCCCTCTAAGATACAGTATAAGGCAAGGATGCCCACTCTTGCCACTTGTATTCAACATAGTATTGATTGCTAGAGCAGTCAGACAAGAAAAAGAAATAGAAGGTATCCAGTTCGCAGAGGAAGAAGTAAAATTAGCTCTATTTTGTAGGAGACATGGTCATATATTTAGAAAACCCTAAAGAGCGCCTTTACATGCCAGGTTAATACTGGACTGACATAGATAGCACTTAAGAATAATCTTAACCAAAGATGTGAAAGACTTGTATCCTGAAAGCTATTTAAAAAATGATGAATAAAATTAAGGAAGACACAGATAAATGGAAAGACGTTCTTTGTTCATGGTTTGAAATAATTAATATTGTTAAAATGTCTATATGACCCAAAGTGAACTACTGATTCAATGCAATCCCTATCAAAATCCATTGGTGTTCTTTACAGAAATAGGAAAAAAAAAAGTTCTCAAATTTAAATGAACCACAAAGACCCTAAATGGTCACAATAGTTTTGAGCAAGAAGAACAAAGCTGGAGGCGTCACACTTCCTGATTTCAAACTTTATTGCAGTGCTACAGTAATTAAAACAGTATGATACTGGCATAAAAACAAACAAAAAAAGAGACCAATGGAACAGATTAGAGAGCCCAGAAATCCGTTTATCTGCAGATGACTGATCTTTGACAAGGGTCAAGAACACACAGTGTGGAAGGGATAGTCTCCTTATTAAATGGTGTTGGGAGAAGTAGATATCCACATGTAGAAAATGAACTTGGACCTTCATCTCACACGATATACAATCAACCCAAAATGGATCAAAGACTTAAACATAACCCCCGAAACTGTAAAATTATGAGACGAAGACATAGGGAAAAAGCTCCTTGACATTGTTCTGGAAAATGACTTTTTTGGGTATGACACCAAATGCACACGTAATGAAAGCAAAAGTAGACGCTTGGAGCTACATCAAAATAAAAAGCTTCTGTACAGCAAAGGAAATGAAAGAGTGAAAAGGCACCCTATGGAATGGGAGGAAATGTTTGCAAACCACATTTCTGATAAGGGATTAATATTCAAAGCATATAAGGAACTCCTACAACTCAATAACAACAACAAAAAAGGATTAAAAATGGGCAAAGGACTTGAATAGACATTTCTCAAAAGAAGACATACAGTGGCCAGCAAGTGTGTGGAAGACTACTCAGCATTGTTGATCATCAGGGGAATGCAGATCAAAACCACAGTGAGATCTCTCCTCATACTTATTAGAATGGCTAGTATCCAAGAAAAGAAGAGAAGGTAAAGGTTGTTGAGAATGCAGAGAAAAGGGAACCCTCATGCACTTTTGGTGGGAATGTAAATTGGTGTAGCCACTGTGGGAAACAGTATGGAGGTTCCTCACAAAAAATTAAAAATCAAACTACCATGGGATCCGGCATTTCCACTTCTGGGTGTATATCCAAAGGAAGTGAAATCATTATCCCCATGTTCATTGCAGCATTATTCACAGGAGCTGAATGACGGAAACAATCTAGGTGTCCATTGGTCAATGAATTGATAAAATGTGGAACGTATAAGTACAAATGTGGAACGTATAAGTACTAGTATTCAGCCTTTAAAAAGAAAGAAATCCTGACATTTGGGGCAAACATGCTAAGTGAAATAAGTCAGACACAGAAAGACAAATACTGCCTGTTTTCATTTATATTTAGAATTCAAAATACTCAAACTCCTAGAAGTAGAGAATAGAACAAGTGTTTGCCAGGGGCTAAGGGGAGAGGGGAAATGGGGAGATGTCGGTCCAGGAGCACGAAGTTTCAGTTAGGCAAGATGAATAATTTCAGGGGACCTAATATACAGCATGGTGACTGTCGTCAACAATATATACTGTATACTTGAAATTTGCTAAGAGGGTAAATCTTAAGTGTTCTCATCTCTCTCTCACACACACACACAAAACAGTAACTATATGAGAGGATGGATATGTTCATTAGCTTTGTTGTGATCATTTCACATAGATACATGTATCAGAACATATTATATACCTTACATATGTATCATTTTTATTTGTCAATTATACCACATTAAATGGGGGAAGAAAAAAGGAAAGAAAAGTAAAAAAGAAACATAAAAAATAATATGTGTGGACTCTAGTTGCAGGAACACAGATTATTGTGGTAGCAACAGAAGCTTCAGATAATTTCATGATCTGTTCTGTGACCGGAGGCTGTTTAACCTGTCTATCCATTGGTAGTTTTTTCCTATTGTATTTAAAATTCTAAAATGTGAGAGAAATAATTTTCTAGCTGAGGATAATATATCTTTCACTTGTATGGTGCTTTCCAGATTATTTTCTTATTCTCTGATCTCGGTCTATTTGGGGAAGATGCGGGGAATATCATTGCTATTTTATGAGGAAAGAAGCCGTGGTTAAATGTCCTAGTAATGAACAGCTGAAGCATGAGTAGAGCCTGAGCCTTCTGTTTCCTAGCCTCTGGCTGGAGCTGCTCATCTGTTAATCCGTCTGTGCTACCAATGCCAAGTAGAATAAATACCCAGAAGCCTAGGCTAGATAAACGTGTTCAGGCCTCCATAGTTCTCTCACATTGACTGAGGGCTCCCAACTTACACATGGAAAACAAACACCACCACCACTAAAATGGTTGGTTTGGGTGGCAAGTAAATTAGCTCGTCTAGTGTAGCTTTTCTACCTTTGCCCTAAATTGCTGCTACTTTGGGCTGTCTCTTGACCTACTCTCAGCACCTGTGAATGGCCAGGTGATTGCAGTTTGATCGTTTGCTTTTGGTGGCCACGTGGCATTGCTTCCCAGGATTGTCCCATTCTCAGCAGAGGAGAGACTCACTCGGTCCCACCGGTGAGTCAGAGTCCCAATGCTTATTCCAAGAGTAAATATTTTTGGAAGCCTCCTGTCTTTTCTTGACTATAAAATATACAGATATTATCGTCACCATCCTATAATCATACTAACTTTAGTATATAGAAGCACTGAATATTATGTGTCATATATGGTGGCTTTTAAAAATTCTGGTGTTCTTAACCTGTGACTCTGTGTTTCCTGGACACCCTTGGGGAGGCATCTTACCCAGAAGTCTATCCTGCTGGCTTATGTTGGGCTCCTCTATGCAGATATTTTCACTTGTGATAACCTTTGTCCAGAAGTCCTTATTGTAGTCCAACGTGCTGCAGTAGTTTGAGTGTTGCCTACAAAATGTGGTAGGCTTGTCTGCTCTTTCTCGTTGGTAGACCTCTATTTGACTCATTCTGTTCAAAATCAGTTATCTTCTATTCCAATGGGGACCACCATCAGAGAGGCAACATGACGTAGGAAATGTTTTAGGAGTCTGGACCAGGGATTGAGTTACTCCGTCCTCTGGTGTCATGAAGCGTTACCCCTGGACAGTCTCTTCTTGAAAACCCAGGAACGGGAAGGTCTCCACATATTCATCTAGGTTTGTCTCCCCGCAGCATAAAACCATTTCTAATATGCAGTTGTTTATCTTTTAAATTTTATTCATCTTTCTGATTCCCAACTTCTCCTTTTGCATAATATATCTATAAAAGTTATAGCATCTTGGAACAAATGCTGTTACAGCTCAGATTGCTGCATAATAAAACAATTTCCACAGCCCTGTGCAATGACCCAGTTTAGGTGGTATTGTATATATAAAATTCCAGAATAGTTTTAAAAAGAACATTCTGATTTGAACTAATAGCACTGACCACCTTACAACTTAATTTCAAAGGTTAGCTAACAGCTTTAAGATAGTTAAGCCAAAACCTACACAGCCACACCCAAGTATACCAGTCTCAGGCAGATATCAACTAGCCATCACTCTTAATTTTAATATTTTATTTTATTTTATTTTATTTAATATTATTTTTTTTAAATTTTTGAGAGAGAGAGAGAGAGAGAGAGAACACGAATGGGGAGGGGCAGAGGGACAAGCAGACTCTCCACTAAGCAGCGAGCCTGACACGGGGCTCCATCCCAGGACCCTGAGGTCATGATGAGCAGAAGGCAGTCGCTTTTTTTTTTAATTTAATTTTATTGTGTTATGTTAATCACCATACATTACATCATTAGTTTTTGATGCAGTGTTCCATGATTCATTGTTTGCGTATAACACCCAGTGCTCCATGCAGAATGTGGAGCCCTCTTTAATACCCATCACCAGGCTAACCCATCCCCCCATCCCCCTCCCCTCTAGAACCCTCAGTTTGTTTTTCAGAGTCCATCGTCTCTCATGGTTCGTCTCCCCCTCCAATTTCCCCCCCTTCATTTTTCCCTTCCTACTATCTTCTTTTTTTTAACATATAATATATTATTTGTTTCAGAGGTACAGGTCTGTGATTCATCAGTCTTACACAATTCACACTGATATCGGGGAGACTTGAAGCTCAGCTGCCTCTATTTACAGATAAGGTGACAGAAATTCCAGAGGACAAATGACAGAACTGGGGACAGAGCATCTGCTAGCCGCTCTGGGGCTGTGTCTTCTGAGACCCAGCTCAGGGCCCCTCCCTGAGCAGCATCTCAGGCACCTGGGGAAAAAGACATTGCCAAGGGCTTGAATGTTATGCTTTCACTGTTTGAGGTAGATTTCTTTTTAAAAATTAATTTCAGGTTTTGCCTTCAATTTGTCTTTTTCCCGATGATGAAATCTCAGGTTTTTAACCCAGCAACATGCAGACCTCTGGTAAATGGAACATATAAGCCATCAGATTAGTATTCCCTAATGTGATGATAAAGTTCTGGGTAGAAAGAAAGTTATGTTTATTAACTGCTTCCTTGGGACTGGGGGGTGCCTGTGCAGTTGTGACTAGGTTGTTACGGCCATAGTGCAGCCAAGACTTGCCTCAAACCTCCTCTTTCGCCTTCCTCCCATCTCTCTTTCCACTGAACTCAGTACCTAAATTTATCTAATAGCAGACCGAGACCCCATAGTATATTGTATGTCTGGATATCCACGAAGCATTTGAGAAAAAATATCCCCAGAGGCCCTCGTGCGAGAAATGTGTGCGGGACAGGAGAATAATGCATTTGTATCTGTTTGGACAGACCTTTCCAGAGGGTGGATTATCAATTTAATATTAACCTGCAGGACTCTTTGCTTTCAGACTTGTCTCGCTTTTAATTTCTATCAATGACTGTGATGAAGACACGTTTATCAAATTGGCAGTTGACACAAGGCTGGGAGGGACAGCTAATATGACTAGTGACTTGATCTTGAGTCAAGAAAATCTTGATAATCTAAAATGATGCGCCAGAAATAACTGGGTAAAAAATAGTAAAGATAAATATAAAGTCTTTTAAATTAGGTTTAAAAAATTAATTACACAACTCCAGGGTGGGGAGAAGTGGAGGATGTAATTTGTCACAAAATCAGTCTTAGTTAACCTATGATAAGGCACTTGAAACATGTGGATGATGTTATAGAAGCACAGAGTGCAGTCCAAGGGAAATATTAATGTTGAGCAGACCACATCTGCGTTATTGTATTGAATAATTCCTCCCTACCTGAGATACACTAGAATTCAAATATTACCAAACGATATGTCCATTTTCATGTTCATGACTTAAGTGAAAAGATTTAATTGCCAAGATATAGATATATCTCTCTATATATCTGTATCTATATATAGATATATATATCTAACTCCTGGATAAACTATTTGACACAGAGAAATGACTATTTCAAAACCCATCTTGGGAAATGTTAAAAATCTAGAGAAGGCCCTCCCCTTTGCTCTCTCCTTCCTGACTCTCTGCCAACCCTCTCCCACCCAAAATTAAAACCAGAGATACCCAATAGGTATCTTCTTTAGTGACTGAAATGTTTATGGCCCCCACCCCACCTTGCCTGTGTTTCACTGTATGGTGAATTTGAGGTGTTTTAATGGTTCTCTCTCTAAAACAGGCTTCTGCAGGCTCTATGGAGGGCTTTAAAAATGAAAACAGCATTGCATGCACACACATGCTAGTCTGTTGGTTGAATACATTTTGCAAAATTAAAAATGAAAGCCCTCTTTAAAAAAATTCCCTTTTGCAGTTAGCCTGCAGCATAGTGTTTATGGGCAGTAGGAAAAGACAGGCAGTCCTTTATGCACGTCTTACACCTCCCTTTCAATTCCCATCTCTTCACCCTGGAAAGAAAAATATTCTGGCACAAGCATCTTTTCGTCATCTCTGTTTAGAACGGGTACCACCTGCCTCCAGAGCCCAGGGGAGCCCTCTGTGTGTTCCTGCCCAGGCACACCACATGGTAACGTGGACACTGTGCCAGGCCTACTTGCTAATAGGCTGGGGAGAGGGGGAGAGCCCGTGAGGGGGAGGGGAAGTGCTGGCTCATTACAAAGCACTGAGCCACTGTCACCTTTTCATTAGCTGGTTAAGGCTGCCTGCCGCATTAGGAAGGGAGGATAAAAGGCATGGGGCATATTGCAAGCCATCAGTTGGACACAGAGGGTGAATTATAATTACTACCACAGTTTCTTTTTCCTTCTTCCTCTTCTTGGGCCCCCTATGGTCATTATTCTTAGGTTTGGGGCGTGGGGAAGGTGACTGGCTATTGGTCATCAGTAGCCCAGGAGCTGTACCCATTCACTTGACTCTTCAAAGGAAAACAGAACAGTGATGTCATTTCCTACCACCAGTTCCACCGCCTCTCAGACTCACAGTCTTATTGGCTGTTTGTTTGTAGCCATGCACAAGACCTTTCTTTTACATTTCTCACTTAATTCCATGGTGCAGTCTTTTTTACCTAGGAATTCGGAATTTCTGTGTCGATATGTATTCTGACAGGGTTGCTTAGGTTTGCTTTCACTTTGGGGTGTAGCCCTCAATCACGGTTTTTTGCTCCTCTGTTTCAAGTGTAAGAAGTACAAATATCCATGGATTGTCTCTGGAAGACTATCCTTGTAAGCTCCTTCTCAGCACAAGTGAGTTCATCAAAGGGTTTCTCGAGCAGAGGTCTTGCCAGAGTGTGGAGTGGGTGGTCCTCATGAAATGGATAGAGAAGAATACCAAGGAAACATGGACTGTCTTCCTTAGAGTCCTCAGATATCTATTTTTATTGATAAAATGCAAATAATAATATCTGTCTCTCAGGATTGCCAACTTAGGTCTTTGTTGGAATCGGATGGGAAATAAATAAATACCACATTTCAAAAATTCTAGAAAGTACAAAGCTTCTTTCTCCTACATTTTTTGTATTTCTGAGGTCAGTACTTATCTTAAAATCAGTACCATCTTTCATTTATTTTGGCAGTATTTTTTCTTTCCTAATGGTAAATCAGATAATGTAATATCTTCTAATCAATGATGTCTCAGGTCTGATGAAATATAGTTTAACTGACCAGGGCTGTTGCTGGATTAAATGAAGTAACATGGGGAGTACAGAGTTCTACAAATGCCTATTTAATTTCTTTGGGACTGAGCCCTTTATCTAGTGCTTCATTAAAGGAGAGCATAAAGATGTGTAGAGATTTGGACTCCTCACTTCCTATTTGATATCTAGGTGTGCTCATTCCCCCTTTCCTTCCTTCCATTCACCACACGTATGGACAGATATTGAGCACCGGACTGCCTAGCAGTATGCTAGGAACAGCATTCCTAGAGGTGAAGGACAGTTTTTGCCCTGGGAGCATTCAGAGTCTAGTGGCGAGAGAGAGAGAGAGAGAGAGAGAGAACACACACTTACAAGGGACTGTGATGAGTGCAGTGGGGTGCTGGGGGAGCCCAGAGAAAAAGCATCCAGCTCAGTTGGGGCTGGGCAGACCAGCAAGAGCTTTAAGGAAGAAATTACTCAGGGAAGTTCACAGTTGGCATTTTATGAAATTACATTCGGGGAAATACTCATACTTCTCATGTTCAGAGAAGCTGCCTCACCACCTCCTGGCCCAGCCCGGGGTTCAGTCACAGCTGCGGTGAAATCACACGAGCTGAGACTCACCTCTGCTGCCATGGCCCACCTTTCTACCTTCTGCCTCCAGTGCTGCAGGCACTCACTAGGCCCCTGTCCAAGAGCTTCCTCGACATGCAGAACTCAGCTGAGGGTCTGGGAGCTAGTGGATAGATAGATGCCCCAGGCTAACAGTTCCTCCAAGTCTTCTGTGTGGCGGCTTCTACGAGATTCTACGAGCTAACCTTGTAGCACACCTTTGTTTGAGCTTTTCTTCTTTCATCTGCTACTCTGCACCCTCGCTCCAGCTTCATGGGATCAACTCCCCCCACCAAACCCACCGACAAGAAAGTCCTTGCTTCAGGCTCTACTTTTGGAGCAACCCAAACTGATTGACAGCTGAAATTATTTCTAGAGTAATTACTTAAAGGTTGCACTGAGAACATTGATAATATACTGTAAAACTGACTGACAAAGGAGCCCAAGAGATGGAGAAGAGGGTGAGTAAGTCAAGGAAGGCTATTGGACAGAGGCAACCAAGAACTAACCAGATAGAAGGTAAATCTCCACACATCCTTCTAAGCCTTGAGTGATTTATACAATAATATACAATCTCAGTCGGTTTAGTGCACATCATCAATGCCAGAATCCCCCAGGTGAGAAAGGAGATTTGGAAATTTAAATCACCAAGTAAAACTTCCAGGCAAACATTAATTAATGATGTAATTGTCAGATGCGCAAAGCCCAGGGCGGGGGCGGGGGGTGTGGAAGCAAGTGTTCAGAAATGATCATGCATGAGTTGAATTTATGGTGCTGTGAAGGGTTTTTATTAGTAATTACTAGAAATAATTTGGTAATGGTTGTGTGGCATAGGTGTCTACCAATCAGAAGTTAGAACAAAAGCATGATCTCTCTTGTCATGTATTTGTCTCTAATGATACCTGTGTGAATATTAGGTTTTGGAATGCAGCACAGTCTAGTATAATGTTTAGTGATGATGGCCACGTTCTGGATGTTAGCCACTAACCACATGTGGCTATTGAGTTTGAGTTGCACATGAATGCAACTGAGGAACTAGATTTTTTTTACTATCATTTAGTTTTAATTAGCTTAAATTGAAATAGCCACATGTAGCTATTGGGTCTTATTGGACAGTGCTATGTAGAGTGGAAGAAAAGGATCAAAATACCAAAGACTCATATGTAACATTCAGGAAAATCTGAGGCCTATCAGTGGGCCTAGGACAAAAAAGTCTAGTTTGCCACACACCGTAAGTTCCAGAGGCACCTCAGGTCCCAGGAAGCACAGAAGGGCCGTGTAGGATGTCAGAGAGAAGACCTGCTGGCTATTTCCAAGGGCTTGATGAGTTTCCAAGTATCTCAGTTGTTGCTAAAAGATGGTGTCTTTCTTCATGTGTGTGCTCGCCTGATGGCCAGATAGAAGAGGCCAAAGCTGCTCTGACTTTTGAGGGGCCCTGACTCTTGAGAGCTCCTGTTGGTTTTTAGCCCCCCCCCCCCCGCCGGCCCCCTGCAGAAAAGCCAGTCTATCCTTCAGACACTGCTTCTGTTCAATAAACTGGACACAGCCCCGGAGGAGCCCAGCCTGACCTCTCCCCTCTGCACCCACTTATCTGGTAGAAGAGATTCTTTCTCCCGCAGAGGAAGAAAGCCTGTGGCCTGAGCTGTTCTGCCTGAATCAGTTGAAGGTGCGGGATGCTCATACTCTAGTGCCGTTTTCTTCAGCTTCTACAGAACTCTTGTTTCATAGGGAAGCCGGTGGACTTGGAGTTGCCACTTCAGTGTAGCTTTGAGCCCCATGTGTCTCAGTTTTCTCCTTTGTGAAATGGGTATCCGGCACATGAGGTGGTTTTAAATAAAACATGAGATGATGAATGCAAAAGCAGTTTGTAAATGTGAAGTGGTATTTTTTGGCGGATGGTACAGAACCCATTAGGGCGTATCTTAGCCAGCATTTTTTTGCCTTTGTTCAGGCTTGGATCACTTAAATACTATCATGGGAAATATGAAAATGCTCACATGGCATGACATTTGATGTCATCCTTAAACAGTTAAGATTTAAACTGGGAGACTGGGTTTGAAATCTCTTTTCCCAGGGGCAGTGATTTTGGTAATCACTGGGTGGGGTAAGAGGACAGCTGTAGGGCAGGTGGCTGTGGACCTTTTTTTTTTTTAAGATTTTGTTTATTTATTTGCAAGAGAGAGAGAGCACAAGCAGGGGGAGAGGGAGAAGCAGGCTCCCTGCCGAGCAGGGAGCCCAGTGTGGGGCTCGATCCCAGGACCCCGACATCATGACCCGAGCCCAAGGTAGATGCTTAACCGACTGAGCCACCCAGGCACCCTTGGGCTTTTTCCATAAAATACCAGATAGTAAATATTTTAGGCTTTGTCGGCCATATTTTGTCTCTGGAGCTGCTGCTGCTTTTCTAAAACTTTTAAAGACATAAAACACATTCTCAGCTCTTGGTCATGCTAACACGGGCTAGGGGCCAGGTTTGGTTTACAGCCTGGAGTTCGAGGACCACAGGCTCTAGAGCTATGCTGTCCAGTCCAGTGTTATAGCCACTAGCCAGTCTTGTATTATGGCTCTTTATACATTTAAAGTAATGGGAAATTGAATTCCTCAGTTACGCTGGCCACATTTCAAGTGTCTAGAAGCCACATGTGGCTGGTGGCTCTGAATTGGGCAGCACAGATAGAGCATTTCTAGCACAGGGTTCTACTGGGCGGTGAGGTGGGATCCTAACTTTGCCACTAACTAGCCTCATGGACTGAGACTAGTTATTTATCCTTTCTGAGATTCTGTTTGCACACCTATAAGTTAGAAATTATAACATTACCTCTCTCAAGGATGTGGTAACGATTTAATGAATATAATGAATGAAAATGAAGTACTTAGCACAGGGCCTGTCCACACTCAGTAAATGTAAACTATTAAAATTATAAAAGTAGAGACATTTCTGTCACTGGTAATTTTAATAAAGCTTAACTTTTCAAAATGTTATATTTGGAAAAAGGAATTATCATTCCTTTTTACAGGACATTTGTAAAGTACAAGATTACGTTCGTTTTGGTTTTAGTACTTGCCCAAAGAAAAACAATGCTTCTCTAAGTCCTAAACCATGTTATCACAGAGCACCGGTGCCAAGTATAGTTGACATATAAAATTAAATTAGTTTCAGGTGTACAACATAGTGATTTAACAGTTACATACATTACAAAATGCTTACCACTCTTAAGTGTATTACAATATTATTGACCATATTCCCTAACAGATGCCTTCTTGTCTGTCATTTCTATGACTTGTTTTTAATTTAACCTTTGATTCAGGTTAGTACTCACCCTATAGTAATTTTGTGAAAAAAAATCCATGATAAATATTTGTTCAGCTTAGTGGTGTGGTAGACATAAAGGTTAGTTCACAGGGGAGAATATTCTGCAATCAGAATTTCAGAGTAATTTATTGTTTTACTTTTGCTTATGAAAGAGTTCTAGCCAACATTTTTTGATTAGTTTCTCCTTCAATGCTGAGCAACAAGACTTCTTTTATATGTCGTAATGAGCCAAATGTGATGTTAGGAGGGCAGCTTTTGGGGTCATGGGCTTCTTAAGCCTGGCATTGCTTTCTTTCATTCCCCTGTGGGCAGCCATATTTACATCATGTGAATGTATGAACAGGCCACTAAGAGCTGACTCATTTGCCTTTCTGTGCAAGGTGATCTACCTCTATCCTTGCTGAAGAGGGATCATGATCTTTATGTGCTAATATTATCCAGCTGATAGTGGTAACATTATTAGTAATCCCAATGAAACTTTGATCAATTGAATTGTGTGATTTATAGACTCAGTTGTTGTTTTTGTGTTCTGTATACATCATACTGTTAGAATCCTAGAAGGATCCCATCCCTGACAGAAATGAAGGTGATTGGATATTGGTCTCTCATGTTGTGGGTATTGGTGATTATTACAAAGAAGTTACAAAGTGACGTATATAGAATAAGACAATACTCCACTGAAATGACCATGCTTATACAGAGAACTCATCTTGGTTATTTGTTTTTCAATTTGCACATCAAGACATTTGTGGTTTCGCCTCTGAGATGTGCAGTCCTATTTGTGTGCCTGGGCCTCTGCGTTCCCTGCCTGGTTGGATTCCTTTTCATGATGAGCAAGCTGCTGCCACGACTGAGAGGAGCCCCACTGGGACAGTCCTGGTCTCAGGGGACAGGTGGTATACTCTGCCTTGTGAGCATAGTGTGGAGGAGTGCTGATTGTTGACCAGTGAGAGCCAGAAATGGGGCCTCTGATACAAGGCGCTTGAGAGGTTAGGGACTGGCACTTAGGTGGGATGCTAACATTTTAGAAATAAGGTATCAAGACCAACAGGCTCGTGAAGTGAGGTAAACACAGTAACTGAGTGACTCTGAATCTTGGAACAGAATTTGTAAGAACCAATCTCAAATGCTCATTGGCTCAAACAGAATCAGAGTAGTAACAGTACCAGGCAGCACGGTAGTTGCTAACATTGACTGAACGTTCAGCAACTCTGTTCTAGGTACCAGGGTAAAAACGTACCCCAGTTTTCTCCTTTAATATTTACAACAGCCCTATATATTTGGCACCGTGGTTGCTATTCCCTCTCACTGCTGACCAAGTGGGGCCTTAGAGAAGGTAACTTGCCCCAAGTCACATGTGTTAATCTGTGGAGCACTGGATTCAACCCCAAGTGGTACTGACCATGCCTGCGCAAGCATGTGGCTCTACCTCTCTGGGCCTTATCTCCTCATCTGGAGAATGACTGATTTGCCTAGACTGATCTAATGTCCCTGCAGTTATTGACAGTCTGTGGTGGTTTTAGGAGGCCAGTGTCTTCTCCATTAGTTCCTGGGTCACGTGATTGTTTTCAGTCCTGGAGTGACCAGTCTTCCCTTGGCGCCTTCACTTGTTTACAAGAGTTGAGTTGCCTGACAGCACATGCACTCTTTGTCTGGCACATGATAAGGCTCAGTAGACACTGAATCAGTGAGTTAAACTCTTATTATTCCGTGTTGGAAGGGGCATGGGAGCTGGCCTCCGGGGGCAGTACTGATTCTGGAGAATATTCTTTCCTTGAGGCAGTGTCTGTCATGCATGGGGATAATTTCTTCGGGACTTTCTTCTTCATTGGGTACTAGGTGTTAGGGTCAGCTGCATCATGGGACAGACGTGTTTTTTCCTATCACTGGAATTAATTGTTAGCTTTTGTGTTAGGCCCTGGCTGTTTCTTTAACTGTTTCTCTGAATCCTGTCCCCACCTTCACTCAACCTTGCCCAAAACAATGGTGGTTGAAAGGCTCAAAATTCAAGTACAAAAGTGCAGCTGTACGTTTGTGATGATACTCAATTTGGTCGGGCTGTGATTCTGTTTCTTATGAAAAACCTTTTCACTGGTTTTGTTTATATGAAGTACTTAGACTTCTACTGGTCTCTCAGGGCTAAAAGAGTTAGTAGGGTTGATGTCTACGATTGCAGTGCCTAAATATTTCTACTGACCTTATGTGCTTCCATTTGATTCCATGGACGGAATTCTTCTGTTAGTGATATCTGATGATGCACAGTCACCATTACAAAGTGTGCATTATGTTCACAGGCAGAGAAATGCTTTTACAGCACAGTGGAGTACCATGTGTAAGAAAATATTTTAGACGTTTGTCTGTGTGCCTTAGATCCTGTTGTTGAAAGAGAGCAAGTTTAATGGCACATAAGAGTTAGTTGTGGACCTGTTGAATTTGCGGTGCCTCTTAGAGATCTCATATTTTTGCAGAGCTTCAGCCATTATTTTTGGGAAAATAACCAACCCCGACTTCTCCCTCAGCAGGTTCTGGTCCTTCTTTAGCTATTAAATACCTCACATTCTGCATATCCAAATCCACATCCATCAATTCTTCCTGATCTCCTCAAACACAATACATACACACCCATTAATTTTCCTGATTCTAAAAATCTCTTTTAATGTTTTCATTCAATTCATTCACTCAATATTTATTGAGCTTTTATGTGGCAGGTACCTTTCTGGACACTGGATATATAGCAGTGAACAGACCAGGACAAAACTATACCTTTCTGGAGCTTATAGTCTGGTGGGAGTAGATAAACAACAAGGTGAATGAGCCAAATACATTATCTGTTGTCCTAAGATCATAAATGATGTAGTGAAAAATGAAGCTGGGAAGGAGGATAGAAGTTTAGATTAGAGGGGTGGGTGAGAGTATTTCAGTTTAAAATAGGACAGTCAGCAGGTGCCTCACTGTGAAGGGGGCATTTGACATTTTAATGGTATCATGATCCTCCCAATTCCCAATATTTGAATGTCTCCTTTGATTTTCCTTTATCTCCAATCATTTGACAAATTGAATCAGTTCAACCTGAGCAATATGGCTTCCCTCTCTTTCCTTTTTGCTATTCACGACACCACCGCTTTTAGCTCAGGGCTTTCCCCTCCTCTCCTGCACAGTTGTGTTACTTTCCAGATAAGCCCACCAGTCACTGGTCTCTTTTAAATTTGATTTTCTGATTAGTCATCGTTGGCATAGAAAACCATGTTTGCATTTTATGTATAGTAACATATCTTCAGAGTTGAGAAGCAGACAATAATGTCATGCACATAATAATCTTATTAAGGTATTTACATGAAATGAAACATCCATTTCAAGTGTGCAGTTGGATGAATTTTGGTAAATATATACACTTGTGTAACTACCACAGTCAAGATATAGAAAGTTCTCTCACCTTAAAAGGCTTCCTCATGGTCCTTTGCAATTGTTCTCCCTCGCCACTCTAGCTGTAAGCCATCACGGATACGTTTTCTGTCATGGTTTGATTGTTTAGAATTTCATATGGAAATGGACTCATACAGTGCATAGACTTGTGTTTGCTTTCTTTCACTTACAGAGTGTTTGAGATTCATCCATGTTGAATATATTAATATTTTATTCTTTATAATTGCTGAGTAGTATTTCAAAGAGTGGATATATCACACTTTGCTTATCCATTCATCAGCTGATGGACATTTGGATTGCCTTCTGTTCGGGAGTATCATATATAATGCCACTGTATGAACACCCAAGTACACATCTTTGTGTGGATACTTGTGTTGGTTTCATTTGAGTAAACAGGACTGGAAGTGAAAGAAGGGTCATTTGGTAACTGTTTAACTGTATAAGATATGGTTATATTTCCAAGGTGATTTACCATTTTGTATTCCCACCAACACTGTATGACTGTGGTAGCCAGCCTGTAAGATGATCCCCAGCGCTCCCTGCTTTCTGAGGTTCATAGCTGTGTAATGTCTCCCCCATTGCATCAGGATTGGTTTGTGTGATCATAGAATATAGCAGAAATGATGGTATGTTACTCCTGAGCTTAGGTTATAAAATACACTGCAACTGTCATCTTGATTGGTTGCTTACTCTCTTCTGAATCCCTCACCTTGGGAGATGCCAGTTGCCATATTGCAAGCAGCCCTATGCAGAGACCCACATTGTGAGAAACTGAGGCCTTTGGCCAACAGACTATTAGAAACTGATACCTCCTACTAATAGTTCTGTGAGTGATCTTGGAAGCAGATACTCCAGCCCAGTTGTACCTCCAGATGCCTACAGCCTTGGGGGACATCATGATCACAACCTCATGGGAGACTCCAGAGTCAGAACCACTCAGCTGAGCTGCTCTTAGATTCCTGACCATTAGAATTAGAAACCCTGTGAGACAATCAATGTTTGATGTTTCAGGCTGCTAAGTTTTTAATAATTTGTTACACAGCAATGGATAACAGAAACAATGAGAGTTCTAGTTTCTCTACATCCTCAACAATATTTGACATTGTCAGTCTTTTTAACTTTAGTGATTCTAGTACATGTGTGATAGAATCATTGTGTTTTTAATCGACATTTTTCGCATGACTAGTTATGTTTAATATCTATCCATGTTTTAAACTGCCATTTAAGAATCTTCTGTGAGGTGTCTGGTCCTACTTTTGCCCATTTTTTTAAATTGGCTTGTCTTTTTTTTTTTTTTTTTTTTTTTTTACTCTACCCTGAAAATCTGTTGTATCATCTCCACAGGAGATAAGATTCCTTTCCAGTCATGGCTTCTGTAATTGTTACTGAGTAGAATTAAGTGGGCCTTGCAATAGCATTTCTTAGCAGCATTTTGACCATACTCAGCCTTAAGCTGTCAATCTCTTTGCCTTTTCCTGGAGTCACATTGGGTTAATAATCCTGCACCATTGGAGCAAATTCTGTAGCCACCACTCAAAACCTTTTCCATATCCTAAAATCACTTCTCCTTGTCTCTTGCCAGTTATTGAGAGTTGTGTAAACACAGAGCTTTTCCTGTGTCGCATGATGCCCCCTCTGCCCTTAGAATTGTTTCTCCTAGCATCTGCTTCATTCCATACACATGTGCAACATTCAGCATTTTCTTACCTGATTCACATGTTACAGTCATCCCTAATTTTTGTTTCCACCATGAGCTCACCTTTTCCACTACTCCCTTAAACACTCACTGCTTTTGTACTTTCCAGATGTCACGAGACTAATCTTATTCTTCTGACACCTTCAAAGTAAGTACAAATAACAGGGAATGCTAGTAGGGTGGTCTTCCGGCAGATTAGCAGCCTTTTATTAACATCAACCTCATGAAGTTGCTGTAAAGATTTAATAAGATAGTGTATATCTTGACTTTCCTAACTTAAGAGATGAGTTAAAGGATAGACTCCAAGAAAGTAAATGCATCCTATAAACATTAATATAGTATTACTATTTACAGCTAGCTTTGTTTAAATGGGCATTTCCTCACAGCTTCATGTTAAGCAGAGATTTTAAATTCTACCAGCAATAGAATCATATCAGCAAATATTTATTGAATATCTATCTGCAGTGTGTTAAGCATCGTACTAGGTCTGTAAATGCCAAATGGCACTTGGCATATTTTCTATGAATTTTAATTTATTTTCTATTCAACAAGTATTTATTAAGCCCATGTTCTGGGCACAGTGTTAAACAGTGTTAGGTAGTAGATAGATGAAAATGAATAGGCCAAGAATCTTATAGCCCAGGAGCTCTGAGAGAAGCAGACATGGAGGCAAGTGGTGCCCATGAGGTAACGTTGCATGCAGCAGGAAATGCCTACACAAAGCACTGAGGCAGCTCCCCAGGAGTGTGAGGTCAGTTGTTCCTGAGAATGCCAGAGAGACTTCCTGACCAGTAACCTTGGGGCTTAATTTTGAAGGGCTAGCAGGAGTTCACCAAATACAAGAGTCAGGAAAGGATGTTCTGGGCTGAGCAGGGTAAGGCAATACACAGACAGTGTCTTTGAGAACTAGAGTACAAAACATTTCTGTATGTTCTTCCGTCCTTACTGTGGAAGGCAGGGTGCTGTTTGCATCAAAAATGACAAGGTTTTCGATGGACAGGATTGTATCTGATATTACTCTGTTTTATTTTTGTGACTCACTGTTCTTTCCTTTCTCTCAGCATTGACCTGAGTTATTTATATTAACTTTATGAGTGCATTTGCATCTTCCTCTTCTTTTTTTTTGGTGATTATTAAATGCATTTGAGGCTATGTAATTTGATTATTTCAGTGTGTTTGTTGTATAATTGGAGCCCACGTTAATGTAGCCTAAAAAGATACTTTCTTCTAACGTGATCAATTCTGTAATGCTAAACCAATTTGTTGTTTCTCCCTGCAACCTTTTGCTTATGTAATTTGCTTAGTGACTGTACCCTGGTGGCATTGCATTAGACTCAGCAAATCACACTCCTGTCCTGTCCCTACCAGTTTAAGGGTTTCAGCTTTAAAAACTGTGCCTTTGTGGAATAAGCCTGGTGTTTGCCTCTCATCTTTCTTTCGGGGTGTTTTCAGTGGTTCACAAAACCACCTATAAATTCCTTTTGTTGGCCTTTTTCTCCTGTGGACCTATATTCTATATACGTCTCATTTAGAAATGAGCCACCTATTGCATTCTTTTGCTCCTTGTTATTTAATTATTGGATGGTTGCTTTTAATTCTCATTTGCTTCATTTGTTCCTCATTTCTCCAGTAAGATTTTCATATTCTTGAATGTAGGGAATGAGCATATCTTTTAGCACAGTGCTTGGTACCGAACAGTATTTAAGAACTACTTTTTTTAAATGAAAGAAGGGTCTGATGAAATGTTAATAGAATGAATGGCTTTTGTCAATGTGGCTAGATCACGACTGAATTAGATTGACCTTTGAGGGGATGAATAGGCAAGATCGTCTTCTCCAGGGATGGTGCTATGTCTCCAGTGGCTAGCCACACCAGGACGTGGGCGTCTGACTCCTTGCTGCACCGCTAGTGGGTTCTGCAGCATCAGGCACGTCACTTCACGTCTCTCAGCTTTGGTTTCCCCAGCCATGAAGTGTGGGCAAGAATATTACTTATTCATGGTGTCATTTTGAGGATTAACAGAAATAAGGCACAGAAATTGGGATGCGTCCCACGTGACAGTTAAAGCATTATTTACAATGTTTTTGTTGTAGGGCACTAGAGATGTAGTGGTCATTAAATTACTTTATAAAGTACAACATTATGCCACTATTTTACTGTTACTTGCTTTTATTTTGTCTACGGCATCAGTGACCTACCTCTCTACATTATGAAAGTACTGTTTTCACTTGAAGATACGGTGGGCATATCCATCTTTAACAGTGATGCTGTCTGAAAGGCCTAGGCACAGGGGCCAATTGTGGGGACTCATGTCAAATGTTGATCTTGGTCCATTGTTGGGGGCACCTCAGTCCTCCCCCCATTGCTTATTTTCCCTAGGTCTTGTTTTCTGTCCCATTCCCATACTCCCCTGCACCCCCCCTTTTTTCTATGGTATAAGTAGCCTTTGTGGGGATAATTTAAAGTCTTGGGTATATACTGATAGTCTCAGTAGTTAGTGACTATTGTTTGAGTCAAATTTAGTTTTAAAAAGTAAAATTCTAGGTTTTAGAACTATAGCGTTTTTAAATGAAGACACCTTGGTGGTTGTACAGCTGAGCCATTCTTAATCTCACAGACGAGGCTCAGAAAGTTCCAGAAGCCTGCTTGAGATTGCACAGCCGCAGGACTGGAATCCTGTCTGTGTTTTCTGGTGCTCTACACCACCTTTGCTTTTAAGTAAGCGTTACACATTGACTCCTCTGCTCGATTTTGGTGTCCTTGGCATGTTCTCATGCCCTTTGTGTCTTCCAGTTACTAGTGTGAGCGAAGTAGTTTGGTTTGCACTGTAGAGACTTACTTCATATGTTTGGGGAGGGTGGTCCTCTAGTAGATGGGCACACCGTTGAGTAGGTGCATGCTTCCTAATCTTCTCTCTCTTCCCACTACCTGTCCTTTGGATTTGGGGTATTCTCCTCAGTTGCATCTTTTACATTTTATTCTTCCTTACTTTTCCAGTATCTCCTTTGCCATATTGCCTGCCTGAGTTCACATGTTTGATGACTGAAATTTCAAACATACTGTACGCTGAGAGGTTATGTTCTTTTCCTTTTTCTCTCCCCCTCTCTCCTTTTCCCCTAGAGCTCAAGTGTTTGAGGTTTCCTAATGGTCTAAAATGTCAAAAGAAAACCAGGTGAAGAAAGAGCAATGGAAAAGAACTCTATTAGATGCTGCCTTCTCATTCAGATTAATCTTTTTCTTCTTTTTGACCCTTTTAAACAAATGAACGTGTTGGCCCATTTAAGGGGTAATTGCTCTTCTCTTGGGAACACGCTTCCTAAAATGACTAACTGTGCGAGGTTATACATCCTTGGTGACAAAGGTTGGCAGGAATGAACCTCGTTGTTTTCCTCCATGGCCTTTGTTCTCCCCTCTCAAATAATACACCTTTTTTTTTTTTTTTCCAACTATAGAAACTGTAGAGGTCAAAGATGTGACTCAGGTTCAACCCAGTGAAAATTGTACCCATCTTAAATTAGAACATACATTTTAAGCTTTTGATCCCACGGTAGCGTGCCAGCTGGAAGATGTAGATTTGTCATCATTTTCTGCCTGTGTTTTGTCTTCTCTTTCCTTTTCTGCACTGTCATAATTCTCTAACTTCATTGTTTCTCTCTGTTCTTTCCCCTTGGTAAACCCCTCTGCTCCCAGTGGAACCAGAAGAAATTGTACATGGGGTTTTGATATTTTGCCAACTGTTCTCTATAATTAAAAGTGAATTGGAAATGTGAACACTGCCTCTGTTCTGCTGTTGCTGCTGGGGTCTCATCTAATAGAAATACAAAAAGGTGTAAAAAAAGAATCTGGAGGTAGAAGGAGAAAATGGAAGCAGGCTATCCAGGTTAAAAGGCTCCTAATGGAACAGAAACCCTTAAGCTTTTGGGTTTTCTATTCTAAATTTGCTCTGTTATTTGGGTCAGAAGATCATCTGTTAGGTTTTATCCAAAATTAAACCTGTAGTAATGAGGTGGTGGCTCGTGCTCTTCCTGATTGGCTTGAGCCACATGAATTATCTTGCCAGGTGAAGTAATCGAGAGCAGAAACCTACATAGAACTATTTGGAACCAAGAGAGATTTTTATTCAAGTTTTCATGCTCTAAGCAAGAACAGTAAATAGAGCACACCTCTTGTATCAGCCCTATGTGACTGGTATCCCAGAGTGCGGGGCTGGGAACTGCGCACAGACTAGACTGGAGAGCCCATTGAAATGCTGCAGCATTGTTAGGCCCTGTCTGAGCAGCTCCTCCAGCCCTTCACTGTGATAGCACTTTTCCTTAAACTCCGACACTACTGTATTGCACACCGAGGAGACTTTAAGCTCTGCAAGTCCAGGGAGCATGTCTGTCTTTTCACCGTTGCGTCTCTATCACCTGGATCTGTGCCTGACCCGCTATAAAGACTCAAGAGGTGTTTGATGAATGAATGAATGAAATGAGAACATTTGAAGCATTCCAGTTTTATTGTTTTGACTTTACTCTGCAAGTTCTAAAGTTAGATACTTGGTGTACCTCTATATGGAAATAGGCTGGACATAAAATTGATTTAATAAGAAAACCATGGGACACTTAACCTAAGTGAGGAGGAGCCAGGGATAGCATGAAGAGATGATATAGATCTGTGAGCATCCACCTCTTGCTCATTCTTCAGGAGCTTTGTTTAAATTAAAAGAATTGCTAGTAGATTTTCAGATAAACGGTTGGAAGATAGGATATCTCAAGTCTTCTAGCTTTCATGTTTTATCTATAGTTTCACCTTTCTGATCTCCTGCCTACTTTTAAGTAGCTATGATAGAATAGGAAAACAGCCTCAAAAATATAGCAAAGGAAAAAAGAAAGTTTTTTTTTTTTTCATGAAATGTCAACTGGAATTATGTGAAAATACATGTGAAGAGGGAGTTTGTCCACAGGACTTCCTGTGACATGTTGGGAAGCTTCCAGAAGAGTTAACTCTTTCACTGACACCATGTCCTTTATTTGTTTCGCTTAGCACAGTGATACAGAGCATCAAGTCTTCTGTGTTTCTCTCAAGGTCATGTCTTTCCTGCAAGAACAAAGACATTGTTCTTAAATGAAGGCACTTTTTGGCCTAATGTTCAATTCCTTCCACTGCTGTCTGCACATGGGAGAAAATTCAACTTCTTACAATCATCACTGTCCCTTACTTCCCAAAGGACTATCCCAGTGCCGATCCCCCGCTCCCACCAGCTAATTCCTCTGTTGACTTTCTTCCCAGTTACTTTGGCCACACCACATAAAACTATATATTTCTTTTCCTCTCTCTCTCTCTCTCTCTCTTTTGGGGGGGGAGCGGGAATCATTAATTTCATTCTTTTTAATATTCAGTTTTGAATATGTTGCATGTTTTCTGGTTGCTGTGTAGCAGAGCATATTGCTCAAGTGGCTCATTCGTCGCTTAGATGTTTTTAGATGTTGACTTTGGTGTTGGTATTATAGGAGTCAAAGATTATTAAAAGTGAAGCCTTATGAGTTGTTTGGTATTCAGAATATTTTCCAGCAAAGGAAGAGTTTTGTGAACTTAGTGTATTTGCTCTACCTAAAAGCTGGAGATCTGTGTGTAGCATAAAGTGGATAGGAGGTGTAGTGGTTTGCCAGGCCTGCTGTAACAAAGACCCACAAAGCGTGGCTTAAACAGAAATGTGTTTCCTCACAGTTCTAGAGACTGGAAATCCAAGATCAAGGTGTTACAGGGTTGGTTTCTTCAGAGAAGAAACTTAGCTTATAGATGCTGCCTTCTCCCATGGTCTTCCATCTGTGCCTGCCTGTGTCCTAATATCTTCTTATAGGGACGCCAGTCCTATTGGATTTGGGTCTACCTCAGTGACCTCATTTTACCTAATCTCTTTAAAGACCCTTCCTGCAAAGACAGTCACATTCTGAGGTATTGGGGGTTAGGACTTTAACATATGAATGGGGGAGATTGCACAATCTCCATTGCAGGGGGTGAATAAACTCTAATCCCTGACTGAATAGTATTTTTTAAAAAATATTTTATGTAGTTATTTGACAGAGAGAGACACAGTGAGAGAGGGAACACAAGAAGGGAGAGTGGGAGAGGGAGAAGCAGGCTTCCCACGGAGCAGGGAGCCCGATGTGGGGCTCGATCCCAGGACCCTGGGATCGCTACCTGAGCCGAAGGCAGACTTAACGACCGAGTCACCCGGGCGCCCCTTGACTGAATAGTATTGAATGGAAATACGAGACTAAGAATAACTCCCTTATAGGATGGTACCGAGAATTAAATGAAATCTTGTGTGTGAAAATTTTGAAAACTCCAAATCCTCACTAATAAAAATGGTAGTGTCATTCCCATTGTTAAATAACAGATGACAGTAAATATAATGATTACTATAATATAAAATGGTAATGTTATTGGAAATGTCATTTGAATCCACATGAGAAACGAAAGAGTTTGAATTTATGTTACATTTCCCAGAGTGACAGAGAAACTAGTACAAGCAGAAGGGGAAATCAACATCTGGGGACAGTGACAGGCAGTCTGCATCATTGCAACTCTGCTCAGTTTTGAGCAGTTATAAAGAGTGGATCTTTTTGCTAGGCCTGTTGAGAATGAAATTCTTAATGTCAGATGAAGGACAAACTAAACAGTATCTGAAATAATTGACTGTCATGGATTAAATGTCAGGAAAAAAAAATGAGTAAAAGGAACATTGTGTTCCTTCCTTAATAATAGAAATCAAAATGTTTTACCAAACGTTATTTCACCCCTTCGGTTAAGAGCCTGTACTATTACTGTGGTAAATAGGGTATACCATGTTGACAGTGAACACCAGTAGTGTCCTTCAAACGCCTTAGAGTTTTCTAAATATATTTTAAATATTTTCCTCAGTGTTGTTCTGATTAAGAGCCATAGATGTAGGTGATTTTGTTAGTCTTAGTTTCATTTTAAGTAGAATTTTAGAAATTGTCTGCTTTAAAAATGTAATCCCTTTATTGCCCTTTACCCCAAAAGGTTAATCCATTAACCTCTCATTGTAATAGGAGCTGGAGCATTTGAAGCCAATGAAGTGTTTTACATTATCTTTCATTGTGAATTAAACAAATAATTTTCTGTCCTCTTTTCCTCAAATTGCTACAATTTAGGGATCAGATATCTAATTATACAGCTCTGAAGCCAGTTTTGAGAGGGATAAAAATCTCTTCCAAACACATATGCTTTAGCAGCCTGTACTGGGGACTCCTGGGGGTAAGGGAGCCTCCCTGGGGGTGTTTAGGACTTAAATATTTGTTGCGTTGGGCAATTTGATGCTACTAGCAGTTTCACAGAATGGAATCTAGGACAAATCTTAACAGGATAAGAAATGATTTAAAAATTTTTTTTCATATTTCATAGTTCTAAATTGGAAATCCGTCTTCCTCTGATAATAAGTCGGTTCTAGGTTATCTTAGTAGATGTATTTTTGGGGTGGTATAGATTTCAGGCTCTACTTTTTTCTTCTTGTCCTTGTCACTGGGCTTTTGGCTATGTCATTTCTCAGAGTCATTACTCAAAAGCACCAATGAGAGAAAAGAAATGCCAAGATGGAAATCAGATGGGCCAAATTAACTATTTGACAATAAGAAGTCCGATTTTCTCATAAAGCTGAAGGTGTTGAAATCTTTTGACTGTCATGTTTCTCCTCTAGGTTTTAGTATTTGTTGGGGGAGCAATCTGCTCTTCCCGTGTGTCTAACAGCAGAGTGACATGTACCCCGCCAGGCACTTAGCAGACCTCGTCTGAGTTGATCCTTGAAGTAGATCTAAGATCTGTGTAGTCTTTGTTGTTGTTGTTTTCACTTTCTGGGAAGAATTCCTTCTTTAGTTGGCTTTGTCTTGCCTACACCTCACTTGCGCAGCCCTCCTGAGAGCAGCTGTCCTGAGAGCAGCTCCCAGCAGCACTTGGGTCCCTTTTCAGGGTGAACCCCTGTCCCTTCACAGGGGGATAGCAGTGTGAAGATGAGGTTCAGATTGCGGCGTTAAGCCGAGCAACGTCTCATTTACCCTGGGGGACCTGGAACGTCAATGAACCAGGAAGCTAGAAGCTTACATGTGGGAGGCGAGGGGTGCTTTTCTGTCATTGAAGAAGGGGTCCTGTGGGAGGCGTGCATCGATTCCGGCTGCACCTAGCTCGGCACTGGCAGCTCTGGCCAGAGTGAACCCCAGGGAACCTGAGAGGTTGGAGCAAACACGTGTTTTCAGAGTGAAGTATTTGGGGAGGATGAAGAGGTGAAGCGGACCGTGTGGTACTTCCCCGGCGGTTTTCTTCGGAGGGTCAGTCTGGGTCTTTCCTTCGGGAGAGGAAAACTGCACTTGAGTCCTTCCGACCTGACTCGCGTGAACCAGGGCGACATGGGGAAGAGGAGCAAGTGTTGAAGAATGGAATTAGAAGACTTGATTTCTAATCTCAAATCTGGCACTAATGGGGTCTGTGACCTTGGACCAAGTCCTTTACTCTCTCTGGGCCTCAACGTGCTCATCCATAAGCTGAGTGAGTGAAATGAATGGAAGCTAATGGCTACTGTTCTTTGAAGCTCCCCGTGGAGTTCTCCGTGTGTGCTGGAACTTAAAGTTTGGGATCATTTTCTCCCAGTTTGCTTCCCTTTGGCTTGGTGATGTCATTGTGTGCAGAAATAGCAAACTGGCACAAAGCCATTTCTCCAGTTCTGTGCACCAGAATATCTTCAATGAGATCATATTTTGCTCTTTTGCTTGGAGAAACCAATTCTGACTCAAATAGTAGTCACTAACTACTTAAACGCTGGGTGTAGCAGTGGCCTATATTTTCTTTTCATCCCGTGTCGGTTTCCTGCTTCCCTGTGTGGTTGCATCCTTCTCAGTGCTTTCTCTCTTCCCTCCACAGAAATGATCGGAAGGGGCCTCCGGAATCTTGGCAGAAGCAAATGCCAGTTGTACCAAGCTGAGGTAGCAGTTCTGGGGGCAGTGTCCTTTGCAAATGCGTTGTTTTATGAAGATACACTTTTTACACGATTCTTCGCATCAGCGGTTTTGCCCACTTGACATTGTTTAAAAAGCCTATTGAGTATCTGATCCAGTTCTCTGTTCTCCACCTCTGCTGCCCCTTTCCTCCCTCCTGGACTCCAGCTTGGAAAAATGTGTGTGGTACACTGAGAAGTTCTGGCCACTTGGGGACCGCCTTTTCTTGAGCATCTTGCCAGAGAGGCTGATGTGGAGGCTGGAGAGTATTCATAGAAATGCTGCTTTTCACAAGGCTGCTAACAGCTGCCCGGGACTCTGTAGAAGCAGAATGCAGACTAAATAAGATCTAAGGAGGAAGGTAGCGCATTAAAAAGTATCTCTCGCAGACAACCCTGGGGAAATGAAGGCCAGCCAAAGCAGCCAGGAGTGGACCAGGGCCAGGTGCTACAGGTAGAAGCTTCCCAAGGAGAGGTCTGTGCTGTTTCCTTCCAGTGTGTTCCCACTGTAGCACAGCCAAGGGCAGGCCCGTCTGGCACCAGGTGTTGGCCGAGGAAGATCCGAGGCCACTGGGGCAAAGAGCACAGACTCTAGAGTCAGACAGACCTGGATGTCGTTTTTGAGGGGCAAGGTGCTTTGGTTGTAAGCTCTAGAAACCAGTTCTGTGTAACTTAAATTTAAAAGGGAGGGGAAGGGTTAGAATGTATTCAAAGGACACTGAGTCATTCACAGAACTGGTGAGGCCTCAAACAGTGAACCCTCAAAAAGGGGAGGCACGAAGGTAGCTCTGGTGTGTAGGGCAGCTCCTCCAAGGTGCTGTCACTGGAATGACTTGAAATCAAACGTTTCTGACCTTGTGACTTTTCATTCAAGATCCAAATCCTAAGGGGCACCTGGGTGGCTCAGTCGGTTGAGCGTCTGTCTGCCTTCGGCTCAGGTCATGATCCCAGTGGGATAGAGCCCTGCGGGCGGCTCCCTGCTCAGTGGGGAACCTGTTTCTCCCTCTGCCCCTCACCCCACTCTCGTGCGCTTTCTCTCTGTCTCAAATAAATAAATAAAATCTTAAAAGATCCAAATCCTTAAGAAACAAGTGATGGGTCCTGCCTTGTACTTTTTTGGGGGGAGTGGGTGGGTAGAGCACCATAGTGATTAACATAGACAAGGTTGGCTCACCCAAAGAAAATTGGGCAATCTTTTTAAAAGAAGCAGTTAGGGTTGTTCTGCAGACTAAACCAACAAATGTCTGTCTATCATGTAAGTGAGTCCTGCCACTCAGTGTGTTACTCTCTGAATCTTGGGTAAAAGTTCAGACTCCGGCAGTGCCTCAAGTACCTCAGCTCTGTACTAAGAAAACTGAAGGAAGGAAGTCTGCCGAAGAAATAATACCTATTTACATATATAGATGTGCTCACTGGGACATTAAAAAAGGTAATACTTGTAAAGCTCTTTGCATGTGCCTTGTGTAAGTACTTAATGATGTTTAGCTCTATTCATTGTATTTTCTCAGCAAAGTCATTAGTTGAAGGGGTGACCCAAACACATCTCAGTTTGCTCAGTTTTTGCCTTTATACCTTTCAAATTAGCATTGTCTCGGATTCCTCATGTTTAAAATAAACCGTCATTATTACTGGTTGCATTGAAATAAACCAGGATGGGCTAGGGAGCGCCTGGCTGGCTCAGTCAGTTAAGTGTCCGACTCTTGATTTCGGCTCAGGCCATGATCTCAGGGTCCTGGGATTGAGCCCTGAGTTGGGCTCCACGCTCCGTGGAGAGTCTGCTTGGGATTCTCTCCCTCTGCCCCTCCCCCTGCTTGTGCTTACTCTTTCTTTCTCTAAAATAAATAAATACATCTTTTAAAAAATAAAATAAAATAAAGTAAACCAGGATGGGCTTGATAGACCTTTGCTTTGCCCTTCCAGCCCTGCCCCGCCGTTCCTCCAGGAGTGAGGCGCAGATACAGTGAACAGGGTTCTCAGTGAAATCGGAGTCTCACCAGCAATAACCTTCCTCCCTTTTCCCAAGCCTTTCAGACGCAGCTTAAACAACACCGCCCTTTACGGATGGTATGCAGGGAGCTCTCTGTGAAACAGTGCACTGAGGCAGGTGCTGGGCTGGGACAGGTAGCTCCTCCCAGTCCAAGAGTGGTGGTGGGAGAAACCCTGGGTACTGCCACCCCTGCCAGCCCTGTGGTCTATCAGCCAGCCGTGCCAGGTCCCTTTCCATAGCTTCCAGGAGGCACTGGGCAGGCCCTCAGTCAGCTTGCACTGGGAGAATTGTAACAAATTGGGTTGAAATATGAGGGGGAAGGAGGCCAAGCAGCTCTGCAGTAGAGCCTCTAGGTCTAGAGGAGAGTCTGTGCACTCTTGCTACAGGGGTTTGTCACATTGTCACATCTGAAGCTATTCATTTATTTCACTTTTTCTTAGTGTTTTTTTTTTTTTTAATCTTTCTGTCCTTTTAGTAGCAGTTATTCCTCCCCGTCCCCAAAAGGTACCCTTTTAAAAGGGAAAATGAATGACCAGGTTTCCATTTTTCAAGGAAGTTGATATTGAATGTGTAACCTCTTGGATATGTACCATTCACATAAGGGCCATAACAATATCACTGACCAGGAGAAAACCCAAAGAAATCAATCTGTTGAAGAAGCATTCGTATCTAACCTAAAAATTCCAAAGGTGAGAGTTTAACACATGCAGCGTTTTTGCATATTATTTTGGAAAAATAGCTTTTCACCGAGATCAAAGAACTGTTGTTCTAAGTTAATTTCACTCATTTTGGTGTTCCAATTTTCTTCCACGCGCATTAAAAGTATAGTTGTAGCTGTTAATATCTTGGCTCCACTAGCAAAAGAACTTTGCAGACAGTTACATGACCATGTGAATTTTTTTTTTTTTTTTTTTTTTTTTTTTATAACATGTTGTATTGGTTTCGGGTGTACACATAGTGAGTCAACAATTCTGTACATTACTTGTAGCTCACCACAGTAGATGTGGTCACCATCTGTCACCACACAACATTATTATAGTATTATTGACTATAATCCCTATGCTGTACTTTTCATCCTCATGACTTGCTTATTTTATAACTGGAAGTTTATACCTCCTAATCCCTTTCACCTGTTTTGCCCATTCCCCCTCCTCCCCTCTGGCAACTACCAGTTTGTTTTTTGTATTTATGATTTGTTTTGTTTTTTGGGTTCCACATATAAGTGAGACCATACAGTATTTGTCTTTCTCTGACTTATTTCACTTGGCATTAATACCCTCTAGGTCCACCCATGTTGTTGCAAATGGTAAGATCTCATTCTTTTTGTAACTGAGTAATATTCTACTATGTGTGTGACATCTTCTTTATCCGTTATCCATTAATGGTGCTTAGGTTGCTTCCGTAACTTGGGTGTTGTAAGTAATGCTGCAGTGAACATGGGGGTGCATTTAGCTTTTCAAATTAGTGTTCTCGTTTCCTTTGGATAAATACCCAGTAGTGCAATTATTGGATCATATGGTAGTTCTATTTGTAATTTTCTGAGGAACCTCTATACTATTTCCCACAGTAGCTGCACCAATTTATATTTCCACCAACAGCGCACAAGGGTTCTTTGTTCTTCACATCCTCACCAACACTTATTTCTTGTCTTTTTGATAACCGCCATTCTGACAGGTGTGAGGTAATACCTCATTGTGGTTTTGATTTGCATTTCCCTGATGATCAATGATGTTGATGATCATGCCAATTTTCTGTCAGTGTCATCTTATCAGATACTTCAAGTAGAAAATTAGTTCAATTAATTCCAGTAAATTTTCGGTGTTTTTTTTTCCATCCAATTCAGGAGATCAAAGGAAAGTTTTTGGAAGTTCATTCTATCCATGGAAACACATCTGACATTATTGTACTTATGATTGCTAATCCAGTCCCAAGGTTCAACATTTATGGACAAATTATTTAGTTTTGCAATGATAGCATATTAAAATTTTGTAGAATGCAGTGTTTTAGTAAAAACAGCTTACTAAATTTAGAAAAGTGGATCAGAAATATACTTGGAATTGATTGTGAGATAGATATATATATGTATACATACATATGTATATATATCACTATAAAATTTTTGCCACAAAGCTGAAGTTAAATACAAAAAACACCTCGGTTTGGCAAGAACTGTCATACTTGCTGTCTTTGCTGCCTGTTGTCAGTCAAATTTTAGCAATGGCTCAGCCCTTGAAAAACTAATTTGTATCTCCCCTCACTATTCTAAATGTTATTGAATATATGAATCCTTTACATCTTGGCTATATTTCTTTCCCCAAAATCGATTGGAAATCTTAAAGCATTCAAATAATAGAACACCAGAAACATTAGCATTTTGAAGCTTTTAGAGAATTGCAGTTATTAAAAACAAGGCCTAAAAACTGGAAGATACTGTAATATAGCCTCACAAAAGGATAGCAGGGACTGAAACAGCACATGACAAGGGCCCAGTGATGCACAAAACTTAATTTTAAAAATCTGTAATGCTGATTTAGTATTACTATACTATGGGAAGGATTTTTTAATGTAACTTCTGTATTTAATTAGATAAAGTTTTATGCTGTAGCACAATGGAATGAAATTGAGATGATGTAATGTAGCATCATTTAAATTTGGCAAAACATTCAACAGAATCATAAGTAGAGACAATCTATATGAAGAGCTTGTTCTTGTTAATGTAGTTGTTAAGGACCCATATACTCTGAATGGAAGCAGATAAGGCATTTCCTTTGAAAGTATTATGGCTGAAATATTATGCTCCAATAAAAAATAGAATCAAGAACATTCACCATTTGGTAGGACTTGTTCTGAGCATATCACACACCCTCAGAGGGTGTTTTCAAAAATCAAAATAGGGTGGTCCTCACAGAAGAGTCCGTTGAAGGTGTCAGCAGTCTCAACTTGCACAAAATGGAACTTCAGAGAAGATTGCAGGCAATTTCATGACAAAAGTTTAAAATACCAAGGTCATATTGGAAACCTGTATTTTTAGAAAAATACCAGGGATAGAATTTAAGAGGTATGGTTATGAAAGTCATCAAGGTTTGTAAATATATGAAGACCAATTATTGTTTATACTGCTTTTAAATGTTCATAAAATTAATATAAAGAAGTTTTTTTATTTTGCTTTAATATATATGAACATATTTGTTCTAGAAAAAAATTTGTTCTTGGAAATAGTTTCTGAATAAAGTGATTCTGTAGATCCATCAGTGTAAGGAAACGAGTTTGTTAACAAGTATATGCTTCAAAAATAATATAATTTTAATTATTTGCCACATTCATTTTTACTCTCAAAAATGTGTTGGTTTGAATAATAAATTATGTGGTCATTTTATTCATAATAGCTTCGATGAATCTTTAGGATTAAAACGTGGCAGAATTAAGAACGTTCAGATCAAGTTGTGAAGGGTTTGCTGCCCTGGAGACTCATTCCCTTGGGAGTTCCTTCACCTGTGCAGCTCAGTAGTCAAAAGTCTAGTGGGACTTTAGCTGTTTTGCTTTACCATACCCCTTTCCTTAATTATTAGCTCTGCTCCATCTAGACGGTTGGCAGGAGTGGGCCCCTGACCTAGGCTGGGGCGATCACAATTTTAGCCCAGGAATTGTGGATTTAAGGCAACAAATAATACAATATCTCTTCAGTGCCTGAAGTTTGCAGCTGTTAAGCCGGGGAACATTTGATGGGATGGCCGTGTGTCTCATACTTCGGATTTGAGAGTCAGCAGACAGAAAAAGAAGAAAGCAGATACAGAATAGAGGCGGGATAATTTTTAATTTCCCAGGTGAAATTTTTCCTGAGGCTCCCCTTAGGTTTCACCAGTCACCTGAACATTTTTATAATAAATTAACCTTTTGCTATTGTAAATTCAACTTTAATTGCTGTCAGTTGCAACCAGAAGAGTCATTTCTTCCTCTCCTAAGTTTAAAGCAAGTTAAGAATAAGACATCTAAGCAGATAGAGGAAACAGAATGTCAACTCGATTTTTCCCAAGCTGATTGGACAACCTGGTTTTCCATCCAAGGGGCCCACCAATCACTTCCTTCCCACCACCTCCGCCCTCTCTCCAGCCCACCTCCATGGAAACTCAAGACCAGCAGAAAGGAGCGCACCCCACCACAAGACTGAACCAAAACCTGAACCTAAACTCTCAAGATTAATGAACAGCAGTATTCATATGGTCAGCTCGAGTCTGTGGGCCTGGGGTATGGCGGCAGGACAGACAACCAGGCCGTCCGTAGTGTTCCAGCTGTCTTAACAGCCATGTTGTTTTCTGTTTAGGACTCTGCAAGCACCCTCCTTGGTGGGAGCAGTGCATAGGCTTTCTTAGCTGGGCTCCAGCCCCTCCCACCATTGCCTGAAGATTCCCAATATGTATCAGTCTACGGAAGACCAGCATTTGCAAATGGCAGGCCAGAATTGTCAGTACTTGTGGACAACGTTACTAGTGATGCCTTGGACCTGGGAAGGATCTGCTTTGTGGGGAGCAGAGCAGATTTAGCTAATAGATGAGACTATGGGTGAGAAAAGCCATCTGCTGAAGTGGTTGATCATTTAGGCTTTTGTGAAAACAGCTAGATATAAAATCACTCTGAAAGTTCATAAACAATAAGATAGCATCTGATAAGATAAATCTGATAGTTTCTCTGGCAATCCAGAGTTTTCCACAGAGACCGGCTAAAAGGCTAACTATATTATTTAAAGACTGCCCCCCTTTCCTGGATGTGTGTCTACTGTACATGGCTTTGATTTTTCAACCCAGGATTACTTTCTTCCAGTTTTGCACATTCGAGTGCATGCACACTGCTGTTTCAGATTTCAGATCTTTCTAAAAACTGATTCACACAGACACCTAACCTTTCCAACCCCTTTCTGCCACCTACCTTCTCTGTGAATGCAGTGGCTCACAGCCTTTCAAAGAGAAAGGTTTCAGAATTTGGCAGCAAAAAATTGATGGCACCTAACAAATTAGCTATGTGATTAACAGTAATGGTTACTTACCCCTGCCCTGCCCGACCGGCTTTCCCATTGTTTAGTGTGGTCCCGCTGGCTAATGTTGACTTAGAAACTGGCACCCAACTTAAATGTTTGTGTTCAAAACCCATTTGGGGTTTGAGGTATCATCTCCTACATATATTGTACCAATTCATAAGAAGGAAGCTCTTTTTTTTTTTTTTAAGGCTGACATTTAGCTCCTTTTGACCTGTAATGGCTAAAAATGAGTTTGAAGCATATTGCTTTTCATCTCTTCTTTCAGCTGTTAATTTTTAGTTCTTTCATTTATGTTTGAAAAAGCAGTTAGAATTGAAAGTTCCCAGACAACAGTTAGTAATTGGTAGGCTGGGGTAGAAGATTGGGGGTTTGCAGTGATTTTAAGAGAATAATGAAAATAGCTTTAAGGAGGCAGGAATTGTCATTTGAGCTAACATTGTACATTAAGGTCATTTTCCAGTGGCCCACCTCGGCAGTCGGTGACCTCTAGGCTAATGGGTCAGATACTGAGGGTGATGCTGGAGCATCATGGTGGCAGTGGAGAGAGGGCTAAGGGGAGAGCGAGGAACAAAGAAAAAGCAGAAAGCAGGGGAGGAAAATTCCCATCCTCTCTTAGGGATTTTATAGCAAGGTTATATTATTTTGATGAAAGTATGGGAGTTCCCAGAACAGTATATTTATAAACATTCAGCCTCTTAAAGACCTGACAATTCAAATGAGTATCTGAGACCAGAGCATATGCCCTGCCGGAGGAGTTTCCTTTTCTTCCCAAATTCGCTATATCTGGTAAGCAAGTGATTAAGAGTTTTGGCTTTTCATATGAAGATAGGGAAAATAAACAAGTCTTGGAGGTTTTAAAGCCGGATATAGTTTTTTAGTTCCTCTACTTACTACCTAGCACTGAAGTCTATATCCCATACTCCAATCTCTTCTAGGAGATAAAAGGCAAAAATGTGAAATACCTTGAAAACAGTCAAGTATGTGACATAAATCCTAAGTATAATGTACTTGGGCGTAGGTGGCCCGCATGTTGAGATCTGGTAGTTTTGGAAGCCACATCCAAGAGAGGATCTTCCCCCAGATGAATTCCTC
Organism: Callorhinus ursinus; assembly: GCF_003265705.2. NCBI lineage: Eukaryota > Metazoa > Chordata > Mammalia > Carnivora > Otariidae > Callorhinus > Callorhinus ursinus. The sequence continues at coordinate 6,365,654 of NW_027397088.1, forward strand.
TCAGCAGAATCTCTCTTGTTGTCTTTGTCTTAATTTATTTTTTTTAGCCATTGGAATCTATAAGGTGAGCAGATAATTCAGCAGGAAATGAACAGGGAGTGAGTGAATACTTGGCACATGAATTAAACAAAAGAGCAGAATGTGGAGTGTCCAGTGGGGCATCAGTGGACCCTCAGGAAAAGATCTGCTGGAGGAGATGGGAGCAACGCTGGGTCTGGGCTGGGCAGCGGAGGCACTAGAAGCCCGAGCAGTAGGAGAGGAGAGCTTGAAGTGTGCAAGCAGCGGGAAGAGCACCAGCCAAACAGGGCAGAGGGCAGAGGTGAGACTTGGGGGTGCTTAGGAAATTGGCTTTGGTGGCAATTAAGAGCATATAAGTTTTTGGGCATGGGTCAAGAGGATTCAGTAAGTGACTGGAAGATCAGCCTGGCAGCAATGTTGAGGATGGGTGTGGGAGAGGGAAGATACCCCAAACCATGAAGTGGAGAGAGTGTGAGTCATAGTATATGATCATTGGAAATGAGGGCGTTATTAAATAGAAAAGTCTTTTGGAAGAAGAAATGGCAGTGGTATTCAGTGATATTAGGAGGTGAAATCTGGTGATAAATCTCAGGTAGGAATCAGCAAACTTTTAGGTAGTGGTCTGGAGAATAAATATTTTCATGTGTGTGGGCTGGTCTCCAGACAATATATACATAAATGGGCATGGCTACATTTGGCCCAACAGCCATGGCTTGCCAACCCTTTCAAATAATGGATGGGGGAAAAATTTGTACCATAGAATAGAAATGTGTCTGTATAGACTGGTAATCTTGTGACCAAGATTTCCCGTTTCTCTGAACCAAAATTGTTATGAACACTTTTTTCCTGAGATCCTAAGCATCCAGTATTGCCCACCTCTACCCACTTCAACCTTATGTAGCCTAGAACTCCAGGATGACCCACTGCTTTGGCTGTACCTCTGTCCGGTAAATGGTTCATTGCTTACATTCTGTAGCTGATGAAATGTCACAGAGAAATTTCAGTGAGCATATTGGCGAAATGAGCTGATTGTAGTAGAACAAAACTGGCCCAGATTTTTACAATTCAGCTCAGAAAATGAGGGACAATCTCGAAGAGTGCAGGTACGGGGAAGGTGGTGGGTTCTTGAGGATAAGGCAGGGCGTCCTTGTGACTTCTAAGTGACTGACTTTTCCAGACAGTAGATGATAAGCAAGAAAAGGATGTCAAGAGGGTAAGAAGTCAAGCCCGATGCTGGAGCTGGAGAGCGGTGGGGCAGAAGGAGGGTGGGCAGAGCATCAGGACTGTTCTCAGAATGTGGGCGGTTTCTTTATGTGGATACCTGCTGTAGTGCACTGGTTTTTAAAAAACAGGTTAGTGGGAAGAGCATTATCCACAATACAACATCTATATATACCAACACATAACATATGTATACTCCTTGATGTGTTTATATATACACATTGTTTCTGCTTTATTTTCCTTTTACTCAAAATACATTATGTCTCCCAATTTTATTTTCTACTTTAATGTGGAGCTCTGTCTGGTGGTGTTAACTATAATTTTAGCCTTACATTTTGTGAGGCCTGCCGGTGCGGGGTTGGAGATTACAGACATTGTCTTCTGGATAGATGGCAGGGAAGAAGAGGAACCGCAGGTTTGACAGGGGAGGAAAGGATAGGTTGTTTGGGTCTTTTTCTTGTTTTGTTTTTTTAAAACAAAGATTTTGCCTCATTTCTTTTTCTTCCCATTCCCCCCCCCCCAATTCAACCATTCTGTAGTTATCTAAAAAGTGAAACACTCCTGTTTTCAGGGGTGGCAGATGTGTATGTGATCACTTAGGGGAGATTCCAGTTGGTCCTTTTGCCTTCTCCCTGTGGGATACCGTCTTGTCTGGCTTCCTTTCCTTAAACCCTCTCTAAACTTTCTCCGCTAAAGCAGTTTTTCTTGTTCAGACTTCAGAGGGCACTTTCTCTAAACTTTTCTTTGACCACAGCAGAGCCTGTCTTTTCTCCTAGTCTTTAAGCTCCTGAGGGCCCCCAGAGTGATGTGTGCTGGGCGGAGCCTTGCACTTCATAGGCACCTAATGTTTGTTGGATGGATGGGAGGAACTTTAGCGGTTTGAGTGCAGAGCCTGTGTCTTATTCACCTTGATAATCCCAGTGCCTAGTAGAGAGCTTAGCAGATGGATCAGTGTTTGCTGAATGAGTCATGGAATGCGTGGACGATGAAACAAAGTGACACAAAGTGTAACCATATCACATTTTTCGTAGAATGGGTTCTGAGCTTTGTTCCTGGGCCCTGCCACCATCCTCGCGTCGTCTTGGGGGATTCACCGCCAGAGGAGCCGAACTCACGAAAATAGTATCCATAAGAAAAATGAACTACTGTTTTATTAATGTCTAGACAAATGCCCAGGAACTGTCCCCCCCTCCCCCACTTGCCTCCCGCCCAGCACCTCTGCAGGCCTTTTCTAATACGCATGTTTGCGTTTGGATTCTGATATGAGTTCCCCTCATCAGGTCCAGTGAGGACATGAATCTGAGCCAGAGTTTGTTCCCTGCACCCTCCCCTTCACTCTAAAGACACATTGGGCACGAGGCCTGGAGGGGAAAGTGATGTACTTTCTAGCTGCAGAAAGACCGGCTGTGCTTGCTGGCCAAAACCGTAAATAAGAGAAGACCTAGGAGGATGGAAGCCATAACAAGAAAGAATAATAGAAGCCAAGATGAATGGTTTTTTACATGAGAAGGGATTTGAGAAATCTTGAGACTTTCTTGCAGATGAGAATGAGGGGAATAAAAGCCATTGTGCTGGTGAGAAATAATCTGTGAATTACACTTAAATAACATTTCAAATCAATATGTCATGAAGTAGCATAAAATCATTTTGATTTCATTATGTTAATGTTAATACATTTTAATTTTCAGGTGCATATGCCTAAAGGCCTCAAGGCTCTTAAACACAAAATAATCAAAAAGCTAATTAATCATAAATGGGCAACTTTCCCGAATAAATCTAAGAACAGTCACAATTAAGAAATGATGCCCTATCTGTGGAAGTAGAATAAAAATGCACAAATAGACAAGAAACTTAATTACAAGCCATTATAACCAAAAAGAAAAACAGAGTCTCATTTCCTAGGCTAGGTAAATTCTCCAAATGTATTTGGGGAAAAACTGAAGATAAGGGTTATTTCAGAGATCTATGGCCCTAAATGGGCCTTTTCCCTGTTTTCCTTATTAAACTCATTCTCCTGGGCCTCTTTAGGCTATTGAATCTCGACTCATATGTCTACTATATTAACTATTTCTTTCAGCTTTAAGAGACCTAGAAATCTGATAAGCATGCTTTTCACTCCTCTAAGTGCCTGCTGAGAACCCTAAATAGAATAGGGGCAGGTTCAGGCCCTGCAAAAGGACACGGGCAAACTCTTTCCATGCACGCTGGTTAATCAGAACATTTTGCTTATATTGGTTCAACAGGTTTCACATCCATTTAAGTGAACAGTTGAACCCTCTTTTCTCTTTTGCGAGAATGTTTTAAGAGACTTTAGCCAAGTACTTTGCTATAATCCGGACATGCTTCATCTATGTCATTTTTTGATGCAACCACAAGAGACAATGAGAGTGGGGTATTAGCACTGTTAGTTTCAAGAGTCAGAAATCCAACTAAAGCAGAAAAAAGGGATTTCAGATTCTTACATAAGTAGGAGGTCCACGGGGTGGGCTGGCTTCTGATACAGCTGGATCCAGGTCACACAGCTAATTAGAGGTAGAGCAAGTGTTCAAATTTACTTCAGGCCCTCCAACTCCCAGGGCAATTCTGTTTCCATTACACGGTGCTCCCTTTATGGTCCTTCAATCGATATCCGCTGAATTAAAAGAAAAATGAAACAAGAAGGGCATGTGTCCTCCCTGGGGTCACTCTGATAGGTTATTCTGATTTTCCCTCTCAAGACCTGCATAGTTCATGTTCCTGAAGGAAAGTAGCAAGGACTTTTGGGCTTCTTTGGGAAGGAGAAAATCATTGCTCTCTCCTTGCTTATATTTCACTTTGTGTCCTAGGCTAAGGTAGATGATTTGTCCAGCAGTCATTTGTCCCTCCATTTATTCTGCAAGCATTATTTAGCATTTACTAGGTTACAAATGCTGTGCTAGGCATTTGGGATGCAGATGTGATGAAGACATTGACGACTGGAGACAGAGGACAATTCATGCAGAACGTCTAGTAAGTGTATAAACACGAATACCTTCATTTGTTCATTCTTTTAATCAGTAGGTGCCAGGAACCATTTTAGCATGTAATAGGTGACAGGAACCATTTTAGATGTCACTGGTGGGCATAAAAGAGTAGAACGTGTGTGGGAAAATACAAATAGTTCAAGATGGCAGAAGTACAGGGTACATGATAGAAGATCCGACAGCCAAGGGAAATCCCCGGTGTCAAATCACCAGACACACTGGAGAAACCCTAGCCAGGTGTGACATAAGAGAGCATCCTGATCGATTTGCATTCTAGGGGCTCCAGTTGTAGGCATGTAGGTTGAGTTGGAGAGGGTAGGGACTGGAGGCTCTGGGGATAGTTCCCAGGGGAGAGGACAGATAGCTGTGCTAGGCAGCGGGTGGTTGGGGTAGAAAAGCTAGATTCAAGAGAGAATCCAGAGGTCAAAGCCAGCAGGCCTTAGTGACTCAGGTAATGTGGGGAGGAGGGAAGGAACAGAGTCAAGACAGATTCTGGGCATCTGGGTGAATGGTGAGCTCATTAAGAGATTGGAACTCTGGGAAAAGGAGCAGAATTTTGTTCACGGTTTTTTTGTCTTACAGAACAGTGCCTGGCACATGGTAAGGATCCAGTAAATATTTTTTGAACTGAATACCTGGATATAACAGAAAGGACAATACAAAGTTTTACGGAAGTACTGGAAAGGGGATTTATCCTCATCCAGAGGGTCATTTGGAGCGTGCCCCCCACCCCCGAAGAAATGATACTCAGCCTGAGGTTGAAGAATGGATGGGAGTTAGCCAGGGAAGTGGGAGTAGAGCTTTGTAACACATTTGTACATGGCTCTGAAATTCCGTCTAGGGCTTGCCTGTCTTTTTGTTCTGGGTGCTGCTTTAGTTCTTTCTCCATTCCTGGCTTTGCCTGTTAGCCTCTTCCATCTGTTTAGGTTGCTGCTCGGTTGGCCAGGGTGAGAAGAATGATAATGCTTGCCCTAGTAACTACTGTTCATGTAGCAGTTTTGTTGTCCCAGTCTGTGTCAGCAGCCCTCAGCCTAGAACATGAACACAGAGTCCTTAGATCTTGTCACTATCTAACTGGTCACTTAAGCCCCAATCCTGTTCCTAGGATGGGGAAGACTTTATAAACCATTACAAATTCTGAGAGTCAAGAAAACATGGTTCTATGAGGTACATTTTTATAGTTTTAAAAACTCCATTGATAGGTTGGATGTGATATTCTGTCTCTTTATTTGGTTTTCTATGTTTGCCCATGTTGCATAGAGGTATGAGGCTGCTTACAGGAAAACACACAATGCAGTCATCAAGTAGGAAAAAAAGAAAAAATTAAAAGTGAGGAATAAGGAAAAATATAAGATAAAGTGAATCTAGGAATATCCCAGATGTGTTTTGATTTTAAGAAAAGTCTGTGTATTGCAAATTCACGAGTATTCAGCCAAACTCTTAAATGAAGCACAAGTAATCTGCCAACCATCTAGTTAAAACAAGTTGTGTGAATTATAATGAAATTCCTTCCAACCAAGTACACATTTTTAATGTAAGGGAATGTACTTCAGACCAAAATTGAAAAGAAATCTTTTTTTCACTGTTTTTAAGTGTACAGTGACTCTTTTTTTATTGAAGTATAACTGAAATACAATATTATTTTGGTTTTATGTGTACAACATAGTAATTTGACATTTGTATACATTGCGAACTGATCACAGTAAGTCTAGTTACCATCTGTCACTGTATAATGTTAATGCAATATTACCGACTGTATTCCCCAGGCTGTACTTTACATCCCTCTGACTTTTTTATTTTGTACCTGGAAGTTTGTACCTCTTGGTTCCCTTCACCCATTTCCAGCCCCCCCGACCTCCCTCACCTCTGGCAACCACTGCTCTGTTCTCTGTATCTTTGCATTTGGGTTTTGTTTTGTTTGTTTGTTTTGTTTTTTAGATTTGTTTTCAGTGAAGTCACGTGGTATTGTTTTACTCTGAATTATTTCACTTAGCATACCACCCTCTAGGTCCATCCTTGTTATTGCAATGGCAGGATTTCATTCTTTTTTTTTTTTTTTTTTTTGAGAGAGAGAGAGTGCATGCATGGGGTGGGTAGGGCAGAGGGAGAGGGAGAGAGAGAATCTTAAGTAGGCTCCATGCCCAGCATGGGGCCCCATGTGGGGCTCGATCTCATGACCCATGAGGTCATGACCTGAGCTGAAATCAGGAGTTGGACACTTAACCGACTGAGCCACCTAGGTGTCCCCTCTCTTAGGATTTCATTCTTATTTATGGCTGAGTAGTAGCCCACTGTGTGTGTGTATATTACCTCTTCTTCATCTATTGATGAACACTTATGTCATTTCCATATCTTAGCTATTGTAAATAACGTTATAATGAACACAGGAGCACATATATCTTTTTGAATTAGTGTTTTCATTTTCTTTGGATAGATATCTAGAAGTGGAATTGCTGGATTGTATGATAGTTCTATTTTTACTTCTTTTGAGAAACCTCCATATTGTTTTCCAAGGTGTTTGCATGAATTTGCATTCCCACCATCAGTACGCTTGGGTTCCCTTTTCTCCATGTTCTCACCAACTCTTAATATTTCTTTTCTTTTTTATGGAAGCCATTATGACAAATAACCCTGAGATTTGTATGGAATCACAAAGATCCTGAATAGCCAAAGCAATCTTGAGAAAGAACAAAACCAGAGGTATCAGGCTTCCTGATTTCAAACTCCCTCACAAAGCTATAGTAATCAAACAGTATGGTATTGGCATACAAACAGACACCAGAAATAAACCCATGCAAAAATGGTCAATCAATTAATTATTATGAATTTTTAATTTGACAAAGGAGGCAACCATATACAAGGGGAAAGGATAGTGTCTTTGGTAAATGCTGGTGGGAAAACTAGACAGCTGCATGCAAAAGAATAAAACTGGACCACTTCTTACACCATCCACAAAGACTAACTTGAAATGAATGAAACACTTGAGTGTGAGACCTGAAACCATAAAACTCGTAGAAGAAAACATAGGCAGTAAGCTCCTTGGCATCGGTCTTAACAATGTTTATTCGGAAAAAGACAAAAAATCTTTATCCTCTCAAAAATGTGGGTAAGCCTTGCCTTGCATAGTTATTCTATAGTAGTAATTGGGAATTACCTAGTTTAATTCATTATTTAGAAAGGCTTGGCAACATTTAAAAGTATAAGCATCTATGAAATCTGTTCTAAATGTCTAAAAGTTTTTCAAGTATGAATTTAAAATTCAGACATTCAGGGAATTCACCCTACAATTGGCTGAAACACAAGGTAATCATGCTTTCAGTTTGCAAAATAACTATTGCTGTGAGCCACTCTGCCTGGCAAAGAGTATCTTCTCTACAGTTGATGCCAACTCGAACTCTTTCCAAATGTTCCAATACAGTCTTATACTGACATCCCTATATGTACAGTCAGGAGATTCAAATTGTACATCATTAATCCTCCCTCAAGTGGCATCCGTGGCTTTTAATTAAGGATATAGTGTAATACCTGTGTAGGTATGGAAGTAATCGGAACCAGTAAAATTTAAGGAGGTACATCTGACAGTAATAAAAAGTTTTTTTAGGTAGTTTCAGAAATAAAGTGATGTCAGTGATACTACTCATGGATGATGAATGAAGCCTGCTTGAAGTTCCATGATGATTTTGTCATTAGGAATTCCTTATGGAATGATAGCCCATGTAAAAAGAAAACTGTAGGTCCTAGACTCACAGTGACCTTCACTGACAATAGCCATTGCGTGAGGATACTGCCAGTTTTAGAAAACTTACTGGTGCTAAAATTCTGTTCAGCATTTCATTTTGTCTGTGTGTTTTCAACATTGATGATTTTATAAATCTTTAACCAGATTTTATATCTGATACATCTTAAATTTAATGTATAGTTTATTATGCCATTTTAAAATAAAAGAAGCAGAAACTATTTTAAAGTGAATTTGTATTGGGGCGCCTGGGTGGCTCAGTTGGTTAAGCATCCAACTCTTGATCTCAGCTCAGGTCTTGATCTCAGGGTCATGAGTTCAAACCCTGCATTGGGCTCCACGCCCACTACTTAAAAAAAATAAATCAATAAAGTGGATTTGTATTTAGTAATTTAGTGTAATATTAATTACGTTTGCCACAATATTCAGTTTCAAAATACACGTCCTTAGAAACGTAATTTAGTTTCCCATCAGTTATTATTCAGGGTAATGAAGGATGAGCTGCTGCCACTGAAAAATAACCTCAAAAATCCCAACAATTTAGCACAACTGAAGTTTATTCCTTGCTCTGATGGGGGCTGACGCCTGCCTTTGGTAACTAACTTTGCAGCTCTGGGTCTAGGGTCAGGGGAGAGGAATTCAGAGGTGGCACACCAGCTCTTAAATGCCTCAACCCTAGGAGTGACGGGCGCCACTTCTGCATGTTTCATTGGCTAGAATGTGTCACGTGGCCCCATGGAACTGTAGCAGAACCAGAAGGAACAGAATATTTGTTGAAAGTATATTATCTGCCATGCCATCTTTTTTTTTTTTAAGATTTTATTTATTTATTTGAGAGAGAGAGAATGAGAGATAGAGAGCACGAGAGGGAAGAGGGTCAGAGGGAGAAGCAGGCTCCCCGCCGAGCAGGGAGCCCGATGCGGTACTCGATCCTCGGACTCCAGGATCATGACCTGAGCCGAAGGCAGTCGCTTAACCAACTGGGCCACCCAGGCGCCCTGCCATGCCATCTTGAAGGAATTGACAGCAATAATAACAAGTAGATTTTCAGTTGTACACATTCTATTTTTAAGTGGATTTTAAGTACGAATTTTATTTGCTTCATGTGAATCGTTGACACAACCACACGTGCAGGTTGGTGTAATGGAAAATTACAGGGACCTGGGCACGTGGTTATGGTGCTAGTTCTGCATTAGCTAGTTTTATACGTTTCAGTTTGTCACTGTAGCCCTTGCACCTATTTTCTCTTCATTTGTGAGATACCTAGGTCGTATCTCACATCTCTTATAACTTCTAATTTTAAATTTCCGCATTCTACCCAAGCTATACCACAGATATACTGTTTCTATAAGTCAGCTCTGCCTGGAAAGAGAACTTCTGCAGCGGTTGTGTGTGTCTGCAATATATCTTTGCAATTTTTTGTTAACCAAGAATATGCAGTTGACCCTTGGACAGCAAGAGTTTGTACCACACGGGTCCACTTCTATGCAGATTTTCTCCGATACAGTGCTGTACTTTAAATCTATTTTCTCTTCCTTACGACTTATATAATAACATGTTGTTTTCTCTAGGTTACTTTATTGTAAGAATACAGTATATAAGATATGTAACATACAAAACATGTGTTAATTGATTATGTTATTGGTAAGGTTTCCGGTCAATCATAGACTACTAGTAGCTAAGTTTTAGGAGAGTCAAAGTTATATGTGGTTCTCACCCCCACATCGTTCAAAGGTCAACTGTAAAATATTCACCTAGGAACCAGAATTTAAGTTTATAACTCTGAATTAGTGCACACACAACTCTGAATCTTTTAATTCAATGATTTAATTGTCTGCTACTATGTACAATCATTTTGTAATGTGCTTAAGATATAAATGAATAGATCTGGTAGGATTTTGTCTGGAGGAATCAGTATTCTAGCATTGGAGACAGACATGCAGATAGATGAATTCAGTGTGCTTTGGGAAGCATTGTGATGGTGGTGTGTGCAAGAATTCATGAAATATGAGTCTGTACTTGGTACAGCGTAGGAGGTAGGAAGGGCTGGCTGAGCTGAATCTCAAAAACTGAATATGAGAAAGTTTGGAAAAAGAACAAAGGCATAAAAAAAGCATAGTAAATAGGGACATGTATCAAGCATCTTGTTAGTGCTAGAGCTGTTCTGTCCAATATGGTAGTCACTGGCCATATGTGGCTATTGAGCACTCAAGATGTGGCTAGTTCAAATTCGGATTTACTTTAACAGTAAAATATACATCGGGTTTCAGATACTTAATTCAAAAAAGAAATGTAGACTGTCTCATTAGGTATATTTTAAAATATTGATTACATGGTTGTGTATAACACCCGTACTATATGTTGGCTAGCTGAACATAAATAAATAAATAAATAAATAAATAAATAAATAAATAAATAAATAAATATTGATTACATGGTGAAATGAACATTTTAGATGTACTAGATTAAATAAAATATATTAATATAATTAATTTTACCCGTTTTTCCTTTTATAATGTGGCTACTAGAAAATTTAATACTACATATATGGCTTGCATTGTATTTCTGTTGGACGGGGCTATTCTAGGGCATAACTTGTAAAGGAAGATGTGGCAGGAGTTGGTGATGCAGAGGGTGGCAGGACTCAGGGTATGGAGAGTCTTGGGTGCTGTTCTCTAAGCAGCTTACCTCTTAATTACTTACTTAAACTGGAAAAGTTTATAAACAGTAGAGTCACAAGGTCACGTTTGCATGTTAGTGAGCTCTGAGCTATATGGATGATGGTGTGCTAGGCTCTAGAGTGGAGGCTGGGATACTGGCCAGAAGGCTGTCACACAGTCCAGAGGGGACAGATATGAGGGTTGCATAAGGGCAGTGGCAGTTAACTATGGAGATCAGGAATCGGTGTTTCAGAGTGAAGGATCAAGGGTGACTCTTGGATTTCCGGTGTGGGTGACTGATGGGCAGTTGTGTCACAAACTAATATTGTGCATCGGGCAGGGCGCCGGGTAATAGTGAGTTCAGCTTTGGAAATGCTGATGTGACTTGATTGTGGCTCATTCACAAGGTGTTTGGGTAGATGAATCTGAACTCCGGAAGAAAGGCAGGGCTAGAGAAATAGATTTGAGAGTGATCAGGCGGTGGATAAACAATGGAATTCTATATAATTACCTAGAGAGAATATAGACTGAGAAGCGTAGGAGGCAGAAATGGTTCCCTGAGAAACACCAACGTGTAAGCATGGACCAGAGGAAAATATGGGAATAGACAGGACTCTAATTGATTCTATCATATATGAAGATATATGCTCATAGTCGATTTCAAAAAGGATAACCAATTTTATTATAATTAATGTTCAAATGTGGTATTTCTATTAGTGGTATCAATGTTGGCATCATGTAAGAAATACATATTTTGATGATTATTTGATAATTTTACAATTCTGTAATATCTATAACTAATAATTCCTAATAAAATTAGTTTTAATTTATTTTTTTAGAGATTTTATTTATTTGACAGAGAGAGACATAGCGAGAGAAGGAACACAAGCAGGGGGAGTGGGAGAGGGAGAAGCAGGCTCCCCACGGAGCAGGGAGCCCAATGCGGGGCTCCATCCCAGGACCCTGGGATCATGACCTGAGCCAAAGGCAGATGCTCAACCAACTGAGCCACCCAGGCGTCCCTTAATTTTATTAATATTACAAATAAAATGAGTTCCTAATAAAATCTATGAATTTTGAAATAAGAGCTTTGTAGTGGTTACAATATCAGCGCTTGCAGTTTTGTTGGTTGGTTAGGAGATTTTCAGATTAATATGAATTGATATAATCCTTGGAATATATTAAGGAGCCTTTTTGCACAAAATAATAATGATTACTTTAAGGTACAATATTACCCATAAATTGTTGATGTCATAACCCTGCTGCGTATAGTGCATAACATACAGAATTTGGTAGCAGATGAAAAGCATCGTGGGGAAATTTGTCCAGAAGCTGTGAATAGATAGTGACCAGCCTCTAGCCTTGAATAAGCAAGATGTTTGCTGGCACATTCACATTGGGTGTATGAGCCGACTTGTCTGTACAAAACCTCAGAAAGCGCCTATTGTGAGGGATGAAGGTGCAGCACTTCAAAAAGAAGGATGTTACACAGCAAAATTGAATGAATGTCTGTATCCCCCAAATTCATATGTTGAAATCCTAATCCCCAGTGTGATGGTATTAGGAGGTGTAACCTTTGAGAAGTGATTGGGCTCAGTTCTACTGAATGGCATTAAGGCCCTAATCAAAAAGACCCCAGAGAACTTCCCTTGCCCCTTCTGCTATGCAAGTCCACACTGGAGGGGGGTGGGGGGAGAAGACAGCCCGTGAAGCAGGAGGCGGGCCCACACCAGATAATTGAATTTGCCGGTGCTTGGTCTTGGGTTGCCCAGCTTCCAGAACGGTGAGAGATTAATTTTTGTTGTTTATAAACCACCCAGTGAACAGTATTTTTGCTTTAGCAGCCTGAACTAAGGCAGTCGGCTCTAGGAAGGAGCTTTAAATTTGGCACAGAGGCTCTTGTCAACGTTTGTGAAAGAAATCTTAATGGAATAGTGCGGTAGAAACCAGATCTCAGTTAACCTTGATTGCACCGGAGAGTAAATGGGAGTTGAGAAAGTGGATACAGTAGGTGTAGACTACCCTCTCAAGAAGTTTGTCCAGAAGGGAAGTCAAATAAAAGAAATAAAACAAGGTAGAAGCAGTTCATGGAGGGTTTTGATGGGAGAATTTTAAACATGTCGATTGGTTGGAGAAAGGGGTCATGATTTTGGACACTGTTTGCTGGGTGACGCTTGGGTGTGGAATGAAAATAATGCTATTAATTTCTCCATCAATCTTGCACCTCCCATATGGCCAAAGAAGGAGATCTAATAAAAGAACCACCCTGTACTCCAAGTGTCCATTTTTTCCCCACTATACTCTTAACAACAATATGAGTCTGTGAGCCCAGTTCCCTATGTAACTTTAAAACATAATGAAATAAAATAAGGGTCCCATTGTGTTATCAGACTTAGTTGTCTGGTTATCAGTACCATCACAGTGTTTTTGCCTTTATGTCTCAGTGGATAGATCTCTGTGTGGCCTTAATGTTGTTGAGCTATGTTGAGAAAGTGCATGATTTATCTATTCATAATTTTATTGTGTTGCTTTGAGTCAGCAAATGAGATTAGAAGTGATAATTCAAGCATAGAAGTCTTAGCTGTGAGGTTAGGTGACTTCCTTAAAATTCAGTTTGTTTCCTGTCAAGTAGAGTGACTAAGATTGGGTTCTTCCTGCCAAACAGTCTTGACCAATTAATGCCCCACAATGCCAAGCCATTAGCAGATTTCAGGGGAGGTGGAGAGCGGTACTTCCTCTTGACCAAAAACAGAAATGCGCCAGAGGACGCTGCTGTACCCTAGGCTGAGCAAAACCTGAGGGTCACGAATTTTGTTCAAAGATGAAGCATCATGTTGGGTTGGTTGTTGTTGTTTTTAAAGAATGTTTTTATTCCTAGGTTTGTGAGGGCTGAATGCAGGTCTTTAAGAAGAAACTGTGATTGCCGCTGGTGTCCATGTATTCCCATTTCCTGTCTTGGTTCTGGCTCTTGCTGGGAGTAGCCTCATCCAGTTCAAAACTGCCCAGTTAGAGTCTGCGTCTCTTGCTTCCTTAGACTAAACTTGCATAGTTATTTCTTTGTATTGGGCAGTGGGTGAAAGAATTGACCTCTTCTGTCCCTGCTCCCTCAGGACACATTCTAAAAATTATTGCTAAGAAAAATTCCAAGCATTCCCCAAAGTATGGAGAATAATATAATACTCTGTTCAAATCAACAGCTCATGAAAGAAAACATTACAAATATTGCACCTCGCCTTGCCCCCAGCAGCAGTGTATGAGTCTTGTTTGTCCACCCTTTGGCCAGCATTTTTCATCGTCAAACCGAAATGTTTGCCAATTTGATGAGTGAAAAACGATGAAGCCATATTTTTCAAATTATCCTTGGAGTTTCTGAGAATAGATAACACATGGAGGAGAAGTTTTCAGAGAAATACAGCCCCAAAGGAAGTAAAATATTGATTAAAAATTCATGATAAATTTATTAAAATTGAAAATGAGAAAATATTGACATATATGTACATTAGTGAATCAGAATATTCTTTTGGACTTTGGTCACTGAATGATGGATTTGGCTGCTTTCCCCAAGGGAACCAGGGTAAGCTTTCTTTTGACAAGGTATTATTTATGATATGAATTGTGAGAGTCATGTACCTGTTCTTTCCTGATAACATGATACCAACCATGAGCTCTGGTTATTAGAAGCTTTTTCTTTTATATGCTCTTAGGAGTTCTTAGAAATCTTTCTTTTCCTTTTGTAATTATTTTTGTTTTTCTATTTTGTTTGCTTCTCTCTCTCTCTTTTTTTTTACTTTGAACATAAAAACTTCTGAAATGACTGGATCCTGGAGGCTTGAAGAAGATCCTGATGATTTCTTTTCAGCTTTTATCTAAGGTTTGGGTTTTGGTGATGATGGGCAGTGGGGAATTTTCTGTGCATTGACATATAGTAACCTTCGGTATTCAGAGTAATATGTTGACAGTAATATGTTAACAGTTGACAGTTGACACTGAAGTTGAGAAGCAGTGTTTGACATATGATGTTGATCTCGTCCTACCTGAAATATGTGGGGATATCGTATCAAGCTGCTGGATGATGACTTTATGAAGGGAGAGGTGGGCTTTCTTCTACTCCCCCTCCATCCCTTGTACTTCCTTGTGCTTGGTGCAGTGTTGGTAGGCACCTGGGCAGTACCTACTAAATAGTCATTAGATGAATGCACACCAGAGTTTTCTTTACTTTCTTTCTGGAATAGAATGCCCCATCCTGAACAAAATTTATAAAGCTGGAAAAGCCCTTCTGGATATTTTGACCTGAAGCTCTAGCAAGGCAAGAAATTAAAGTTTTGACACAGGCGACTAGGTGATTGTCAGTCTTAATTATAGAGACTTCCAGAACTCATGATTGCACAGCCTCTCTGGGGGACCTGTTTTAGTGCTTAGTTCCTTAGACATTCAAAAGCTCCTTTTCTTACCTTTTAGCCAAAATCTTTGCATGGTAGAAGAACATCATTTTCTTTTCTTCTTTTTTTTTTAAAGATTTTATTTATTTATTTGACAGAGATAGAGAGAGAGAGCACAAGTAGGCAGAGAGGCAGGCAGAGGGAGAGGGAGAAGCCGACTCCCTGCTGAGCAAGGAGCCCAATGTGGGACTCGATCCCAGAACCCTGGGATCATGACCTGAGCTGAAGGCAGCCGCTTAACCAACTGAGCCACCCAGGCGCCCAAACATCATTTTCTTAATTACAGTGTGTAAGTGGTTGACTCTCCAAATCTCCTCCAGAGCTTATATGAAATGTTTATACTGTTATACTGAGTTAGCAAAATTATTTTCACAGGACAAGGAAAATGGTATTGATTCTAAGAATGGTACCAACCAGGTTATGCAACCCTTCAGTGAGTCCAGATTCCTCCAACAGGTCAGACTGTTAGGGCTGATTCGTAGTCAGGATAGGCTAGGTCAGGCTGTACTGACAGAGAAATCCCCTGAAATCTCAGTGGCTTAATCTGCTGAAAGTCCAAGGCTCACAGACAGTGAATGTGACATTGACCAATGTGGAGTCCTCCATCCACATTGATGGCATCAGAACATGTGACTGCCATGGTCCCCGCAGCAGGGGACGAGAGAGCTGGAGGGTCTCCAAGGGCCAGACGGAGAAGGGGTCCACACCCTATCTGCCTAGACTCTGTTGGCAAGAGCATAATCATAGGACCTTCAGTTTCTCAGAAGGAGGATCGGGACACACACTTGCCTTCCTTTCCACAAAGATGAGAATGAAGCAGGGTTTTGGTTTTCACATAGCATTTTCTCCCACATAGATTATTCTTACTGGCCTAGATGTGAATTGACAGAGTTTGCTGATGAAAGGGACAATCTGTACCATTGTTCCAAGATAAACTCTGCCAATTTGGTCTGTCTGATTAACACATTATGGTGCAAAAGTTTCATGTGCTTAGACCTGTGGAATTGTGTTTTTAGCTTTGCCAACCGATATCTTATTTTTATCCAAGTCTGTTCCCATGTCCTTTTAAGTTCCCCTCCATCTGTTTTATCTCTTATATTCCATAGTCATGGCTAAAAAATGCATTGAGTTTGCTTGGGAAGAGTGAGCAATTTTCTTGACTAAATGGATGAATTTGGGGCAAGATTTAGGAATAAGAATGAAAAAATCGGTTACATTTAATCCATATTCTTCTATTTCCTTTTTCTATTCCCCATCATTTCTACTCAGTTTAACATTTTATGCTATTCTAATTTGGGTCAGGAATAAAATATTTAAGTGTTTCAAGTATGTATTTGTTAACCCAGAGGCATAGGGAGGCAAGAGCAGGTATGAGACAGTGGGGGGCACAAAGGAAGAGAGAGCTGAATGAGACCATTTAGGAGGAGCGGAGGGGTGAGGGAAGGTTAAAGTAAAATGTATTTATAACATTGCATTCAATGAGCTGGACTCACTAGAGGTAAACTTCTAAAATAGTTTTATTTTTCACACCGTGGCCCTCAACAAGTTCTAACCATTCTTCCTCATTCGGAGTGAAATTTCAAGCAGATCCCATAGCTTTCTTGGTCATTTTCAAGTGCAGTCCAGTCTAAGCAAAGTTTCCACTTCCATCTACTTTAAAGTCTTTTCTCCTCCCTCAGCTCTGAACAGGGGCACAGGTGGGGAAGCTTGAAGAGTGGCAATGGAGCAGGGAGCAGGGAGCAGGGGTGAAGAGAGGTGGGCAGGGAGGACAGAAGCGAGGCGAGAGGCAACAAAGGGCCTTTCAGTGTTAGATTTGGAATCTGGCATTGGTGACTTCTGGGCGTGACCACTGTCAGGACGCTAATAACTTCTTCTCATGGGGGTGGAATCCTCAGAGGTTCCTACTGGTGACTTTTGACTGAAGGCCTCAAGTATAGGTGATGTCCTATCTGGCTGATGGCTGGGTCCCACCCCAGGGTCACTGTGTTTAGTGGTATATTTATAGGCTGTGTCTGCTGAGGTCAACTCATGCACTACAGGCTATACCCGTGGATTGGGTGCTTTTCAAGGCTGTGTATAGCCAGCTCCTTTGGGCTTGAGTGCCCATCCAGGCTACAGAAAACTCAGTTCTCTTCCTGTTGTCAAGCTCACGCTTGGTTTTCTGCTCCACTTCTACAGCCTTTTCCATTCAGTCTTCAGAGCTTTTCAGGCGTGGGTGAGGGGGAGTCTCTGGGTCCCCCAAATCCAGGTAGACACAGGCCAAGTTCTCTAGATGGTTCCCTAAAAACAGGGGACTTATTCCCTGTTTCCCCTAGGAAGGAGAGAAAGGCAGCTATCCAGTGGTAACTCTCCAAAGAGGGCGTTTCTCCAGTAACACGGTGAATGCTTAGCTTTTACTAACGTTTCCCGGATGTGGGCGATGAGCAAGCTTACCCCACTCTCTCAGACCATATGGAGCATCTGTCTTTCTTAGCCTTTGGGACCCCCACTGACAACAGGAGAGATTCCACTTAACCTATTTCATATTCACAGCTAGTGAAACAGCCATGATACCCATGAGAACATGAGAGGTTGTACTCCTATCTGATATGAACAGCTTGGTCATGGCGAAGGGTTAGTGCAAATCACAAATTCCAAGTGGAGCGTATTCATTGCTCCTCTCCACGGAACTGTGTGATGATCATGACAAGCTCTCACAGCCCTTCCTGTGTTCCGGGCCCTCCTCTGACCCCTTTACCTCACTAACCTATTTAAGCCTCAGAGTGGCTCCGTGACGTGGATGCTGTTAATTGTGCTCACTTTACAGATGGGAAAGTTGAGTCGGAGAGAGGTTAAATAACTTGCCCAAGATTACCTGGCTTGTAAGTGAGTCTGTTTAAACTAGTCCTCCAGCCAGGACGAGTCTGGATCCAGAGTCCATGCTCTCAGCCTGTCTGTTTAGATTAACAGTATGTGATTGGGCTAACTGCACAGGAGACGATTGCAACTTACTTAGAGTCCAGTTTCCCTCGGAGGAAGAAAGCAAGCCCCTGTTAGTTGGCAGCTGTTTTCTTCCACTGGCCTGGGATCTCTATGCACTACCAAGGAGTGGGGGCTGCTTCTGAGTGGGGCTGGGGAGAGTCTCTGAGCAGGGGATGGCCGATCAACAAGCCTTTGTCGAATACAGAGGCCAGCCATCCGTCCTGTGGGCACATTCTCTCATGGGGAATTTTTAGAAAAGGAACTCCTGGCCTTTCCTTACTGAGAGATTTATCTCCGTTCAAGTTCTGTATTATTCCCAGCAAGCAGAATCCACCCCCAACAAGAGAACTTCTTGCCTATTTGTATACAGATGCTGTCCTGTCCCAGGAAATAGGTCTGTTCCCTGCCTGTCCCTTCTTCCCTGTCATTTTCTCAGATTCTAGAAATGTCCAGAAAAAGAAAGGGGAGGGGGCAAGAGCAGATTCCCCGAGGGAGTTCAGATTTACATTGGGAAAAAGGGCATGAAAATATCTTCATTCAGGGATCCAATCAATACTATTTATCATATTTGGACGACTTGTAAGAGTTATACATGACTTTGTTAGGAAGAGTTTTACCAGACGACCATGGAGGGGGAGGTCAGGATTTTGCTTTCCACACGTGCTCTTACACTTGCCTTTTTTTTTTTAATTGATTTTTGGGGGATAATTGTAGATTATAGATTCATATGCAGTTGTAAAAACAGATCTTGTGTACACTTTATCCCATTTCCACCAGTGGTAGCATTTTGCCAAACTATAGCATGGTTTTACACTTGGTTATTGACATTGACACAATCTATTGATCTTAGGCAGATTTTTCCAGTTTTCTCTAAATTCATTTGTTTGTGTGTATATTCAGTTCTATGCAGTTTTATCGTGTGTAGATTTGAATATTCACCATGAAAATGAAGGTACAAAATGGTTCCATCACCACAGCGATCTTTCATGTTGTCCTTTTACTGAGTGTACGCCCCCTCCCCCCACATCTATCTGCTGTCCCTAACCCCTAGTAATCATTAATCTGTTCTCCATTTCTAAAATGGAGAAGCGCCTTTGGGGATTGGCACTTTTCACAGGGTATAATTCTCTGTAGATCCATCCAGGCTGTTAACCTCTGTCAGTAGTCCATTCCTTTGTATCACATGGATTAGCATTACATGGTGTGTGGATGTCCCACAACTCATTTCACCATTCACCTGCTGAAGGACATCTGGTATACTCGCTTTTGACCTCTTGGGTCATAGACAGATTGGCCTTTTAGTGGTTCCTTTAACTTTATCTCATTTTATTACCATATCCATAGACCAAAAACTTCTGGATTGACGTGAAAAAAAATTCATCTAGTGTATTTTTCATACTTTTAGAGGCTTATTATCGTGACAGTTGAGTTACTCTTACATCCCTGCCAAACCAGTAGGTGACATTTTGTTAACACTCCCAGCTGTGGATACATTTCCTCACAGTGTGAATGCACAGTGCCTCTGCAAGAAGGTATTAGGACGTGACCCATGTTTTTTCAGATTTTGTAATAATTGGTTTCACACACCTGGGAGGGTCAGGCCCTGAAGAATTCTAGTGTGGACGTTAGTCCCATGTCTCCAATCAATCCCTGATTACGTTGGCTTCATAAGGAGTGTGCCCTCTAGTCGCAAATACTCTGTTAGACTAGGGAGTTACGTCGTCATCGCCATCGTCATATAAGGAAAACTGTGGGAGTGCAAGAGGGGGTTGGAGAATGGGGAGTTAAGATTTAAAAATAAGAAGGAAAAAGTGGTTCAAAGAGCTTGCCAAGAAAGTTTTTGTTCATTTGTCTTTAAGATATTTGGGGAGAGATTGAATCAAGCTGTTCAGCTTTTGCTCAGAAATGTTCTCTTGTGTATGGTAATTAACTTGGCTTCAGCCAAGAGGTTATATAGCTTGTGTGTTTGGGCTAACATTAAAGGATGTCTTTTCTCTGAGTGTAGAGAGTTGTTAAAGTAGATGGCCTAAAACAGTAAAGACCACAAATACGTACCTTAATAAACTTAAGACTATTGGAACAAACCAGGGAAGAAAACAGAAGCCTTTATAAGATACTTCTATTGATTTGTTTTCTCTTTGGAAAGGTCAAGGAATATTTCCACAGCAGTGAAACAACCCAATTAATGTCTATCCAATAACACTCAATATAATATTATCCAGCTTTTCGTGTATTGACAAGGGAGATTGATGCTCCAGGTTGACAGATACAGCATAAAAGGTAGAAGTTAGAGCTAAGAGTTTATCTGGAAACTTGTGTCAATTCTCAGAGGAGATTTAGAGGTGTTTCTCAGTTGCCTTTCCTTTGGGAATGGGATGCAGTTTGAGTTTTTGTTTGTTTTAAATGTCATCTTTTAATTATATTTTGGATAATGATGAAGAGAGATGCAATTTGGTTATGAGAGTAAATCTTAAAAGGCTCAGTGGCTCCTTTATCTATTGCTTAAAACAACTCCCACTAGTAAAGAGTGTTTCATTAATTGTCATTACTTGGGAATTATGGAATTAGAACAGCTGACATTTCTTTTATCATTCATATATTTAAGTGACAGTGGCATTACTTACTCTAAGTTCCTTTCATGGCTAAAAAATTATAACAGTGTGACAAGAAATAGAGCATTATTAACTTATATTTTGGAAAGCAATTTTTCTAATACAGATATGAAAGCACACTTTTTCAGACTGCAAGGCAGACAAGTATTATCCCTTGGTTCTATAACAGGGAGATATAGATAAGTACATCTAACTTAAAACTTCAGGAATTTTAACAGTGGGGTAAACAGTGGGGTATATCAGCGGGTTTTCATGTTCTCCACACTAAGAAAAGAAGAAAGCATTCTCCTATGGTGCTTATGTAAATACTGTAGCAAAGGTGCTTTCCCTTTTGGCATCAAGTGCCTGGGCCAAACTACTCTGTCAAGTTGGAGCTGACACTTAAAAGTCTGTTTCGTGGCAAATGGAATCAGAACAAGAAAGGGCCACTGGTATCTGTTGGAAGGACTTTGTTGACCCTGCCATCCAAAGGCCTGTCCTCTAGAATCACAGTGCTTCTGTCATTTTGGCTCAGGGGATTTACAGAATCACTTTCCATTTCTGCACCTTTCCTCCTGAAAGACTTCTTAATTCTACTTAGCTTTTTTGCTTGTGTCTCCAGTTTTGATAACTCTTATTAATAAGGAAACTTGATATATTTGAAGTAAAAACATATCTCAACTAACAACTCTGTGTGGTATTTGATGCTGTTCCCTCAAATACCTATTATAGTCGGGACTCACCTTATAAAACTTGATGTATAAAGAATCCACATTTAGCTGAAAGTGATTAATTAATGACCATCTTAGTGGACTAAAAATGTGATTCAGTTTTTTAAAAAGTATCACCTGTAAATTTGGGGACTACATTGTTACCTGAAGCTCTGTATGCAATTTAAGCAATTATAGACAAAACACAACAATCAAACAAAAGCAACTTCTATATCAAAAATGGAAAATGTTGAAGACTAGTAAAGTGTTAGGAAGGCTAGCTTTTGCTGAATGAAACTTTGTTATTGTTGTTGTTGTTGTTGTTGTTTTAAATAGGCTCCACCCCCCAGCGTGGAGCCCAGTGTGGGTCTTGAACTCACCATCCTGAGATCAAGACCTGAGGTGAGGTCAAGTCACTCAACTGAGTGAGCCTTCTAGGAGCCCCACGAATGAAACTTTTGCTATGTCCTATGTGGTAGTACTTAATTCTCTTGAGTTCTAGGATCTTAGATTGAAATGTGAGGGAAAGGGGTGAAAGATAATATAAATACTCTATTTTGGCAGCTACTCAAAGGGTGATACAGAGGTGGGTTGTGAATCCTTGATTCATTATATTGGAGTCAACATATTTGGCTTCTAACTCTTTTTAAAAATATTTATTTGTGAGAGAGAGCTCGCAAGAACAGGTGGAGGGATAGAGGGAGAAGCAGACTCTCCACTGAGCAGGGAGCCCAACGTGGGGCTTGATCCCAGGACCCCAGGATCCTGACCTGAGCCAAAGGCAGTCGCTTAACCAACTGAGCCACCCAGGAGCCCCAGGTTAGCTTTTAACTCTTAATAAACACTAAGCAAGGTATGACTATTCCCTTTACATTTTCAGTTGATTCTGAATTACTTTGTACTGTTGTCAGTTTAGCCAACTTAACTTCATTTCATGTTTCTGCCTCCATACGTTTGATTTTCTCTTTACCCCTTATTGGAACATCTTTATTGTTTTAAACCCTACATGTCATTTAAAACCATACTCATCTAATCCTTCCAAAACATTCTTATAGCCAACCTTAAAGTAGACCCCTGCCTTTCTCTGTGATTCCAAAGAACGTAGCTTCTGATACTCATGGGACCTGTCACTTTTGTGTTCATAGATTTTTCCTCTCTTTGATTTGAAAGTATACATCGCTTGAGAGCATAAACTATGAATTACACATGCCTGGCCTCGAATTCTAGATCTAGCACTTACTTATTGTTTGGCTAACCCAATGTCATTCCCAGCCCCATTTTTCCTTGGCTACATCCCAGTTTAGAGTTTAAGAAACCAGATATTCTCCTGGCATCCATTACATGTGGTGGTGGCTAAGTGACACAGTTCTGGGCAATGAAATGTAAGGAGAAGTTTAGGGGCCTTTTGAGATAGGTTTTGCTTCCCTGTAAAGCAATAGGCCTAACAGTCATACCCACTAGAGCTGCCCCTTGCTGCCAACACCTCCCCCACCCCCTTCTTCTTCTTCTTCTTTTCCTCCTCTTCTTCTTCTTCTTCCTCCTCTTTCTTCTTCTTATTCTCCTTCTTCTCCTTTTTTGTTATGATTTTATTTTTAAGCAATCTCTATATCCAATGTGGGGCTCCAACTCACAACCCCGAGATCAAGATTCACATGCTCCACCGACTGAGCCCCCTACTTTCTTCTTGCCTAGAATATGATGACTACAAATGGAAAAGCCATTTTGCAGTCATGAGAGCACATAATAAGGATGAAAACCAAACCAAAGATGGTGGAGCAAAAAGACAGAAAGAGCAAGCCTCCTTGAGGATATCCTTGAGCTGTTGTATAGAACCTGGAAATGCCTACCACTAGAATCCTAGTTATAAGACTGAAATATTTATTATTTGGACCACTTGTAATAAGATCTTTTGTGGCTTGCTTCCAGAAACTTTTCTGGATAGCTATGTAATCTGGCACAAATTAGTTAAACTCTCTAAACTTTGGTTTTCTCATAAAGATGGAGCTAATAGTGTCCTAACAGAGTAGATGTGAGGATTAAAACAGACAGTATTTTCTGACACATGGTAAGCAGATAATCTTCTTTTGGCTCCTTCCTTCATATAATATTGTTTTTCAGAAAGCATGTACTGAATGTTTTTGTACAAATATAAGCCACAATAAATATCTGATGACTGAATTAAAGCAGTTGAGCAGACTTTGCAAGACAGGCTACTAGAGTGGCTTCCCATAGACTTGTTAACAGCTGAGTAAACGGGAGAAGGAATTCACCTAATACTCACAGTATAGCGTGGGGAGAGAAGTTTTTGGAAAGTAGCTCTGGGCAACCAGACTCCTTACTACAGTAGGTTAAAAAATGGCCACAAATTCTCCCCTTCTCATTAATTGTTCCTCTACTCCTTAAAATGTAACTTGGCCATGTCATTTGCTTTGGCCTATAGGGATAGTAGCAAACTTGATGCAGGAAGAAGCTTGTAAAGTGTTGGCACATTGGGACTTGCCCTCTTACTGCAAGTGGGTCCCTGCAAGCCACCATGTACATAAGCCTGAGCTAGTTTGTTGGATGATGAGAAAGAACCAAGGTGTCCTAGCCGACAGGCAGCCAGCACCAGACATGTGCATGCTAAACCCAGTTAAGAAGAGAAAAACCTCTTTCTGGGGTGCCTGGCTGGCTCAGTCATTAAGCATCTGCCTTCGGCTCAGGTCATGATCCCAGGGTCGTGGGATCGAGCCCCGCATCGGGCTCCCTGCTCAGTGGGGAGCCTGCTTCTCCCTCTCCCACTCCCCCTGCTTGTGTTTCCTCTCTCGCTGTGTCTCTCTCTGTCAAATAAATAAATAAAATCTTAAAAAAAAAAAAAAAAGAAAAACCTTTCTGAGCCCAAAGTGCCAACCAGAATTGAGCTAAATGAATAGTTTTCTTTACTAAGTTTTTGCAGCAAAAAATAAATGACATAGGGTTGGTCTTGGGAACCCCTGATAGAGGGGTAGATGGGTGCCCTGTATCTCCAGATGGAAAGCCTAGAGAAGGAGAGAAGGGCACCATATCACTTTTGGAGTATTCCAGCTTGGTTCCAGAATCTGAAACTAATCATAAAGAAACATCAGTCAAATAATCTCAAATTGAGGAACATTCTATAAGATAATTGGTCAGGGCTCTCCAAAATGTCAGTGTCTTTCAGGACCAAGAAAGGCCAAGTAGCTTCTCCAGATTAAAGCTGTCTCACGAAAGAGACTTGGTGCGTAAATGCAGTATGTGACCCTAGACTGGCATTTATTTTGGGAAAGTGTCAATTCATGAAGTCAAAGAATTCCTAGAAATTAGCCCCTATTGACAAAGAAGGAAAAATATACTTAATATAACTTAAAAAATGTTTTTCAATGTGGTAGTTTGAAGTTTTAATTTGGTCCTTGGCTTTGCAACAAAACATTTTGAGAGGGAACCTCAGGATGCAGGGGCTGTTTACATTTCAGCAGTTCACTCACTGAGGAATAAAATAAAATCGACAAAATATTGAAACAGAAGCAGTGTTAAGGTACTAGGCTTCAAGGAGCTTGTGACCCAGCGCCAACTGCGCTATATAAAGTAAGCTCAATGAATAGTGATGCAGGTTGGGATGAATGGTTAAAATATTCATCTTTTCCTATTGTTCCTTTTTGTGCTTCAGTTCTCTCCTTTCTGAGATGTCTTTTTCAGGAATGGTGTTTCTGATATCACCACTGTTAAAATACAGTGAATCATGGGTCATTACATCAAAAACTAATTATGTGTAGTGACTAACATAACACAATAAAATAAAATAAAAATAAATAAAATATCACTTCATATTATAGATAAGATCTCTCACAGGTTACCGTCACATTAGAGACTTACATTAGAGACAGTCACTTCATTTAAAGTCTACAATTCTTTATAATACTACCATTTAAATGAAACAAGTAATTTAAAAAGTAGAAAAATCTCAACACCTTTCCTTCCATACCATTCATTCACTTTGCAAATATCCAAGCACTTGCTTTGTACCACACACTGTTCTAGCCACTGGAGATGTATTAGTGATGAAAGCCAGCAAAGATCCTGCCCTCGTGGATTATAGACTAGCAGCAGTCCAACGGTAAACAATAAATAAATAAAGAAAGATGAAAGGTTGTAGTATTTTAGAAGATGCTACTCTCTGCAGAAAACAGGGCAGAATAAGGGGGATTGGAAGGGTAGATTGGTGGAGAGGTATATAGTTTTAAAGTGGTTGGTCAGGGAGAAGGTGACATTCAAACAGAGACCCGAAACAGGTTGGGGGAAAGACCATTCCCAGTGGACACAGCTGTCCAAGCAGGGGGTGCGAAGTTGAGTGTACCTGCGTGTCTGAGGGGTAGAAAGAGATCACATGGCCAGAGGAGAGGGCGGTTGGCAGATAACCTTTGTTATGCTGTTCAATATTTAACAAAATTATTTTGCAGTACTTTGTATTTCATTGGAAGCTTCTTTAGAGTAGACCTTATTTAGTTAACTACTTCTAAACTAAGCCACATCCTAGACTGTTAAGAGCTGGAAGGAACTTGAGATGCTGTATTATTGCTGTTCTTTCATTTTATGGGAGAAACAACTCAGGTCCTCTGAAATAATTGGCTGCATAGTGGCTCAATTGGTAAATCTCAGTGTTTTCAGAGATGGCTGTGGTAATGAGAAAAAGGAAATATTTATAGAAAGTGAAGAACATGCAAAGATTTTCTTCAAAGTTTGTAAATGTTTAACTCCATAAAATTTTATTTTTATATGGTAAAATGTATACAATATAAAATTTTCCATTTTAACCCTTTTTAATTATACAATTCACTGATATTGATTACATTCACAATGTTGTTCAACCATCGGCACCATCAATTTCCAAAACTGTCATCACCTCAAGCAGAAACTCTGTATTCATTAAATTCATTAAACAGTAACTCCCCATTTTCCCCTCCCTCTGGCCCCTCTAGTAACCTCTCATCTTGCTGTCTCCGTGAATTTACTTATTCTAGATATTTCCCATATGTGAAGTCATACAATAGGTATCATTTTGTGTCTGGGTTCTTTCATTTAACATATCTTTTTCAGGGTTCACTCATGTGATAGCATATATTAGAACTTCATTTCCTTTTCGGAATAATATTCCATTTTATACATGTACCACATTTTGTTTATTCATTCTCCAACCCTGAGTTGTTTTTTTACCTTTCATCTACTGTGAATAATGCTGCTGTGAACATTGGTATACAGTTCTCTTGAGTGCCTTTTTTCAGTTTTTTGGAGATATGTATATCCATCTATAGATCTATATATGTCTATCACTGTATTTTGTGTATACATATATGTACACTCACACACATGCATACAGATAAAGATAGATAGATCAGTCTATTGAGGGGGAGGGAGAGAGAGAGAAGAATGGCTGGTAATTATGGTACCACATATGGTAATTCTGTGTTTAACTTTCTGAAGAACCACCAGACTGTTTCCTACGGCAGCTGTGCCATGTTACATTCCCAGCAGCAGTGCACAAGGGTTCCAATTTGTTCCTGTCCTTGTTGGCAGTTGTTTTCTCAGTTTTTTGTTTGTTTGTTTGTTTGTTTTGTATTATAGCCAGCCTATATGTGTGTGAAGTAGTACCTCACTGTGGTTTGGGTTTACATTTCCCTAATGACTAAGGATGTGAAGCATCTTTTCATGTGCCTGTTGGCTGCTTGTAGAACTTCTTTGGAGAAATGTCTATGGAAATCTTTTGCCCGTTTTTAAATTGGGTTGTTTGTCTGTTTGTTGTTGAGTTGTAGGAGTTCTTTATATATCCTGAATAGTAAACCCTTAACAGATATATAATTTGCACATCCTTTCTGCCATTTTGTGTGTTGTCTTTCCACTCTCCCCTCTCTTTTTTTAATGAAGACTTTAAACCTTTTAGAGCAGTTTTAGGTTCATAGCAAAAGTGAGAGTTAACATACAGAGTTCTCATATACCCTCTGTACCTTACTCTGTCCCTATACATGGTTAGCTCCCCAGTTATCAAAATCCCCTACCAGAGTGCTACAGTTTTTACAATTGATGAACCTATATTGACACGTCACTATCACCCAAAAATTCATTGTTACCTTAGGGTTCACTCTTGGGGTTGTACATTCAGTGGGTTTGGACAAATATATAATTACATTGTCCATCGTTATACTATCATGTAGAGTATTTTCACTACCCTAAAAATTCTCTCTGCTTCTTGCCCCCCCCACCAAATTCTCCCAAATTCCTCATCTTCTCGCATTGTCTGACAAAAATATAATTATATCATATAACCACCTCTCTGTGGCTCAAGATCATCACTTACTAGAGATGAAGGCACAGAGGCTTCACTTGTCTTGGTACAGCTTAAATACTGTGTGATTGTGTGTAGTTCTGTTTCCAAGTCAACAACTGCCCTTTCTCAGCCTTTTCTCAGGTTGGTGATATGACCTCTTCTGCATGGCACAGTGGTTTTTCTAGGACTTTAGAATGCAGGTTTGAGAAGTATCTCCCCCCCGCACCACACCCAGTGCCTCCCACCGAGAGCGCAGAGGTCCGTTGCCTTCAGAGGCATGGGGTTGAGCAGTAGCGGCCAGTTTTAGTCTTCCCTCGGGGCTCCTTGTTCCCCATCCTGATGCATGGCTAGCTAAACGTTGTCTCTCTGAGATGCCTCTGGCTCACAGGGTCTCTGCTTGGAAGGGCCAGGCCAGAGGCTGTGTGCAAGCCTTGTGCAATGCTTTGGTCTCTCTCTTGCCAGTGTTTCTCTTTCTGCAGCTGTTGAGGCAGAGCCTGGAGGGCCATCTGCTCTGGAAGGGACAATTCATGGGATTGGTTGGTTTGGGGCTCTAAGACCCACTGAGTATCTCCACTTTCACGCTGAAGACTTCTTACTGTCCTCTTTTCGGTTGCCATTCACCTCTCCTCCTTCTCCTCCTCCTCTTTTTTTCTTTCTCTTCTTTTGCATTTTCCCATCTCTGAGCTCTTATCTCACATTATTTTGCTTCTATATATAGGCTGACCTTCTTAGAATGATTTTCAGCACCAACAACAAAAACAGTTTTTCCTGTGTGGGTTGCTCCATTCAGCACAAAGCTGTGTTAATCAGAATACCTAATTGCTTCCCATCCTGAATATTCTGTTTAATTGAGGATGCTTCTCTGTAGTCAGCTTTCTGCTTTGGAGACTCTAGTTTACTGGAACCCTCTAGGATTGGAATAGGGAAAAAATATTCTGCCTTAAAACCCTGTCAGCCCTTGAGCACCTGGCAACAAATTACAGCTGAGGAGGGCCAAAGACCTGAAAATTAGACCTGCCTTGGCTGACAGTATCTTTAAGTGTCTAGTTATTTATGGCTCACTTTCTTCCATAAAGAATTTGAAGTGCCATGTAAAAGTATGTACAAGAGGATAAAATAAATAGTTGAGATAATCAGGACAAAGAGGAAATAAGGATAAGAAAATAAAACTGGGCCAAGAGTCACAGAGAGAAATGTACCCTGAACACTTGTACAGTTGTAGGTGACCTGCAAGGTTGGCTCTAAGTTTCCATGGGGCCAAAGTAAGGAGAGAATTATGATCAATTATGTAACTCATGGTATCGTTAAGATGAAAAACAATCCAGTTGTTCAGGGGAAAGAAACTTCTTCCATCTTCTTAGATCTGAGATCTTTTATCTCAGATGTCATTATATAATGACATCTCATAGGGAAGACTATGTGCTACAGTGATCAGCATCGTGGACAGGAGTGCCTGGTGTCTTACTAATGTCCTAGCTGGAGAGTACAGTGCAGGGCGCAATTCAGAAGAAGCTGTTCTAGGTGGGACCAAAACAAAGTGTTTCAAAGGCAGTATTTGGTACAACTCAGCAAACAGATGCCACATCCTTTCTTGCAACCCTCCACAGTAATTGACTGTCACATGTAGGCTTCTCTGTAAGAATAATTGTGAGACTCAGCGTGTGGTGGAAGGAAGCTGGAGGCCAGCTGCGCCCTGCTCCTGAGGAAGATCTCGTCCTTAACCAAGGTGGTTGGGATTCCAGGTGCTTGACGTGATGCCTCCCTCACTGGTCCTAGCATTGGGCTGTCCTGGGAGAGCCAGCCTTCTTCTATCTTCAGAAGAGGTTCTGAGCTCGTCCCCACTGACAGCCAGGTGAAATCAAAAACCCCAAATCATGCACACTGTGGATTTTTGTAGATCATGATCTTCCTAAACTCACATGAAAACCTTTGAAATGTCTTTCCTGAGGAATTTTTATGTAGTCAGACATGCCATCTACAGATAAAGACAGTTTTACTTTTTTCTTTCCAATCTGTTGATCTGTTTTTGTTTTTATTTTTGCTTTCCTCCCCCGCTTGCCCACCCCGGCTTGGAACCCAGGTTAGTAGAAATAGAAATAGAGAGATGGACATACTTGTCTTCAAGCTGACCCCGAGGGCAAAGCAACTGGTCTTTCACCATTGAGTATTATATTAGCTTTTGTTTTTTTATTGTGTCTTTTATCGGATTAAAGAAATGCCGGGTGTTCCTCCTTTGCTGATAATTTTTATAATAATGGATGTTAAATTTTTTCAGTTACTCCTGAATGATCATGTGTTTTCTTTTTTAATCTGCTTATTTGATGAATTACATTGATTAATGGTCATATATTGAGCTAACCTTGCATTCCTGGGATAAATCCCTTCCTGACGTCATGTCCTTTTCATGCATTGCTGGATTCAGTTTGTTAGTATTTTGTTAAAGGTGGTTTGTTGGTTTTCTCTGTCATGATGCATATTGGTTTAAAGTTTTCTTTTTTTGGAATGTCTTTGTCTGGTTTTGGTATAAGGGTAATCCTGGCCTCATAAAATTTCATTATTCTCTACTTTCTGGAAGAGTTTTGTAGACTTAGTAGTATTTATTTTTTCACATTATGATAGAATTCATAGGAAAAGCCATCTGGTCCTCGAGTTTTCTTTGAGGGAAGGTTTTTCATTACATAGTCAGTATTCTTAATTGATATAGGTTATCTGTTCTTCTTAATGGGCTTTGGTAGTTGGGGTTTTTTGAGGAATTTCTCCATTTTGTATTGATTATTGATTAGTTGTTGAATTCACTTGCATAAGGTTATTCATAATATTCCCTCTATTCCCTCATTATCCTTTTAATGTCTCCAGGGTCTGTCTTTAGTGAGGTCCTATCTTTGTTCCTGACATTGGTAATTTGTATCTTCTGTTTTTCTCTTTTTTTTCCGTATTAGTCTAGCTAGCAGTTTATCAATTTTATTGATTTTTTTAAAACAGCTTTTGGTGTACATAAACAATGGAACATTACTCAGTCATAAAAAAGAATAAGACCTTGCCATCTGTGGCAACATGGATGGACCCAGAGGTGAAATAAGTCAAGTAGAGAGAGCTTTTTTCTTTTTTATGACTAAGTAATGTTCCATTGTATATACGTACCACCTGTTCTTTGTCCATTCATCTATCGATGGACGCTTGGGTTGCTTCCATATGTTGACTGCTGTAAATAATGCGGCAATAAGCATAGAGGTGCATATATCTTTTTGAATTAGTGTTTTCATTTTTTGGGGGGGGGGTAAATACCCAGTGGTGGAATTACTAGATTCTATGGTATTTCTATTTTTCATTTTTTGAGGAACCTCCATACTATACTGTTTCCCACAGAGGCTGCACCAATTTACATTCCCACCAACAGCACATGAGGCTTCCTTTTTTCCCACATCCTCACCAGCACTTGTCATTTCTTGTCTTTTTGATTCTAGCAAGCACCATATGATTACGCTGAAATGTGGAATCTAGAAAACAAAACAAAGAGATAAACAAATAGCAGAAACAGATCCATAAATACCAAGAACAAACTAATAGGTGCCAGAGGGGAAGGTGGTGAGAGGGTGGGCAAAACATGTGAAGAGGAGTGGGAGATGCAGACTTCCAGTTATGGAAGAAGTCACAGGGTTAAAGACACAGCATAGGGAACATAGTCGGTGATACTGTAATCATGCTCTTTTGTGACAGATGGCAGCTACACTTGTGGTGAGCATACCACAGTATAATGGAGTTGTGGAATCATTATGTTGTACATCTGAAACTAATGTAACATGTGCATCAACTATGCTTCGGTTTTAAAAAATTCTTTTAACCCAGCGATTGGTGTCATCAATTTTCTCTATTGTTTTTCTGTTTTTTATCTTATCACTTAATATTGTTATCTGTATTTTTTCCTTGTTTTGCTGAGTTCTTAATTTTCTTTTCTTTTTCTAGTTTTGTAAGGGAGTAGGTTATTGATTTGACACCTTTCTTCTTCTCTGACATAAGCATTTAATGCTATAGGTTTCTTTTGAATCATAGCTCTAGAGGCACTCCATCCATTGTTACGTGTTGCCTCTTAATTTGTATTCATTTCAATGCATTTCCTAATTTCTCTTGTGATTCTTTTTCTTTGAATCTTGAGTTATTTAAAAGTATATTGATTAATTTCCCTATATTTGGGAGTTTTTCCAGATATTTTTATACTGTTGACTTCTGATTTATTTTCACATTGGGCATGAGTCGTTCCTTGTAAACGTTTTGAGATTTGTTTTGTGTTTCAGAAAATCGTCTGTGTTGGCAGATGACCCATCTGCACTTGAAAAAAATGTGAGTTCTGTTGCTGAGCAGTGTCATGTCCATAATTTTATATGTGACAAAATTAACAACGTGTAGTGTATTGGAAACTTTTTTGAAAGTTCTTCAAATTTTTTCAGACCAGTGCTTCTCAATCTGTCTGTAACATAGCTGAATGTTTGTGTTTCCATTTGTCTTTATGATTGCCTTGATGCCAAGTGATAAACAGAGATGCTAGTATTTAACTTACAATGAAGCATTTTTCCAACTGGACCTTGCACATCGATTTTTGAGGCTCCATGAGAAGTCAAGTTCAGCTAGACTGAATGGGGATCTCTGGAACGAATTTAAGCTTCTTTTTGTGTTTTAGAAGGAAAATAAATGCAAAATAAAAATAAGAACAAACATGACTCTTGGAGATGAGTCATTCATTGTTTTACCCTTATACATATCTAGTGGTGACAGTGTCCAAATTTATGTTTTAGAAAGAGAATTGGTGGCACTAGCACAGATGGACCAAATAGAGAGACAGACGTGGTGACTACTTGGGTGTTTCTTGGAAGAGCCCAGGTGAGAGAAGTTTGTTGAGGCGCAAATCTGTAGCGACAATTAGACTAGAATGAAGGGATAGTTTTGAGAGAAATTTTGAGATATAATTTAAAGGTTTATATCTGAAATGAGGTAGTATTGGAGTTAAAATTTACTCTTAGGTTTCTGCCTTGAATAACTAGACGGAAGATGATCCTACTCATCATAGGTAGAAAAATCAGATGAAAAGCAGTAGTTGGTTGGGAGAAGGAGTATTACATAGCTTTGGCTTAGGACTGTCTGCTGTATACATGGCATGAGCAATGCGATAAATAATGTGGGGTGGCATGGCCTTTGGATAGATGTGATATTATGACATAATTGATACTATGGCGTATACAGGGTGCTATAATAGGCGATTGATCTTATTTTAAGCTTAATTCCTGATCTCTCCTAAGTGAAACCCTATCTAGTCTTTATTTGCATTTCCATAATGAGAAATGTTTACAATAAAAGGCAAAACCCAGATGATTTAACAATGTCTGGTTAGCCCTTGTTGAATAACGAACCACTCCAAACTTAATGGCGTAAGAGAGCCACCATTTTATTATTCTGTGGTCACAAATTTGGACAACACATAGTGGGACTGGTTTGGAAATGTATTGGGTCTTAGAGAACGAAGGAAACCAATCCTGGCTATAAAAGGAGGACAATAGAAATTCATTTTTACTAATCATGATTATCCTGAAAGTTTGGCCCCAGTGTGACATAAGAGGAATACTTTGTTCTTATAACCTCTTGAAAATAAACAGAAAAGAAATTGTTGTATTTTATCTAGTAACAAAAATCTCTATTGTCTGAAATATTTCTTGTCACTCTTTATTTAAAAAGGCATGTAGTGTGAAGTCTCCCCATATTTGTCCCCCAGTTTCCCAGTTCTTTCCCACTCACCCCCAAATTAAAAACAAAACAAAACAAAGTCAGACAGCTGCTGCGTTGAGTTTTTGAAATCTTTCAGAGATTTTTTTGTAATAATATGCCATGTATGGACGTAGCCTAGTTTGTTTAATCAGTTCCCTAGTGATGGACATTGGGTTGTTTATGGTCTTTTGCTTTTATAAACAATACTCCAGCAAGTGGCCTTACACATTCATAATTTCCCATAAGTAGGATGCATTCTAGTAGCTAAAGTAACAAGGTGGTATAGGCATCTGTAATTTTGATAGCTACTGCTATATTCTGCTTCTTAGGTGAATGGGTTAAAAACCCAATTGTGAACCTACCAGCTGTGTGGAGAGTGCTTGTTTTCCCTTGGCTTTGCTATCAAGTATGGTATCAGATGTGTTTATTTAGTTAATTTGATAAGTAAAATATGGTAACTTATGCATTTTTTTCTTGCATTTTCCTTAACTAAGCTTTTGTTTGCTTGACGGTAATTTTTCTTTCCGTTTCTATGCATGTCTTCATAATCTTTGTCCATTTAAAAATTTAGCTTGTTGGGGCACCTGGGTGGCTCAGTCGATTGAGCATCTGGCTCTTGATTTCGGCTCAGGCTCAGGTCATGATCTCAGGGTCATGGGATTGAGCCCCGTGTTGGGCTCCACGCTCAGTGCGGAGTCTGCTGGAGGTTCTCTCTGTCCCTCTGCCCCTCCCCCCGCTCGCTCTCTCTCTCTCCCTCTCTCAAATAATTGGATTGTTGCTTTTTTTCTTACCTACTTTTAGGGGCTCTTTGTTATTCTTGTTTTTGCTTTAGAAGATGTTTTGGGGGATGGGGACTAACTGGGGATAGATGAAAGGAGTAAAAGCTAAGATACCAAAAACAATCAAAATACTAGATATTCAATAAGATCTTACCCTTAATCTATTGCTCATTCAGTTACGGATATTAGGCTCAGGTGGTTTTTTATATCTAAAAAATTGATCATAAAATCTAAAAGATTAAGGAAAAAGCCTAAATCACAAAGCAACATTAACATTCCTACCTATCTTTATTACTTTCTTATTGAAAAGACTGTAGCAGGATGCCTGGGTGGCTCAGTTGGTTAAGCATCTGCCTTCGGCTCAGGTCATGATCCCAGGGTCCTGGGATCGAGTCCCGCATCGGGCTCCTTGCTCGGTGGGGAGCCTGCTTCTCCCTCTCCCTCTGCTGCTCCCCCTGCTTGTGCATGCTCTCTCTCTCTCTGATAAAGAAATAAAAAAATCTTTTTTTAAAAAAAGAAGACTATAATAATTTCAGGAAAATGTTTTAAAGCTG
The DNA here is from genome assembly GCF_003265705.2 of Callorhinus ursinus. Taxonomy (NCBI): domain Eukaryota; kingdom Metazoa; phylum Chordata; class Mammalia; order Carnivora; family Otariidae; genus Callorhinus; species Callorhinus ursinus. The sequence continues at coordinate 6,400,395 of NW_027397088.1, forward strand.
TTTTAAAACTATTATCCATTCTAATTCTTGAACATCACATTTTGTTTTTATTTTTTCACAGTAAATCCTCATTTGTACCTATATTAAATAGTAGTATCACAGGACATATTCATGTTATCATAGATATTCTTCATAAGTTCTTATAGTCTGTCACTTAATAAATATGTATTTTTTAATGACTCCATCAAAAAAAAATGTCATATAATTTTTAAGCCAGTCCCTAATTTGGGCTACTCAGGTTGTTTCCATTTTTTTACTCTTAAAGTTATACTGCTGAGTATCTTCTTTCATTTATGTTTTTATTTTGTTGAATTATTTCCTTAGGTTCAATTCCTGGGTAGAGTTATAAGAATAAAGAGTATGAACATTTTTAAGGATCTTTATATGTGTTGCCATGTTGTTTCCAAGTTGTAAAAATACATAGTGTAACCAGCAGTGAATGAGGACGCTAGAACCACACATGCAGAATGTACTGGAACCACATCACCAGGACTGTCAGTTTTCAATTAAAGAAAAAAAAATTCTTCTTTAAGTAGATTTAAAAATCTATCATGGTTATATTAAATTTCATGTCTTTAACTAGTCACCAGGCTTTTTTTAAGGCCTCATGCATCAGTATGAATTATTCTAAAATATTTTGCCTCACACTTCAACTCTCTTAGGCACCTGATCACAGGGTGAGGGGTTGTGGACACTTTTTCCTGACCCCACTGTCTGTGAGGTTAAATACCCCTCTTCCCTCCTCTTCACCTGAATGTTCATTCTTACTCAGTTCATTCTTACGGGTGCACTCAGCCAACCACCTGCTTTTCTTATACATACACCTTCCCTCCTGCTACTGAGCCATTCTCTCTGTCTCTGATCTCTTTTTGACTATTTTAATTCATTCAGCTTTTAAACGCATCATTTGCAGAGGCTCATACTTCTGCATGGCTTCTGTTATACATTTATCCTTGTTGTTTTATTTATAAACAATTGTAGTAGGAGCACCTGGGCAGAAATGGATCCTCTCCTCTCTTACCTGCCTCAACCTCGAACCATCTGTTTCCAGAATCTACTCCCAACCATTCCACACTGCACTGTCACCCCTTTGTTATTGAAGACGTTCCTTGAGTCTGGAATTTTCTTTTACCTTCACATTTTGGATTTGTGTTAGTTTTCTTTTGCTGGGTAACAAATTAGCCTCATACCTAATGGATTAAAACAACCTAAATTTATTATGTCACATTTTCCTTGCATCAGAAGTCCAGGCGCAGATTGGCTGGGTCCCCTGCTCAGGGTCTTCATAGGTGGAGATCAAGGGGTCAGCAGGGCGATGTGCTCTTCTGGAGTTCAGGGTCCTCTTCTAAGCTCATTCACACTGTTGGGAGGATTCATTTCCTTAAGGTTGTAGGAGTGAGGGTTCCATTTCTTGCTGACCTCCAGGACCTCCCCCAGCTTCTAAAGGCCTCCCTCAGGTCCTAGCCACATGGCCTTCTCATTTCTGTGAGCTGGTTTGCTCAGATGGACCTGCATATAAAGTAACCAAATCACAGGGGTGAAATCCCATCCCGTTCCTGGAGCCACCTACACTCAAAGGGAGGGATTTACACAGGGCATGCATGTCGGGACTAAAATCTTGAGGCCCTTTGCAGCCTGCCCAGGATCCTAATTATCTTTAGGAAAAATTATATTCCTCTCATGAGCCCTTTCTGTAAGCTTTTCCAGTAGTATGCGTTGCTCCCTTGCCTTCTTCACACAGGGCTTTATGTCTTTGGTCTTACTCTGCTTCAGGTAGGTGAAATAAACCCTTCCAAGTTCATGGCTTACCTTTGGAGTGAATGGTAGTAGATAAGCATTTTACCTTGGCTTTCTTGCTCAACACAGCTTACCTTTGGAGTGAATGGTAGTAGATAAGCATTTTACCTTGGCTTTCTTGCTCTCCGTGTTTTATTGAGGTAACTCTTACTAAGGGTGAAGGTTGTTTTAATGAAATTGAGGGTTCTTTCTGAATATTAACAGTCCACTCTGGCATGTTTTGAACACACCTGCCTGTCTAGTAAGCCATGTAGGGACAAGAGACAATCTTTTCTCTCTCCTCTGTAACCTGCACATAGTAGGCTAAATGTTTGAATCAGGGCAAACAAGGTTTACTCAGAGGCAGGAACCAGGGCTTTAAAGAGCCTGGAATATAATTATAAATGAAAGGCAATATTAGAGACAGTGTGACTCGAGTGCTTCAGTGAAGGAAGTGAGTGAGGAATGTGGGAAGCGTGAGAAACGTTAAGACAGGGACCCTCATGGATGTCTCCACAGCTCCCCACGCCCCCCCCAGTGCCTCACCACTAGTAGGCGCTCAACCAGTAGTACTGGTTACTTATCAGCAAGTAGCATTCACCTGTGAAGTCTTTATATTTTGTAAATCAGTTTTGTTTTCCTAATTGTAGCTGGTGCTCAAGATCGGATCGGTTGGGCCTTTGGCCTAGGATTGGAAAGACTGGCCATGATCCTCTATGACATCCCTGACATCCGCCTCTTCTGGAGTGAGGATGAGCGTTTCCTGAAGCAGTTCCGCGTGTCAGATATCAACCAGAACGTGAAATTTCAGGTAGAAGGACTTGAAGAATCAAATAACAATAATAATGATAATAATAATAATAATGGTTTTTAAGAATTGAAGGGTCATATACTTGAAAAGAAACTTGTGGAATTTAAATATAATGTGTATTTGAAAGAAGCTTTTTTTTTTTTTTTTTAAGATTTTTGTATTTATTTGAGAGAGAGAGCATGAGCAAGAGAACAGGAGAGAACATGACCAGCGGGTAGGGATCAAGGGAGAGGAAGAAGCAGGCTCCCCGCTGAGCAGGGAGCCCGATGCGGGGCTCTGTCCCAGGACCCCGGGATCATGACCTGAGCCGAAGGCAGACGTTTAACTGACTGAGCCACCCAGGCATTCCTTGGAAAGAAGTTTTAAGTAGAGGCCCATAAAGACACAGGAGTTCATAAACAATCAGAAATTGTATGCAGAAAAATAAGAGATTTATCAAGCTTTTAGTCTGAGCAAAGAACTAACTTTGGGCTTTGTTAATGACCATTTTATCATTATGAAATAGCCATCTTAATCACCGATAATACTTTTAAAGTTTAGTTTTTCTGGTACTAATGTAGACACACTGGCTTTCTTATGATTAGTGTTTGCAGTGTGCGTCCTTTTCCTCATTTTATTTGCACTTTAGGTCCTTATATTAAGTGTGCCGCTTGTAAACTGCATGGAGTTGGGTCTTTTTATTTAAGTCCGGATTTCACTGGAGTCTTGAATACTTCTTACGGTTACTATAATTACCTGGGAGATTCTTGGGCTTAATTCTGTCATTTTTTATTTCTTCCCCATTTCCCCCTTCTCTTCTTTGGTTCTTCATTTGGAAACTGAGGTTATGTGTTTTTTGGTTTGTTTGTTCTTTTATTCCATTTTATTACCCCTGTTCCTGTTCAGTCTCACTATTTTGTATTTTTTTTAAAGATTTATTTATTTGTTATTTTAGAGAGAGAGCGAACATGAGCTCTCCGGACCCTGAGCTGAAATCAAAAGTCGGTCACTCAACCGACTGAGCCACCTAGGCACCTCTCCATTTTGTATTTTTAAGTAGCTATTCTAGATTACAACATGTGTAATTAACCCCTCACCCTTTACCATGGTGACTGTTACACAACTTCCTGAGACATTTAACATCCTTCAGCAGTGTAGTTTTGTTTACTCCTCTTGAATTTAATATTACTGTTGTTATTTTATTTCTCTGTGTATTATAGTCCCATAGTATATCACTCTTTTTGCTTCAAATAGCCAGTTGTCTTTTTAAAGATACTTAAAGCTATGTTGTTTTATATCTCCCTTGGTATTTACCCCACTGATCATCATTCCTTTCTGCCAATCTTGGTTTTTCTCTGTGATCATTTCCCTTTGGTCTGGAGAACTTCCTTTAATATTTTCCTGTAGTGCAGCATGAATGTTCACAGTTTGCTTGTCTGGAAATGCCTTTTTTTCACCCTTTTTAGGAGTATTTTCTACGAATATAGGTATCTAGGTTGCCAGTTTGTGTACACATGTGCTCGTATGTATGGGCGCATGTGGGTGTGTGTGCATGTGTGTGTGTATATTTGTGTGAATGAATGTGTGCGTTCCTTTCAGCTCTTGAAACATGTCATTCCATTGCCTTTATCTTTGTACTCTGGTTTTCAGTGGTTTGACCTATGTGTGATTTTCTGTCTATTTTCCTGCTTGGGCTTTCACTGGGTTGGATTAATGTCCTTCAACCACCCTTGAAACCCTCATCTAATATCTCTTCCAACAATTCTACTCTATTCTTTCTTTTTCTTTTCCGGCCGTAACTGCATGTATGTCAGACCATTTGAAATTATGCCATAGTATTCTGATTCTCAGCGTGTGTGTTTTATTACCGTTTTTTTTTTTTTAGCTCAGTGCTTTATTTTGGATATTTTTTGTTCTCTTATCTTTGGGTTTACTAACCTTTTCTATTTTGTCCATTGAACTATTAAGCCCCTCCAATAAATTTGTATTGTACTTATCAGTTCTACAATTTCTATTTGCTTCCCTTTTAGAGTTTTTATTACTCTGGTGAATTCTTCATCTTTTCGCCCATTTTGTACATTCTCCCTTAAATTCTTTAGCATCTTCATAATAGTTGTTTTTAAGTCCTGTCTGTAAATTCCAACCATTTTGTTATCTATTCTCCTTTTATTCTTTTTTTCTTCTTTATTATGGGTCACATTTTTCCTGCTTTTCCACTTACCTCACTTTTATATTGTATATAAAAGAACAAAGAAGCTGTAGTAGGTAATATCTGTCCTCAGAAAGCCTTGTCCTTTGCCCTGTCAGGCAGCTAAGGTGACTAGGCAAGATCTCTTTGTTCTAATCAGGAGTCGAACTGGATTTCATATCTGATTTCCCGTTGGTGGTGAGATCTGGCCCGCATCAGAGTCTGGGATCTCTGCATGTGAGATTACATCTCTCTCCTTTCCACCCAGTTGCCAGCTTCTTCACCACCAATGCTTGCTTGCCAGGCAAAAGCATGATGAAGGAGCACTGACTGGCCGTGGGGGCTCGCCGTTTCTCCACCTCCCAGTCTGCCATACTAGCTGATGTTTGGCTGATCAAAGTTGGGCTCCTGTCTCCTTCTTGCAGCCAGGTTTCTGCGCCAAGAGCAGGCTAGCTCTTCTGCCTACTCATGGCTGGGGTCTCATCTCCCTCTGAAATTCTGCTCAATTAGGATTATGTCCAGATCTCCTCAGTGTCTTGCACGACAAATAAGATTTCTAAATTTATTGTGTTCTCATCTGTGGGACCAGTGGTTTTCTGTGACTTTTTGTGTTCTAACCAAAAGTGGAAAAATCTCCTACAACTTATTCACATTTTTAGTTTCACCTTTAGTGGCCTTTAAAAAAAATCCTTTTTTTTTTTTCAAGTAAAATGTTTATTTTTGTTCTAGCACCAGGTCCTTCTAGGTTAATTTAGAATAAAGCTCCATCTAAATGATCAACTGTAAAAACCTGACTAAGGATGTAAGTCTTTCTCATTCACCTTTTCATTTTGTTCAGTCATTTATTTAATTGGCAAACACTGATGGAACACCAACCAACATTGTACAGAGCAGGGCGCTCAATGCTGGCGGGACATTCACAGATGACTGACACAGTTACTGCCACAAGTCAGTGGCTCAAGTCCAATCTTAAGTGCACTGTAACTGTCACCTCTTAGGAAACACAAAGATCCCCAGGAAGAAAGACATGTCATTTTTTGTCATTTCTTCTGCCTTCCAATTTCAAAATCAGTGCATGCATACTTATACTATAATGTAATTTAAATGGCTCTCTTTGTGTAATAAACTTAACTTCTGATGGAGCAGTTAGTATTTGATCACTGAAAAAATATCTGTCTATAAAATTCTTTGTAAATGACAGATCACAGAGAGCTGTTTTCCGATTATTCACCCATATTTAGTATTTATTGATTATATTCTACGTTAGCTCCCTATTGCTGGCATAGCAAGTTACCACAAACCTAGTGGCTTACAACATCCTTTATTATTTTATAGTTCCAGAGGTCAGAACTATAAAATCAGTCTGGGCTAAAGCAAAGGTGGCAGCGGGGCTGATTCCTTCTGGTGGCTCAAGGGGAGAATCTGTTTTCTTGCCTGTGAGCTTTTGTCGGGCTGTTCTCATTCTCAGATCATGGCTTCCCCTCACACTGCCTTTTCCCCTCTCCTTCCCTCTGTGGTCACCTCGCCTACTCTGAATTTTTGTCTCCCTCTCACAAGAAAAGGACCCTTGTGATGACGTGAACCCACGAAGATGATTCAAGATAATCTCCACATCCCAAGATCCTTTTCTTTTCTTTTTTTTTAAATTTTTTTTATTATTATGTTATGTTAATCACCATACATTACATCATTAGTTTTTCATGTAGTATTCCCTGATTCATTGTTTGCATATAACACCCAGTGCTCCATGCAAAACATGCCCTCTTTGATACCCATCACCAGGCTAACCCATCCTCCCACCCCCCTCCCCTCTAGAACCCTCAGTTTGGTTTTCAGAGTCCATCGTCTCCCATGGTTCATCTCCCCCTCTGATTTCCCCCCCTTCATTCTTCCCCTCCTGCTATCTTTTTTTTTTTTTTATATATAATATATTATTTGTTTTAGAGGTACAGGTCTGTGATTCAACAGTCTTGCACAATTCACAGCGCTCACCATAGCACATACCCTGCCCAATGTCTATCACCCAGCCACCCCATCCCTCCCACCCCCCACCACTCCAACAAGCCTCAGTTTGTTTCCTGAGATTAAGAATTCCTCGTATCAGTGAGGTCATATGATACATGTCTTTCTCTGATTGACTTATTTCGCTCAGCGTAACACCCTCCAGTTCCATCCATGTTGTTGCAAATGGCAAGATTTCATTCCTTTTGATGGCTGCATAATATTCCATCGTATATATGTACCACATCTTCTTTATCCATTCATCTGTCGATGGACATCTTGGCTCTTTCCACAGTTTGGCTATTGTGGACATAGCTGCTATAAACATCGGGGTGCACGTACCCCTTCGGATCCCTACATTTGTATCTTTGGGTTAAATACCCAGTAGTGCAATTGCTGGATTGTATGGTAGCTCTATTTTCAACTTTTTGTGGAACCTCCATACTGTTTCCCAGAGTGGCTGCACCAGCTTGCATTCCCACCAACAGTGTAGGAGGGTTCCCCTTTCTCCACATCCCCGCCAACATCTGTCATTTCCTGACTTGTTAATTTTAGCCATTCTGACTGGTGTGAGGTGATATCTCATTGAGGTTTTGATTTGGATTTCCCTGATGCCGAGCGATGTTGAGCACTTTTTCACGTGTCTGTTGGCCATTTGGATGTCTTCTTTGGAAAAATGTCTGTTCATGTCTTCTGCCCATTTCTCTCTTTTTTTAAATTTTTTATTGTTATGTTAATCACCATACATTACATCATTAGTTTTTGATGTAGTGTTCCATGATTCATTGTGCATAACACCCAGTGCTCCACGCAGAACGTGCCCTCTTTAATACCCATCACCAGGCTAACCCATCCCCCCACCCTCCTCCCCTCTAGAACCCTCAGTTTGTTTTTCAGAGTCCATCGTCTCTCATGGTTCATCTCCCCCTCCGACTTACTCCCCTTCATTCTTCCCCTCCTGCTATCTTCTTCTTTTGCTTTTTTCTTAACATATGTTGTATTATTTGTTTCAGAAGTACAGATCTGTGATTCAACAGTCTTGCACAATTCACAGCACTCACCATAGCACATACCCTCCCCAATGTCTATCACCCAGCCACCCCATCCGTCCCACCCCCACCACTCCAGCAACACTCATTTTGTTTCCTGAGTTTAAGAATTCCTCATATCAGTGAGGTCATATGATACATGTTTTTCTCTGACTGACTTATTTCACTCAGCATAACACCCTCCAGTTCCATCCACGTCGTTGCAGATCTTCTGCCCATTTCTTGATTGGATCATTTGTTCTTTGGGTGTTGAGTTTGATGTTATTTATAGATTTTGGATACTAGCCCTTTATCTGATATGTCATTTGCAAATATCTTCTCCCATTCTGTCTGTTGTCTTTTGGTTTTGTAGACTGTTTCCTTCGCTGTGCAGAAGCTTTTTATTTTGATCAAGTCCCAATAGTTCATTTTAGCCCTTGCTTCCCTTACCTTCGGCGATGTTTCTAGGAAGAAGTTGCTGCAGCTGAGGTCGAAGAGGTTGCTGCCTGTGTCCTCCTTTAGGATTTTGATGGACTCCTGTCTCACATTGAGGTCTTTCAACCATTTTGAGTCTATTTTTGTGTGTGGTGTAAGGAAATGGTCCAGTTTCATTCTTCTGCATGTGGCTGTCCAATTTTCCCAACACCATTTGTTGAAGAGACTGTCTTTTTTCCATTGGACATTCTTTCCTGCTTTGTCGAAGATGAGTTGACCATAGAGTTGAGGGTCCATTTCTGGGCTCTTGATTCTGTTCCATTGATCTATGTGTCTGTGTTTGTGCCAGTACCATACTGTCTTGATGATGACAGCTCTGTAATAGAGCTTGAAGTCCGGAATTGGGATGCCGCCAGCTTTGCTTTGCTTTTTCAACATTCCTCTGGCTATTCGGGGTCTTTTCTGGTTCCCTACAAATTTTAGGATTATTTGTTCCATTTCTTTGAAAAAAGTGGATGGTCTTTTGATAGGGATTGCATTGAATGTGTAGATTGCTCTAGGTAGCATTGACATCTTCACAATATTTGTTCTTCCAATCCATGAGCATGAAATGTTTTTCCACTTCTTTGTGTCTTCCTCAATTTCTTTCGTGAGTATTTTTTTAGTTTACAGATTCTTTGCCTCTTTGGTTAGATTTATTCCTAGGTATCTTATGGTTTTGGGTGAAACTGTAAATGGGATCGACTCCTTAGTTTCTCTTTCTTCTGTCTTGTTGGTGTATAGGAATGCCACTGATTTCTGTGCATTGATTTTATATGCTGCCACTTTACTGAATTCCTGTATGAGTTCTAGCAGTTTTGGGGTGGAGTCTTTTGGGTTTTCCACATAAAGTATCATATCATCTGCAGAGAGTGAGAGTTTGACTTCTTTGCTATCTGATTGCTGTGGCTAGGACTTCTAATACTGTGTTGGATAGCAGTAGTGATAGTGGACATCCCTGCCATGTCCCTGACCTTAGGGGGAAAGCTCTCAGTTTTTCCCCATTGAGAATGATATTCACCGTCGGTTTTTCATAGATGGCTTTTATGATATTGAGATAGGTACCCTCTCTCCCTATGTTCTGAAGAGTTTTGATCAAGAAAGGATGCTGTACTTTGTCAGATGCTTTTTCTGCATCTATTGAGAGGATCATATGATTCTTGTTCTTTCTTTTGTTAATGTATTGTATCACATTGATTGGTTTGCGGATGTTGAACCAACCTTGCAGCCCAGGGATAAATCCCACTTGGTCGTGGTGAATAATCCTTTTAATGTACTGTTGGATCCTGTTGGCTAGTATTTTGGTGAGAATTTTTGCATCCATGCTCATCAAGGATATTGGTCTGTAATTCTCCTTTCTGATGGGGTCTTTGTCTGGTTTGGGGATCAAGGTAATGGTGGCCTCATAAAACGAGTTTGGAAGTTTTCCTTCCATTTCTATTTTTTGGAACAGTTTCAGACGAATAGGTATTAATTCTTCTTTAAATGTTCGGTAGAATTCCCCTGGGAAGCCACCAAGATCCTTTTCTTAATCACACCTGTAAAGTTCTTTCTGAATGGAAAGTAACTTGTTCATGGCTTCCAGGCATTAGGACATGGGCATCTTTGGGGGGCCGTTATTCAGCTTATCACATATACCTTTATATATTCCCTTTTCACGCTGGCAGGTAAGAGAGAGCAGATTTTGTGGTTAGATATAAGTAATGCAGACCGTACTAGAGTGTTAGCAACTTTTACCTATTTGTGTGGAGTGCTCGTGGGTACACATAGATGAGAAGAGTGAGACTCATTGTGTCCGTGTTGCTGGCCTGTCTTGAGACTATTTAACAGGACCGTTCTACTATACGACGGTCTTCTCCAGAGCAGAAGGGAGGACACGTGAGGGGAGGACTGCTAACGGCTGTGTGTTTGTGGCTTCTCTAGCTGGGAAATTCTGAGAGCCATTTGGGAATTGTATTGTGCAGGGCTGGCAGGAGGCAGAAATTTCTTTTCTTCCATCTCCTTTCAGGCCATCCAAGATTATGTTTTAGGCTCTCGGCTTCTCTGGCATCTTCCCCTGCACAGTCTCCACGGTCTTCTAAATCCATCCGGCCATCTCGCTAGGCTGGCTCTCTTCCAGGGGCTAGCAGCAGTCTGATTTGTCTCGCCCCAGGGCCCCATCTATGCCACTCTTGCCCAAATACCTTCAAACCATCATGTGCATCCAGTAAGCAGGAAACTCACGTTATGATGTGATTTTGATTTTTGGTGTCTGTTTTACATTCTTTGAGTTCAGCGCTTCGTTGTGGCTCTCTTTGCCCAACCTTGATCAGTGCCTGATACATGGATGAACAAACTGGTGGTTTCATCATCCAAGTGTCTTCTTACTCTGCACAAGAGATCTTTGTCCCACACTCTAGGTCCCCTAGCTGGGCTTACATTCTGGCCTTTGGGCCCTTGTTGTGTGTACATCTGCCAGCTCCCCTAGATGCCATTCACTCTTTCCACGCACTGAGTTGAATCTTCAACAATCCAAGTTTTGTTCATCTTTGAAGTGTTAACAGTCCTAAATCGTGAATTCAATATTTAGTCCTATACAGAGTAATTCTTGTTATTGAAAATCATTCATTAATCACCATTGTATATTTTATTTACAAATTTTACTTTAATATTGTGAATTCCACATGTGTCCATAGTTGCTCACGAGGTCAGTCCCTATTTGATGAAATAATGCTGGTTGTTGGTTGTTCTCTTTTCTCCCAGTTAAGGAGTTTTATTGGCTCTCTTCTGTGGGCACAGGCTGTATTTGTCCATAATCCTGAATGTTACTCCAAATACTTGTCACTGCAACAGAAGTAGGTGAGCACAGATGGGTGGTGGCCCACAGGCCTCTCCTGCCACACCCTGTACAAGAGCATCATAATAACAGTCACACTTAGTGGTTAACACTCATTTAGGCCTCACTCTGTGTTCAGTATTCTAAAGACCTTATATGCCTTAAGGTAGTCTTCTTAATAACCCTCTAAGTTTAGGTATGATTATTCTTTGCACTTTATAGTTGGGGAAATGGTCGAGAGTGAGAGCATAAGAAAGGCAGAGGGAGAAGCAGGCTGCTCGCTGAGCAAGGAGCCCGATGCAGGACTTGATCCCAGGACCCTGGAATCAGGATTAAATTTTTCTAACACTTCCAAAGATTGGTGTACAGTTTCTAGAAAAATAAGGCATGGAGTGAAATTATCCATTTTATTAACTTAGTGGTAACAAGCTGTGTGTGTTAATGCTTCTCACACTTCAGCGTGGAGATGAGTCACTGGAGGATCTTGTTAATATGAAGATTCTGATTTAGTATGGCTGACACGGAGCCTGAGTCTGTGTTTCTAAAAACTCCCAGACAATGCTGACGTTCTTGGTCCATGGACCACACTCTGAAGCTACAGAAGGATGGACAAACTCATCTTACTTGTCAGAGCCTCAGCTACCTCATCTGTAAAATGGGATGATAAAGTGAGATAGTCTGACCAGGTGATTAAACTCGCTTCTTCCTCTGGTGCATTCTAGATTTCGGTTTAGTAGAACTGATGTGGAAAACAAAGGCAGAAGAAAAATTATTAAATTTCCTTACTACTTGAAGTCCATTGACAAATCCTTGAAACAGGCAGAGTGACATTCCTCTAGGAAGTCAGCTGCCTTGATATTGACACTTTGCTAAGGGCAAAAGGCAATCTTAGCCTGACCCCCAGGCTCCTGTAAGTCCTCATTAACATACAAAAATTCCTTTGGAAACTTCCTTTATCTCTACCCCCCAAGATGCATGTTGACAATCATCCCCCAAGCATAAGACCCACTGATATTAATATATCTGAAGGGTCTCAGACTAAGGATTTACTAAACAGTAATAAATGACCTTTTCCTAACAATAGCTAGCCCCGCTCAGGATCCTAGAAACTTTGTTTCCAAAATATCTGGGAGGCTTAAGCTATCCCTAACCCCCTCCCAACTTGAAAGCATATAATGGGCGTCATGGCCACTCGTCATGGCCCCGGTGCTGCCCTTTCTGCCCACGGGGCCTGTCCCTTTGCTTTAATAAAACCACCTTTTGGCACCAAAGACATCTCAAGAATTCTTTCTTGGCCTTCGGCTTCGACACTAACATCTTTCCTACATCATAGCTATTACAATAAGTAGATCTATGAATTATGATTCCTTCAAACTACTCTTGAAATTCTTCTTTCTTCTTGCCCTGTGAATTTCAGTTGCAATTCTGTAACACTTTTGTTTTTATGACCTGCCGAAGGTCTTCCTTTTTTCTTCCTTTCCTTCTTTTCCTCTTCCTTTCCCTTCTGACCTTCCTCCCTCCTTCCTTCCTTTCTTCCTTTCTCTGTCTCTCCTCCTTTCTCGTTCATTCGTTTATTCATTCATTCTTTTGTATTTGTCAATGTAAGGGGACTGTGTGAATAAACTCATACACTGTAAATGCATATTTAAAACATTATGCTTAAGTCAGAGATTTTTTTGTGTGCTTTATTTATGAAGAGAAAACAGTAGTACTTAATTTAGAAAAAAACCAGAACTAGAGATGTGAAGGATGAGTCTGGATGCGCATGGGATGTGGTGCAGGCCTCAGTAGGACGGTGACTGTGAAAGTCATCTCTGAGGTCAATGGTGGATAGACTCCTGCGGGAAAGTGTGTCCGTTTCGCCTCGCTATCCCTACAGTGTGAAGCATCAGTGGGGGTGCTTGGTTATATGAAGACTGGGAGTTTCTAGAGGCCAGGGTTTGCCATTTTCCCTTATTGTTATCTTCCAGCAATCCTAGTTCAGTGGCCCATATATTGCACGTTAATTTGTTTAATACCTTATAATACTTGCCATTTGTTGAGTGCTGTGTGCAGGCCACTGGACTAAATACTTTGCCGATCTTACAGCTTTCATTTATCACGATCTAATGGGGTGGGTACTATCAACTGATTTTATTGGTGATGCAGCTGAGGCCAGGAACCACCAGTAACTCAGCCACAACTGTAGTGGTAAGTGACATAGCTAGAATTTTGTCTTCAGCTGACTGCAGAGTGCTCCTGATGGTGAACTAGTAAACTGTTGTGCCTAGACTGAAACACTGTTCTGGAATCAGGAAGATAAAATTAACAGTTCCTGACATCACATTGTTTCCAATCTGGAAGAAGAGACAGCTTTATCAAGAGATAATTATAAAATAAAATAAAGTAAATAACGGAGCTGTATAGTTACGTGTAGAATTTTGCGACACAGACCAATGCGTGTGGAGGTCAAAATTGTGTTCTTCCTTTTTTTTTTTTTTTTTTATCCCTTTTTGCTAGTTTAATTCTCGAAATCCCTCCATGTCTCTCCAGAATTGTATTAGGACTTGAGCCTGTGATTACTTGCTAATCTCCATGGCTTGGAATAGCTCCTAGATCTAGTTCTGCTGTCATTATAAATGTTGTCTGATAGAGACTTACTGCAGGATTATGCAGAGTTTCTTCATTCTATTCCCAAATCCAGCTGTGAGGATCCCATCAGCTTCATTGTGTTGCAATGATATGAGTGGATCTCCAATTTTTTCACTATTTCCATGTGCGTTTTTTTCCAAATCACATATCCACAGAAAACAAATAAGTATTTTTCTTTTTCTAGAAAGCAGTGTTTATCCCCAGAAACTCCAGGTATACCTCATTTCAGTGTGCTTCGTTTTATTGCTTTGCACAGACATTGCATTTTTTACCAAATTAAGGTCTGTGGCAACCCTGTGTCCAGCAAATCTGTTGGCTCCATTTTTGCAGTATCATTTGTTGCTTTGTGTTTCTCTGTCACATTTTGGTACTTCTTGCAATACCTCAAGCTTTTTCATTATCACTGTATTTGTGAGGTGATCTGTGGTCAGTGATCTTTGATGTTACTAGTTCAGTTATTTGGGGCACCACAAACCAAGCCCATATAAGACACTGAACTTAAGTGAAAAATGTTGTATGTGTCCTAGCCGCTCTACCAACCAGCCAGTCCCCCCACCTCTACCCCTCTCCTCAGGTTCCCCTATTCTCCGAGACACAACAGTATTGAAATCAGACCAATTACTAACCCTATATGGCCTCCAAGTGTTCAAGTGAAAGGAAGAGTCACATGTCTCTCACTCTAAATCAAAAGTTAGAAATGATTAAGCTTAGTGAGGAAGGCATGTCGAATGCTGAGACAGGCCAAAAGCTACGCCCCCTTGCCCCAGACAGTTAGCTAAGTTGTGAATGCAAAGAAAAGTTCTTGAAGGAAATTAAAAATGTTACTCCAGTGAACATATGAATGATAAGAAAGCAAAACAGCCTGATTGCTGATATGGAGAAAGTTTTAGTGATCCAAATGAAAGACAACCAGCCATAACATTTCCTTAAGCCAAAGCCTAATCCAGGTAATGATCCCAATTCTCTTCCATTCTGTGGAGGCTGAGAGAGGTGAGCAAGCTGCAGAGGGAAGTCTGAAGCCAGCAGAGGTTGGTTCATGAGCTTTAAGGCAAGAAGCCTTCTCCATGACATTGAAGTGTAAGGTGAAGCAGCAGGTGCTGATGGAGAAGCTGCAGCAAACCATCCAGAAGATCTAGCTAAGGTCACTAATGAAGGTGGGTGCACTAAACAACATACTTTCAATGTAGACAAAACAGCCTTCTATTCAAAAAAGCCATCTAGGACTTCCATAGCTAGAGAGGAAAAGTCAATGCCTGCCTTCAAAGCACAGGCTGACTCTCTTGTCAGGGGCTGATGCAGCTGGTGACTTGAAGTTGAAGCCGATGGTCATTTACTATTCCAAAAATCTTAGGGCCTTTAAGAATTATGCTAAACCTACTCTGCCTGTGCTCTATAAATGGAACAACAAAGCCTGGATGACAGCACATTTGTTTATATCATGGTTTACTGAATATTTTAAGCTCTCTTAAGACTTACTGCTCAGGAAGATCCTTTTCAAAATATGACTGCTCATTGACAGTGCACCTGGTCACCCAACAGCTCTAATAGAGATGTACAATGAGATGAATGTTGTCTTCATGCCTGCTAACACAGTATCCATTCTGCACCTCATGGGTCAAGGAGTGATTTTAACTTTCATGTCTTAGTATTTAAGAAATACATTTCATGAGACTGTAGCTGCCATAGATAGTGATTCCTCTGATGGATCTGGGCAAACTGAATTGAAAACATTCTGGAAAGGACTCACCATCCTGGATGCCATTAAGAACATATATGATCCATGGGAAATGGTCAAAATATCAACACGAACAGGAGTTTGAAAGAAGTTGATTCCCACCCTCATGGTTGACTTTGAAGCATTCAGGACTCCAATGGAGGAAGGAACTGCAGATATGGTGGAAACAGCAAGAGAACTAGAATTAGAAGTGGAGCCTGGAGTTCTGACTGAACTGCTGCCATCTCATGATCAAACTTGAATGGATGAGCAAAGACAGTGGTTTCCTGACATGGCAGCTACTCCCAGGGAAGATACCGTGAAGACTGTTGGGATGACAACAGAGGATTTAGAATGTGACATAAGCTTAGTTGATCAAGCAGCCTAGTAGGGGGTAAGAGGATTGACTCCAATTTTGAAAGACTTTCTGTTGTGGGTAAAATGCTATCAAACAGCATCGCATGCTACAGAGAAATCATTTGTGAAAGGAAGAGTCAATCACTGTGGCAGACTTCATTGATGTCTTATTTTAAGAAGTTCCCACAGCCACCCCAGCCTTCAGCAACCACCACCCTGTTCAATCAGTAGTCATTGACATGAAGGCAAGATCCTCCACCAGCAAAAAGAGTACAACTCACTGAAAGCTCAGATGATGGTTAGCAATAAAGTATTTTTAAATTAAGGTATATACATTGCTTTTTAAGACATAATGCTATTGCATATTTAATAGACTTCAGTATAGTATAAATATAACTTTTTTATGCACTGGGGAGCCAAAAAATTCATTTGACTTGCTGTATTGTGATATTTGCTTTATTATGAACCTGTAATAGGAAGAAGTAGAGGAAGATGTGGGCAAGATGACTGTCTATAGAACCTTTTTTATGTGCTCTGTAATCATTGTTGACTGCAAAGAAGAGAGATGCAATGAGCAAGAGAATGGACAAGTTTGTATTAGGAATTATTATAATGCTTATATGCAAAGCATTATATTAGAACCTATCACCTAGTAAGTGTCTCATCCAGGTTAACTAGTATTCATATTTTTACCACCACCACTACTATTACTATCACCACCACCACCACAACTACTACAAAATATAACTCTTCTGAGCGCAGCAGCTACAGTCCTCATGATTCCTGGCCCATCCTGCCCAT
Organism: Callorhinus ursinus; assembly: GCF_003265705.2. Taxonomy (NCBI): domain Eukaryota; kingdom Metazoa; phylum Chordata; class Mammalia; order Carnivora; family Otariidae; genus Callorhinus; species Callorhinus ursinus. The sequence continues at coordinate 6,416,970 of NW_027397088.1, forward strand.
AATTTCCATCTTTAGCTTGCTTTGTCAGCATTGGTGTTATGTAACCCCACTCTTATGATGTTAGGACATTTCATTGACCTGCAGTCTATGGAGTCCTCTGGACTATGGCCCCATGTTTGTATTGGAGTCTCTATCCTCAGAGCCCTGTGGATTTATGACTACTTTTTTCATTTGTTTTTGTTAAGGCAGGGGATCTTGTGATACATTTATACATTTCAAAAACTGTTACCACAAATTTCTTTTTTGTTTAAGGCACTTTAAAAAAAATAAGAATGAGATCTTCCAGTGTCTTCTTCTACAGCTCTCTTGTAGTGTAGATTAGAAGGATGTGTGTTACATGACCTTTATATGTACACACATTCAATATCCATATTACATTGGCTATTAACCTTGGAGATATACAAGAACTTCTTATTTATAGACAACACATTAAACTTCAAATCTTGCCAACAAATTATGTCCAGTATATTTTAGAAATTATCTATCTGACTAGAGGAGGTTTTGGTATTTAAAAAAAAAAAAGATTTTATGTATTTATTTTAGAGAGAGAGATAAAGAGAGTGTGCACAGGGGTGGAGGGTAGTGGAGGGGGCAGATGGAGAGGGAGAGAGAGAATCCCAAGCAGACTGTGCGCTGAGCATGAATCCCAGTGTGGGGCCCGATCCCACGACCCTGAGATAATGACCTGAGCTGAAAGCAAGAGTCAGACCCATTACCAGCTGAGCCACCCAGGCACCCTGAAGAGGTTTTGGTATTTCTGTCCCTGGAACCAGGGGGATACATTAATACTGTATAGAATCATCTAAACTGGATACTAATAGTTGATAGATCATAAAGTCAAAAGTTACAGTTTTAGAAAATATTTCATAATGTATATGTGTTTCAAACCATCACATTGCACACCTTAAAAATATATACAATTTTGATTTGTCAATTTTACCTTCATAAAGCTGGAGAGAAAAAGTTAGAGTTTTAAAAGGAAGTCATCAGAATAGAGACCGGAAACAAATACAATTTTGAAGGAATTGTCATAGGAAGAAAGAACATGTCAATTAAACAAGGATGAGTAGGTCAGTGGGTTTTCTCCCCAGGTATGAATATGGGAAGTTGTTGTTACAGGATTGCAATAGGGGATGCTTTTGGCTTCCACCAAGAAAAAGCCAACTCAAAATAGTTTAAATAAGAACAATACCAAGCATCCCTCAGTGATGCCAGGGCTCTAGAACCTTGGGCGTTTTTCCCCCTCAGGGTTGAAAGATGGCGGCAGGAGCACCGAGCATCACCTCATACAACAAGATCCAGAAGCAGAAAGCAGAACACCTTTGTTTCCTTTTTTAAGTGTGAGGGAAAGCTTTCCAGAAGTCTTCAGCAGTCTGTTCACCTCATTTTCAAGGTAGCTGGAATGGTCTGTGAAGGTAGCTTACTGTTTTCTGATATTTATACTGAGCTCATGTCAATAAGGCTTATTCTTCTGCATTATTTCACTACCAGCAATGCTAGATGCTTACAATTAGGCCCTGTGGCCATGCTGTCTCTTATTACCACAGCCATTTTTATGAATAAACAGTCACTTATGAAATGGGATGTTGAGGCTGCTACAAAAGCTATTCCAGCCTAAAACCTACCTTCTGCTGGCTAGTGCTTGAAATAATCCCTTACAGTTTGACCCCCTCATCAAATGTGAAATATTCCTTTTGCATAGAATATGCTGTGCCTACTGCCCTAGGACAATTGGATTGGATTCACAGACATATGTGACTGTGGGACATTTTTTTCTCTATATCAAATTGAGTACAGAAATCAGAGTCACCATGGCATATCCAACTATGTTAACTATCTTGGCCAAAGGGGAAAAGGGCTGAAATACTAACCTCAAAGCCATCCAACCTAGGATTGAGATCCTGGGAGTTGTCAAAGACATAACAAGTGTTGATTGGAACCAATTCAAATGGAAAATTGTAGCTTTATGTTAATGTTCTGGGGACCAAATTGAAGCCAAGTAATTTACCTTACTAAATTCTTAGTCAAGAAAGATAAGTGTGGTTGTTCCGTTTTTTTAATTTATCTCATCCTGCGCAATAGGAAAAACAAGTCTCTTCACTGTTGCAATTAGAGGTGGGCTCTGCTCCTTCAGTCATAGGATAAGGAGGAGCATTTAGGTTCATCTGAAATGTTAGGACTTAAAGTCAGCTTGTGTTTAGATAGAGAAATGAGAATTACTTTGTGATCACATTATTGCACAGCTTTTCACACTTTGTGCCTTTATGTTGGTATTCTGTATCTGTAATCTTGTGATCTTGAAAATGAAGAATGGTTAAAGTAAGCAGTAATTTATATAGTAGATAGCTTAATTATTCTTTCTATCACTTAGCTGAGTAATGAATCAAATGTTTTCTTTCAATATGAGGGAAGAATTTATTTTCTGAAGGGCCTCCCAGTGAGTTTCATAAATGACAATTATAGACCATAATTCACTACCAAAGATAGTGAATGAGAAATACATGACCCTTGTAGAATCCATTTGGCAGATTTTGAACTCCAGGTTAACTGCTGTCTGAGAGCCAAATAACTATTTTATATTTATTTTTATTTGTTTTTAAAATGATAAATATTCTAAACATGTAAGCATATATTTCTTGATTTGATTTGCTAATAACATAGGACCGTGTCTCTTCTTCCCAGCTAAGCCGTTACCTCTCTCAAATACGCTAGGGTTTTACCACAGATTCTTCTAGAGACTGAAAGCGTCAGAGGTGCAGTTGACCCATGTAATCGTCTCCTTCCTGCTATCGTCCCCAGAGGTGACCCCTGACTTCAATTTGTTGTTGATCATTCTCACGTTATTTATAGATATTCAAAAACAGTTTATAAGATTTCTTCAAAATGCCTATTAAGTGACCAAAATAGTTAAAAGATAGAAATTCAGACGGATTTTATGAGAGAATTGAGTGGAGTCTAAAATGCACGTAGAAATACAGAGGGCCCGGAATGGCCAAATAACCAATATAAAAGGATTTGCTTAATCTGATGTCAAGTCCTTTTTGAAAAGCTACATGGACAGAGGGGCCGGCAGGATGCAATGAGGAGCCCAGAAACACGTCTCTGTACTACCCTAGACCTATGACCACTCCTGCACTGTGGGACAGACAGACAGAAGGAGCCTTTTGTGCAAGTGGAGCAGGGAAAATTGAGTGTCCATATGGAAAAAATGGAACTTGACCCCAGGTTCCTAATTATTCAAAAATGAATTTCAGGGGATTTGTAAATCTCAATGCAAAAAGCAATTTGTTAGCTACTAACTTTGAAAGAGCCATTTTACCAGGAGTGATTCTTTGATTCTTATTGGAGTAAATTGAATTGGGGGATTGAGTTAAATGAACTATGGTAATATAAAACTAAAACCTAATTTGATGTCTGATCTTAAAAGTTTTGAAATGCATATTTATTTAAAGTCATCGCTCTAAGTTTTTTTGTAAGAGATGTTTCCTTCCATTTCTAGTTTGCTAAGAGCTTTTATCATAAATGACTAAAAATTTGTCAATAAATTTGATATTTATATATTTTAAATACATATGTAAGTATATATTTTGTCCATATATTTAGAAGCACTCTCATAAGGTTTTGGCTTTTTGCTGTTAATATAGTGACATATAGTGATTATTTTTTGCATGTTAAAGCCTTCTATTCTTGAAATAAATATGGTTGGAATATATGGTCTTTTTATATATTTCTGGATTTGATTTGCAAATATTTGTCTAGGATTTCTAAATTTGTGTTCAAGGGTGAAATAGATCTGCAGTTTTCTGTTTCTTATATTCTTATCAGGTTGTGAAGTTAAAATTATGCTATCCTCATAAAACTAATTTGGAAGTATCTTTCTTTTTTTCTATGAGACAATATTTTGAAGATCAACATTCTTTCTTTCTTAAACTGTCTGATCCAATTTACCAGTGAAATCATCGGGGCCTGGCATTTTCTTTGTGAGGAGTTTTTAACCACAGGTTAAATTTTTTTAACAGTTATTAGGCTATTCAAATTTTGTTTTCTTTGGGTCAGTTTTGATAAATTGTATTTTTTTCTAGGAGTTTGTTTCATCTAACTTTCAAATAATATATTGGCATAAAGTTGTTTGTAATATTTTCTTATTATCCTGACTTTAAAAAAAATATTTTTAATTGGGGTGCCTGGGTGGGGCTCAGTCGGTTAAGCTTCTGCCTTTGGCTCAGGTCATGATCCTGGGGTCCTGGGATCGAGCCCCACAGGGAGGCTGGCTCCCCGCTGGGCAGGGAGTCTGCTTCTCCCTCTGCCTCTGCTGCTCGCTACTCTCCCCGACTTGTGCTCGCAGGCTCTCTCTCACTCTCTCAAATAAATAAAATTGTTAAGAAAAACTATTTTTAATTAATCAGTAGTTATGCACGTTTATGAACATTTTATCAAATTCAGTACTCATCTTTTTTTTTTTCCATACTGAGGCTTTTCTTAGATTTTGCTTTTCTTTTTAATGAAGTATATCCTTTGAATGTTTTTTCTCTGAGGGAATGAAAGTGGTAAACTCTTTTGGTCTCTGTATATCTGAAAATGTCTTCCTGTTGCCCTCATTCTTGAATAATAATGTAGTGGGGCATAAAAGAGTGGTCATTCCCCTGGTTTAATTTTCTAATCCTTGCTTTTTAAAATGGTTTTTACTTTGTTTAGCAATTTGAATACCTTCATTATGCTTATTTTAAAGGCTCTAGCTATTCTATAATATTAGTTTTACCTAAAGTGAGTTCATGCTCTGGTTGTTGATTTAGTTGGTTGTGTTTGTTTTTCAGTGTTTCAAAAATCTGGCTTTGCCAACTCATTTTATATGCCTGTTCATTTTTTCTTCTTTTTTTAAAAAAAAAATCACAAACACTCTACTCATCCCTCCTTGTCTACTGACCTTTATGGTCTAGACTTGGTCCCAATGTGTCCCAGTTGACAACTGGTCTTATCATGGCATTTTAGAGTACCCACCTCTTGATTATAATGTAGTCACCAAGTTCAAGAGACTGTATCTGCTTCTTTCTTTTTTTTTGCCTAGGCCCACAGTTTCCTATTGAGGAGAAGATTCAAAGCATTAACTCAGAATGGTAGCATGACAGGAGGTTGAAATGAGACCATGGGACAATTATTTAACATTCAGGGTTTTTTTAATTTTTTAAAAAAATTTTATTTATTCATTTGAGACACAGAGATAGAGACAGAGAGAGAGAGAGAGCATGGGCAGAGGGAGAGGCAGAGGGAGAGGGAGAAGCAAGCTCCCCGCTGAGCCAGGAGCCCAATGTGGAGCTCCATCCAAGGACTCTGGGATCATGCATGACCTGAGCTGAAGGCAGATCCTTAGCCATCTGAGCCACCCAGACGCCCCCAGGGTTTTTTTTAATTAATTTTTTTTTATTTGAGTATAGTTGACATACAGTGTTACATTAATTTCAGTGTACAACATAGTGATTCAGTATCTCATACACTATGTTGTGCTCACCACCAGTGTAGCTCCCATCTGTCACCATACAACGCTATGACAATACCATTGGCTGTATTCCCAATGCTGTGCCTTTTAATTTGTGACTTATTCATTCCATAACTGGAAGCCTGTACCTCCCACTCCCCTTCAACCATTTTGTCCATTCCTCTTCCCCGCCCCTGCAACCATCCGTTTGTTCTCTGTATTTATAGGTCTGATTCTGCTTTTTGTTTGTTTTTTCACTTTGTTTTTGAGATTCCCTCTGTAAGTGAAATCATATGGTATTTGTCTTTCTCTGTCCTCCGATTTATTTCGTTTAACATAATACGCTAGGTCCATATTGTTAGAAATGGCAAGATCTCATCCTTCTTTACAGCTGTGTACTATTCATGTGTGTGTGTGTGTGTGTGTGTGTGTGTGTGTGTGTGTGTGTGTGTGAGAGAGAGAGAGAGAGAGAGAGGTGACATATGTATGTGTCACATCTTCTTTATCCATTCATCTATTGATAGGCACTTTGGTTGCTTCCATTATCTTGGCTGTTATAAATAATGCTCAATAAACATGGGGTATCTATATAACATTTAGGTTTTGGTTGATTCTCTCCTTGTTCACCAGAAACCAAGTTATATGGTGTGCGTGTATTTGTAACAATCAGCCTTTTCTTCTCCCTGACAATCCTTTGGCACAGCCCATTTCTAGAGATGTACCCAGGCCTCTGAGCTATTAGTAACTCCACCTTTTCTTCTCCCAAACAGCCAAAGCATGCTTTTATGCAAGTGATAACCTCCACTTTAGTTGGAGTATGTATCTATATAGTATATGTTATATATAACTACTATATAATATATAAAATATCACTAAGTCTCTGCCCTGGTGGAGTAAGTCCAGTCAGATAATCTCCAAGGTCATTCCATAGTTTGTGATGCTCTGCAGGTGAGAAGGATCTCCTTGTCTCCTCTCCTGCCTACCTCAGATTACATTGCTCCTCCTCACATTCATTTTACTTAATTTTACCAGCTAAAAAAACAAAACAAAACAAAACTTGGTTATAGAAAGATATTATGACTGTGCCTTGGCCTCCATCCCTCAGAAAAGTCTTCCCAGATGGTGGAAATACCTCCAAACTGATTTTGGATTCTAAGATCCAAAAAAGCAAAAAGAAGATGGTAACATGGAATTAGGGAAGAAGAACCAAATCTTTGTCTTTTTTAAATCATTTCCTCCAGAACCACTATTTATGGAGGAGCCTCAAGGGCGCCCCAACATTGTGGCCCTCCTCCCTGTGGCAACCTTACGCAGGCATGAAAGTAGAGAGAGCTTTTCACCCTGGGCCCTTGCAGTGGCTGCTGTCCCCTCAATGGCATCCCTGGCCATCAGTAAACATTGTGGGTATTGAAGAATCCCTCCTCTGTTGGTTTCTGATTATTTGTGCTAACACTGCAGAACATAAGCCTCTCTCTCTGCCTTTTTCATTCCTTCTGTCTTTTGTCTGTCTCTGTCCTTCCATTTCTCCGTCTCTGTTCCTCTAGCTGTCTTTTTCCAGGTGACACTTTCTCTTACTCTCTGTCACTCTTTTAATATGTGGTTCTGATCCAAGTAAGGTTGTCAACATAGGTCCTAGGCTGCATGAAATCCAAAAGGAATTACTTCCCTGCTATTTATTGAGACCATAGCTGATGTTTATGAAATATGACAGGATTTATCCCAAACCTAAGAATCTTATCAATTATTCATTCAGAAAACTTTTTGAGCATCAGCTCTTGTGCCAGGGACTGTGCCTGACCCGGGGGTTTGTGGAGAGAGTCTAGTCCCTTGCCCCTGAGCTCATGCACTAGTGGAGAAGACATTAATATGGATACATGCTTGATAAAGGTCGACCAAGGGAGTCCGGACCAGTGGGAGGCAGTTAGGCCAATAATGGGGGAAAAGGGGACTGAGGACAAAGGCCTGGAGGCACCATTCGGCCATGGTCTCTCATTCTGTTTAGGTTATTTATGGGGGAGTGTGCTGAGATAGAGGGGAAATGTGGACAAGGGCAAATTTTAAGGACATGAAAGTTAGGGTTTGCACTTTCTCTGGAAGGCAGTTAGCAAGACAACAAATGTGGTGATCAAATTTCCATTTTAGACAGATCAGAGTTCTGATAATATAAGGGTGGGCTGGGGCACAAGGCCAGAAGTCCCGCCCGGGTCTAGCCCAGGGACTAGAGAGGAACTGATGGGAGGCTGAGGGGGGGGCAGTAGGAGAGAGACTAGAAGCTAGGGTTTCAGCTCACGACATTTTCAGAGACATAGTTGAAAGGTCTTGGGGCCTGGTGTGAGCAGAGTGCCCTGACCGTACGCTTCATCATCTGAGTTGAGATTCGGCTCCCTTTGAGAGTGACAGGGTGCTCTGTTGGTAACTGTGCTGCAGCCACACAGGCAAACTGGTACTGACCTGGGCAAACTGGGTGTTGAAACACTGTGGGGAAAGACGCGAGAAGCCAGGTTTCCGGCTTGGGTGGGAAACGAGAAAAAACAGATTTGGAGAATTTACATGAGTGGAAAAAATTTAAGCTTAGGATTTGTTGGTATCACCTTTGCATACCCTGCTTTTTTTTTTTTAAAGATTTTATTTATTTATTTGAGAGAGAGAGAATGAGAGATAGAGAGCACGAGAGGGAAGAGGGTCAGAGGGAGAAGCAGACTCCCTGCTGAGCAGGGAGCCCGATGTGGGACTCGATCCCAGGACTCCAGGATCATGACCTGAGCCGAAGGCAGTGCTTAACCAACTGAGCCACCCAGGCGCCCCTGCATACCCTGCTTTTTGTTGTGGTTATCTTTGTCATTGTTGTTGTTTTGATTGTTACAGGCAAGTCCTCAGTTCATGTACGGTTGCTTTAGATAGCAGGATCTGGGGGACCGTGCCCAAGGGACCCCTGGGCCGAGGTAGAAATTAGCAGTCAGTCTAGGTGAGTCAGAGCTGAGTTCTTCTGAGAGAAGTGAGGCAGGTGACGGCGGGGGTGCACATCATTACCAAGTGAGATGAATTTGGCGAGCCAGCACCGGCATTGGCGCTGGGGAATGGCTGCTCGAAGGACAGAGTGCGAAGACCAACAAGTGTGATATAGGTGAAGCTCCCTCCAGGCAAGAGGACACATTAACAGAGGCGGGGTGGGGATAGAAGAGGGACCGCCGGGTCAGACGTACAGCTCTCCAGTGGTGCCTGCTGCAGGCGCAGGAACCTTTGCTTAAGGACAGTTCCAGAAATGCTAATCATCATGGAAGGCCAACATTACATTATGACACATGACAAAAATCACGGTTGTTTTAAGCTTTTGGAGATTTCTTCTGGAATGTTTCTGTATGGTAAGCAGAAAATATTCTTCTCTTGACGAAAGACTGAAAACTGAAAGGAAAAAAAAAAGAATCAAATAGTCTAGTAAATGCCATCCACATATGAGTATTTGGAAGATCTTCCTCATGTGTTTATTTTGTTGGAAATGTGAGGAAATAGGAAGAGAGGATATCAAAAGTTGGCTTGCATTATTTGTTTAAAGCTTCAGTGATCCTGAATATCATGGTATGCCCTCTGAATTCCAGTGGAATGATTAAAACCATAACATCTCCTTTTTTTACTTTTGTGGACTTCAGCTTGCTTTTTTAGCATCATATTACCATAACTTTTGCATATTTTAAAGGTAATTCAGTTGCCCTCTTCCCAGATACTGCAGATTTCTAGTTTTAGAGGGTTTTTTTTTTCCTTCTCACCCAATTTCCCAATTATCACCTTGTTAGCTGCACACCTGCTGCACAGAAAATTGTATTGTGCCATTTAACCTTTTGAAAGAGAAAAGATAGAGTGGAAAATACACTTTGTTAATTGGCTAATTCAGCTTCAAAGAAAGTGGCCTCTGGGTATGGAGCCTCGACATGCTTGCTGAAGGGGAGAACCTGCTTATTTAATAGATTCTAGAACCAGAACAAGAAAGGACATTGACAGGTCCCTGGAATCAGGGAGAACGTCTGCACTGTAACTTGCAGCTGGGCCTTTCCTGTTCCAATCCACAGAAATCAAGCCCGATGAATAAACTCTTCTTTCCATCAGTTTCTACCCATTTCTTTATGGAAGAGACACCTTCATCATTATGCCACTCTGAAATAATTCTCATTTATCATCACATCCAGTGATTAGCTTCATTTCATAGTATAGAAGAAATAAATAGATTCACTGGCTGTTTCATTTTCAGATTTCTCATGAAGATGTGGTAACTTTATACCTAAATGGTTATTCATTTATTATACTTACTTGCACATACTGTATCTATTAAAGGCAAATATGCAGCCATTAGTATGTAAATTGAACTTGGACACTGAACAAATGAGGTAGAGCCTCAAACATTATTTATTGACTAATTAGTTTTATTGTAATCAGAGGAGAGCCTATAGGAGTGCGTAGAACTATGGGTCGGAGGCCTGCATTAATATAAACACATGTCCATTTCATTTTGGTCTGACTTAATTCATGCCTGTTTTGTGACATGGGGGTTTAGATGCTTACATAGCTATTAAATAATAATAGATAATGTAATGGAAAAGATTGTTGAATCCTATGAAAAAGAAAGTCTCACAGAAGCATGTAGAGAATCCCACCCTCAAAGGAACAGAAGTTAATGAGAGGGCACTGTGAGACCTTGTTCGAATTCCCTGTTTGGCATTTTCAGAGATGACTGGATCTGGAGTCCTCGGGTAATAGCACCTTTCCCGCTCCCCTCACTATCATCCAACCACCCTCCTGGTCAACGAACAGCTCGGACATCCAGCTGGCTTTTTCTCTCCGCCATCCTGGGAGCAATGCCGCAGTCATTTGGCCTTCTATGAATCACCCAAAAAGCATTTCCACCTCATGGATTTACTTCACAGCCACATCCGGATCATCCAACCACTGGTCTTTTGCTGCATACCCCTCTCATACCACACAGTCCTCTGTCCTTCTGTCCTTCCAACTGCTACATTTCTTTTTTTTTTTTTTAAGATTTATTTATTTATGAGAGAGAGCGTGTGCATACACTTGCGCATGTTGGGGGAGGAGTAGAGGAGGAGAACCCTCTAGCAGACTCCCCGCTGAGCATGGATTTCTGAAGGGGGGCTCGATCTCAGAACCCTGAGATCATGACCTGAGCTGAAACCTAGAGTCAAATGCTCAACCGACTGCGCCACCCAAGTGCCCCTCGGCTCCTACATTTCCATCAAACGCTCCCTTTGTTCTCCTCTTTACCCTGCTTCTCTTGCCGAGTCTGCCAGTCTGCCTGCGTCCCCCGGGCCTCACTTCTGGCTCCACCACACCCAGACTGAGCCTACTGTCCTCCTACCAGCACCTTCCCATTTCTGCCAGCCTATATAGGCAGCCCCCTATCCTATGTTAACCCCCAGGTTTCCCTTTTTCCTGTTTGAACGTGTCTTTTTCATGTTGAACGTGCCTTACAAAACAATAGCAGAGCAGAACTGATTGACCCCTCTGCAAAAAATTGGGAGTCCTCGATTCATGCCACAGACTCCCCCACCCCCAGCCTTTAACAAATAATCTCATTTTATCACTGGAAAAAAGCAAGGCCATCTCGCATGGGATCCCTCATCTTCCCTCTTCTCCACTTGTGATTTTTTTTTTCCACAGTCCTTTATCCATCCTAGATCCACTTGGTCAGAATCTTTTGGGACGGAATCCAGAAATCTGCTTCTTAACATCCTCCCGGTGATTCTTATGTGCTTTACCCGGTGAGGACCTCTAACCAACATTGTCATAATAACCACCACACTGGTTCCCATGACTCTGGGTTCTTCCCCTTTCCAGCCATTATCCACGTATCATGATGTTCCTATCTTGTTTTAACACTTTGAGTAGTTCCCATTGTTTAGAGAATGGATCTTGAACTCTTTTAGCAGGATGTCCAAGCCGTTTGTTCACTAATTGTCCCTTCCTATCCTGTCTCCTTCCCCTGACTCCCTTATGCCCTCTTTCTGACTTTCTGACTTTTGTGACTACATAGGACTTCTGTTCTGTGAAGTCAATCATTTTTTGTTCCATTGATTCCACAACTTGTTGAGTCTGTCATGATCATGCTCTGCATTTCAGCCATTGGGTTTCTGACCGAGACATAGTCCCTGCCCTGAAGTTACAGTCATGCTTTGCTCTATTGCTTCTTGGTCCCTGCCCTCCCCATTTCTCTTGCTAGAAACAATAGGTAACTTTTATTGAGTGCTAACCATGGGCTAAACAGTGCGCTTTAGCCAGCCCTCCTTCTTTTCCCCCTTTCTCATATATATACCTGTGTGTGTTTGTATATCCGTCTCTCTATATGTATAATTTTATTTAACCCCAGCCATATGGCATAGGTACTGTTATCTCGATATCGCCATATTGCCATAAAGGCATTTGAAGTTTAGAGAATCTTTGAGCTGATATAGGTGGACTCTGGATTTGGCTCCCTCGCCTTCTGACTCTAGAGCTTGAACTTGCCTTCTCTGTGCTCTGCGGCTCACCCTCCGGGCCATGATCAGACGTGACACCCACTCTGTCGTCCTCCCATCCCCACATCTTTCCTCCCTTCCTTCACTTTAGTTTTCCACCAAATACATTGTTTATTCAGTAACCGTTCAACAAAATTTAAGTGCCTTCTCCATACTGGGCTTCATTACAGCACTTTCCACTTTTGCCATAGTTGGTCCTGTCTTTTCTGTGCTCTAGGCTCAGGAGACCCTTAGGTGCTGTGGGTCACATCTTACTCCTTTCATCTTCAGTACTGGGTGCTGGTTTTCTCGGTGATACTAGCACAGTCTGTGGGCCCACAGCAGCACTCAGTAATGTTCAGTGAATGATATAAGGGAAGCCGAGCATTTTCAGTTAAAGCGTGCTTTCCGTAGTCTGTGCCTAAAAATATCTGCCAGCGAAAATCATGGTGACAGTAGGAAGAATGTTACACGGTAAAGGCTGACAAACTTTTCCCAGGAACACTTCAGCAGCTGCATTGTATCTCAGTAGTGCATCTGCTAATTGCATGTACTTCTCAGCTACCTTATTAAAATCATTAGGACAGTGTCTTCCAAAAAATAGGTGTAATGTATGGAGCAATAATATTTGTAATAACAGAAGGCTGAGAACAACCTACAGCTCCATCTAGAAGAGACCGTTTACATAAATTGTGAAAGGCTTGTAAAAGAAATACTATGGCGCCATGAAAAAGAATGATGTAGCTTTCTGTATAAAAATGCAAAACAGAAGCTATAGCATGTTCCCGCTTGAGTTTCAAAAATAACAAAAATATACACCATGTGAGGATTCACAGAAAACCCCTGGAGGAATATATAAACTCTTAGGAATGGTTCCATTTGGGGAGAGGAGGCGGCCAAAGTTCTAGGTTAAGAGGAAGACATCATTTTTATTAAATACCCTTCTATAACATTTGACTTATTTGCTATGTGCATGTATTACATTTTTGACTGTTTTATACTTGATGTGATTTTTTAGTAACTTTTTTTTTAAAAAAAGATTTTATTTATTTAGGGGCGCCTGGGTGGCTCAGTTGGTTAAGCATCTGCCTTTGGCTCAGGTTGTGATCCCAGGGTCCTGGAATCGAGCCCCGCATTGGGCTCCTTGCTCAGCGGGGAACCTGCTTCTCCCTCTGCCTGCCCCTCCCCCTTCTTGTGCTCTCTCTGTCTGTCAAATAGAGAGCACAAGCAGGGGGAGTGGCAGAAGGAGAGGGAGAAGCAGCCCCCCACTTAGCAAGGAGCCTGACATAGGGCTCGATCCCAGGACCCTGGGATCACAACCTGAGCCAAAGGCAGATGCTTAACCAACTGAGCCACCCAGGTACCCCAAATTTTTGGCAACTTTTAATTGTCATATGAATTCAAATTTAAGGAAGAGTTGTAATAATAGTGCAAGGAACACTCAAATACCATGTATGAACACCAATCATATGTGGTAAATACAGTTGATCCTCATTATTTGTGGTAGTTATGTTCTATAAACTTGCCTTGAACACTGAATACCAAACCACACCTCTTGGGAGATACAGGATTAGATTCCTACAAGCCTCTGGTCACAACACTGTCATTAACCAATCAGTGCATAACCTTGTTTTATGTGCATTTCTGCTTAAAACATCTTATTTAATATATAGTTGATTTGTTAACATTGAACTCATGATAACAGCGCTGTCCTCGTGTCTGAACAAGGCTTAGCTAACACGTGTATTTTCTTGATAAGGCACATCACAGCCTTCTTGCGCTTAGGAACACTAGAAAACATTTTAGCCCTGCACTTGGGGGCCGTTTTAAACAGCGAAACCACCAACAAAAAGCACAAAAATAGCAAAAAACGTGGCACTAAATAGACTTGGAAAAGGACACTTCTTTACAGCATGAGAGCTGAAATAAGGCAGCACTGTGGCTCTGTTCAGCCTCAGCTGGGAACGTGTGCATTGGGCAACTCTAATTTTTCACCACTGTACTCATGTCTGCAAATGACTGTGAATATGCTACAAGTATTGATTTGGGGGTAAATACAGAACCTAAATAATGATGATGGGACACACACACACACACACACACACACACACATTATAATACATTTTTATACATACTATAATATATGTAGTATCTTTTTTATATTGTATCTTTTATGAAACACAAAAAGATACTATTTATGTGTATACAAATGTGTACACACACACACACATATATATATTTATACACACACACACACACACACACACCCTCTAATTTGAGATCAAGTGGCGCACACATGCCCTTTCCTCTTAAATTTTCTAAGAAAATTAATTTTCCTCCTGTATTTTCAAAGAACAAACACTTTTTCTTACATAACCACAGTACAGTTAATAAAATCAGAAAAGTTCATGTTGATTCAACATCTAACCCACAGCCCATATTCAAATTTTGTGAACCTTCCCAATAATGTTTTCTATTTCTATTTTCTTCCCTGCCCAGGACCCAATACAATTGATATTTGTATTTAGTTGTTCTATCTCTTTGGTCACCTTTAGTCAGGAATAACGTCTGAGCCTTGGTTTATGTTTCTTGACCTTGACATTCTTTGAACAGTACAAACAAGTTGTATAGTAATGGGCTTCAGTTTGAATTGTCTAAAGATTCCTCATGGTTGGTTTCAGATTGTGCGTTTTTCACAGGAATACCACAGAAGTGATGTTTTGTCCTTCTCGATGTGTGGTATCGGGAGGAGCATGATGTCCGTTTGCTCTCACATTAATGGTGATAGCTTTGATCACTAGGTTAAGGTAATGCCCGCCATGTTTCTCTACCAGAAAGTTACACTTTTTCCCTTTGTAAGTAGTAAGTAATCTATTTATGGGGTGATACTCTGAATCTCTTGTGTCTCATCAAAATGTCACCCATTTATTTATTTATTTATTCATTCATTCAGTTATTCATATAAAAAGGACTTGTGGCTTATTATTTCATTCAATGAGCCATCCTTTACTCATTTTTTTTTTAAATTTTGAACCTCTAGTTTTCCCAGATTTGGCCTTTCAAGCTGCCTCCTATGTCCTTTTGATGTGTCTCTATTATTCTTAGACAACTTTTGTGTTACCTGGGGTGATTGGAAGTGTCCTAGATCTTGACAGCTGGGTGCTAAGAATGTACTTTTACAATTTGTGCATTTCGCTATATGTATATTTTACAAAAAAAAAAAAAGAATGAAAAATTGTTGAACTCTAGTCAGTATGGTCTTTTTTTAATATATATAATGGTATGGATGAGTAATATTCTAATTTAAGCAAATGAGTCAGTAACACTGAGGATAATGAGTGCCAGGTTTCTCACTGTGGAAGAAAGGAAGAATAGATAAGAGGAAAGGAAAGGCAACAGTGAACCCTGGTTGCTAGATTCGAATTAGAGGTACTGATGGTTTTTTAGATAGTTAATATAAATCGTGTGTGTGTTTCCCATCTCTAGCTCTGCCTACTTTGAGGGCCTAGAAATAGTAATACAACAGTAGCACTGAGCAGACCTGCTGACCAGATTTTATTTTATTTATTTATTTATTTATTTATTTATTTATTTATTAATTATTTTTTAAGATTTTTTACTTCTTTATTTGAGAGAGACAGAGATCACAAGAGAGAGCAGGAGCCGGGAGAAGAGGGAGAAGCAGGCTCCCCACTGAGCAGGGAGCCCGATGCAGGGCTCAGTCCCAGGACCCTGAGATCATGACCTGAGCCAAAGGCAGACGCTTAATGGACTGAGCCACCGGGATGCCCCAGATTTTCGTTTCTAAATTGTCCCCTAAAAGGAAACAAGGTTCTTTGTAGAGAAAAACTGAATCTATGGTCAGAGCAGGAAGAATATGAGATGAGCCTGGAATATGTCATTGAACTTGATGTGATTTCATTATATATTTTTTTCTTCACAATCATTTCTGAAGGATTGAATTACATTCACTTTTTCTGTTTAACTGCTTCCTAAATCTATAGGAAAGCAAGACAATGGAGCTTTTGTTAAGCATAAACCCAGAAAGCAGAATCCAGTAGGATCTAGCAATAGCTTTGGGAAAAAAAAAAATTCGATTGCACTGTATCTTTCATAGTGTCCTCTTGCAGCTATGAATCTTGGTTACTGTTTCCTGAAATCTGATAACACTTCCGTTCCATTTATAGACATAAATAGTGGTTAAGTCCTCTGGTGGCCCAGCATCTTCTTCCTCAGCATGTTTGCTGCCAATGTCCAGGAGCAGGTATTCAGCCAGCGCCCCAGCACCCCTACTCCCCAGCCTACCAATGACAGCCCAGGCAATGGCCCATTCTCCCTGGGCAGGGGGTCCACCACCCTGGGGAGGCAACTCTGGACTGTGGTGAGATTGTGCTGAAACTCCTGCCTTTCACTCCATGTGCACATGGACATAAAGAAGCCTGAACGCACAGGGTGGGAGGAAGTAATTTCATTACCTTTTCTGTTTAAAAAAAAAAAAAAAAGTTATTTAGGGGGTGCCTGGGTGGCTCAGTTGGTTAAGCCTCTGACTTTTGGTTTTGGTTCAGGTCATGATCTCAGGGTCATGAGATGGAGCCCTGCGTCAGACTCCGTGCCTGGCAGGGAGTCTGCTTGAGATTGTCTCTCCTTCTCCCTCTGCCTTTCCTGCCCATTCTTTATTTCTCTCTAAAATAAATAAATCTTAAAAAAAAAAAAAAACAAACGTTATTTCGGGGGTGCCTGGGTGGCCCAGTCAGTTAAGCATCTGACTCTTGGTTTTGGCTCAGGTCGTGATCTCAGGGTCATGAGATCAAGTCCCGAGTCGGGCTTCCCGCTCAGTGCAGTTTGCTTGAGTTTCACTCTCCCTCTGCCCCTTCCCCCCATGCTCTCTGTCTCTCTTCCTCTCTCTCTCTCTCTCAAATAAATAAAATAAATAAATCTTTTAAAAAAATTTAAAAATTATTTAGAAGAGGGCGCCTGGGTGGCTCAATTGGTTAAGCGACTGCCTTCGGCTCAGGTCATGATCCTGGAGTCCCGGGATCGAGTCCCACATCGGGCTCCCTACTCAGCGGGGAGCCTGCTTCTCCCTCTGACCCAACCCCCTCTCTTGTGCTCTCTCTCAAATAAATAAATAAAAAAATCTTTAAAAAAAATTATTTAGAAGAGAGATACAAAGTAAACAAAATAATAGGAAGACATGACTTCTGGAGCCAAATAAGTCCCAGTTCTACTACTTACTAGTAGGTATTAAAAAAAAAAAAAGATTTCTCTGGGTTTGTTCTCTCACTGTAAAATGGGAATAATATCAATTTCTACCTATAGGGTAATGTTGTGAGGATCAATCAGTTTAATATACTATCTTAGCATAGTACCTGACATATAGTAAGTGTTACATTAATCTTAAATATTATAGCTGTAAATGATGATGTTAGTATATTAAATAACATATTTAAGTGAATTTATTAAGTGCTTATGTACAAATCCTTCTGCTCCGCCTCTGTTAGGAGTTACTGTATCCACTTTAAGGTAAGAGTAACTGTATCAAAAAAAATATTTTTGAGAGCTCTTCCTTTTTACCAGAATGACTTTACCCACAAAAAGGAAAAATAATGAGATTTTAATGCTTTTTCTCTTGGTTCAGCAGAAGGACCAAGTTGTTTTTCCCCTAAGCCAATGTTCACTTTGGCCCAAACATTCTTCACATCCTGTGTGGAAAGGGTGTGTGCCCCTTCTATAGCCTGTGAATGGCACCGCGCGTCTTGTTGAATCACTGACAAGCTCTCTGTGATTATTTCTTTTCTGGAAACAGATACGTAATCACCGCGACAGCACCGTCCCTCACTGCTAATGAAAGTGAGCCTTCTGGTGCTCGCTTCGGCAGCACATGTACTAAAATTGAAAGTAAGCCTTCTGTATACCTGCAAATCTACTTTAAAACAAAATGGCATTTTTAAAAAATGTTGCTCTCCTGTTTGAGATCAAGTACTCACTCATCCTATCTGTCTTTGTCTCCCCTTCCCCACCCCCAAGCCTGGCCCTTGGTTTCGTCTATTTTTTCTTTGCCAGAACATAGGACCGTAAGGAAGAAAGGGTGGAATTTCAGTTTAAGAGAGTTTGGTTTTCTGGATCGTGTTATCCCCATTTTTCATTTGACAAAACTGAGGCTGCAAGACGTAACTACTCTGTTGTGGTCCAAAAGGACAACCACACAGAAACTCACTGGCCGTCCTAAGAGCTCCGCCCATCTAAAGCAGGGGTACCCCAGTGGCTAGCAGCATTGTTCACAATGTGGCTCTGCAGCTTCACACACAAGCTTTCTTTCTTTTTCTTCTTTTTTTTAAAGATTTATTTATTTGAGAGAGAGAGAGGGAGAAAGTAGGGTGGGGAAGAAGCAGAGGAAGAGGGAGAGAGAAACTTAAGCAGACTCCACGCTGAGTTTGGAGCTCCATCTCATGACCCTGAGATCACGACCTGAGCTGAAACCAAGAGTCAGACGCTTAACCGGCTGTGCCACCCAGGCACCCCCATACATACATAGGCTTTCTAAACCTCAGTTTCTTCTGTGAAATGGGCATAATATCCCCCTCCCCTCGCATGATAGGAGTAACTGAGACCTTGCATGTGAGATCCCTTTGTGTACAGGGATAGTACTGGGGAGTGCTGTAAAGATGTAAATTATCACTAGCTTCTGGAGACCATTCTGCATGATGTGAAAACACCAAGGACTTCACCCTTAGGGTTCCAGGTAGTCCTCTTCATTTCCAAATAGAGGCCTGGTTGGCATATTAAGTATGTCAACATGAGCACTTAGTGTGGAACAGAGGTTGCCAAAACCCACATTTGTTTAGTTTGAAGGATGAACGGAACCACTGGGAAAGTTGTCTCTTCACTGGTTCTGGAAAGGTGTCTCTCAGCGTGCATAAGATTATCAAGTCAAGTCAAGCAGCATGGTGGAGTTGATAGGAAGCCACATACCAATATGGGTTTTGTTTGAAGGTGTGCAGCCGGAAGGTGTGCAGAACAACAGAGAGGAGGAACCGTTTTCACTGCTGGATTTGCAGCATTGATTATTCACCAGCGATTTGTTGAGAGCCTGGTGGGTGCCCAGCAGTGGGGGTGGCTCCTGCTTTAAAAAGCGCCCAGTGTAGCTGGGGAGAGAAAACCAAGGCATGAGAAACAATTTCAGAAACAAGTGAGCACTCTCTTAAGAATGCAGAAGGAAGTTCCAACAAACAAACAAACAACAAGGAGGAATTAGGGTAGGCCATAGTGGGCAGAAAGGTGGCTCTCGGAAAGGCTGTATATGGGTTATATTTGGCTTTCGAGTAGAAACCCCGAGGATGCCAGTCATCCGCCCAGCCTGCCCGCACTGCCCCCAAAGCCCCAGCCAGTTCTGTTGCTGAGTGGAGCCCTCAGGGGGTGCCATTTCTCAGCATGTGCACAGGCCGGTGCCCAGCCAGGGGTGTGCCAGAGGTTGGGCCTGCTTATTTGCTCTGAGTTCTGGAACCTTCCTGAAGCTGACAGGGGCTTTGTGCTGTTAATGCACTGCTGTTAATGTGGGCGAGGGACAGAGAAGAAAGAAGGGCATGGTTAGGAGTCCTGCCTGTGCACCTGGGGGCATGCAGGGGGTTTGGGGTCCTCCCGAAGGAGCTGGGGGCTCACATCCCAATGCACTTGACCATGATTCCGTAAGGTACTTCCAGTTCAGACCGACCCCAGGAAGGCTGTGTCAGAACCAGATGCTAATATTATTACTACGAATAATGAATAACCGTTAGGAAACACTAATGTGCCCACTTTGATGATGCTAAGTACTTTTCATGTATTTTCTATCATCTTTATGAAAGCACCTTAAAGAAAGTACTAAGAGTATCCCCATTTTACAGATGAGGAAACTGACATTTCCAGAATGTAGAAATCTGTCCTAAGAAACACAACTCTCAGATTGAACTGTATGAAATTGCTTTTGGGGGAGTGAAGACAGTCAATCATTAGCCGTTTCACCAGGCTCAGCATGATCACCTGTGCCTTTGCTGCCAGATAGTTCTGAGTGTGGGCATATATACTGATGGAGAACCCCACAGCCATGCTTTTAATCAGATTTCATCCATTGACAAAAAGGACCTTTACCCAAGTTACAGTAAAAAAATGTTCTCACTATCTTTCAGCAAAAAGGATGGTCCTTTCTGTTAAAAATGTGAGTCACAGAATAATGAAGTTTATGATGTCATTGCTGACATAAGAGTGTTCATTCAGCCTTGCAGATTCTTTTCCAGTGGCTTGAGTTTTTTCAAAGCGGGGTGCCCAGTGAAGCTCACATAGAGATGTTTGAGGCATATTAAAAGAGTGCTCGGCCGAGGCCTGATGGGGTTTAGGAAATAAATGTGCTGCATGTCTGGTGTTTCCAGCCCTCCCTCATTCATCATTAGACCAGTGACACTCCTTACACAAACATCTTACCAATGAATGAATGTTCCCCACACCTGATACATCATTCCCATGCTTAAAAAAAAAAGTCCTCATAAAAATGAAGTGGTTCAGCATGCCAAATATATCACTGTTCTTCCTCAACAATTAAAATCTGTAAACAGAATGAAATTAGAATAAAGAATATTTCTAGCTCGGTTACATTTCCAGTTAGGTCTCAGACCTCAGGAGATTTCTGTTCAGGCCGCCAGTATTGAGCGAGCACCCGCTGTGGGTACAGCCAGATGAGAAGCACTTGGCAGGACTTGCAGAAGAATTATACATATGTAAGTATGCCCACTTAGTGCCTCAGTTTCCCCACTTGTAAAATGAATGAAGATGGTTCTATCTCCAGGGGATTTCATTTGTATGACAACTTAAACTCTTCCAGTGAAACATGGATGTCATTTAAATTAATAAGTCTAACTGATCAGTAACAGAAACCAGCTCACTCACTGTCTCCTGTATTTACAGTTAGGGTTAGTTATTTGCTTAACAGACCCTTATATCATACTTCCAGAAGCTATTCTAGGCACCTTACACTTGCATCTATTAAATAGATACTATCAGTATCCCCATTTTACAGATGAAGAAACTGAGACCCGGAAAGGTCCTATAACAGGGCCACAGCCACACCCTCTGATAGGAAGTAATGGAGCCAGGTGTGAGTGCAGGCGGTCTGGTTCAGACGCTTCATGAGTGCATGTGATGACCCAGTTTGCTCTGTCCCTAGTACAGGCAAGTAGTCCTTTTCACTTGGGAAGCCTGTGTCCGATGGGTTCTCTTTTGTGTCCCTAAATGTGAGGCATTTTGAGGAAGTTACTGCTGCTGCCTCAGGGTTAAATGGCTTTTTCATCCAATCTGTGGTGGAATTCAAAAGCAGCAAGATGGATTTAGGGGCACCTGGGTGGCTCAGTCGGTTAAGCATCTGCCTTCGGCTCAGGTCATGATCCCAGGGTCCTGGGATCGAGTCCACATCGGGCTCCCTGCTCAGAGGGGAACCTGCTTCTCCCTCTGCCTCTCCCTCTGCTTGTGCGCTCTCTCTCTCTCTCTCTCGTGAATAAATAGATAAAATCTTCAAAAACAGCAAGATGGATTTTTCCAGGAGACATCTCCATTTCTGTTTTGGAAGAGCCGCCAGGTGTAGTCCCCCTCCCCCGGGGCTTCCCCTCCCCCCACCCACCTTGAGTGTGCAGGGAGGGTGCTGGGGCAGCCCTAAGGTTCTGCCCGACCAGGTGAGAAGTGAGAGGCGGGGTCAGGCTCTCCTCTCTGGCTGTGGATGGCACCCCTTATCAGAGTTCTGCTTTCTCCTTTCCTTGTACTTTTCATAAACCCATTCATCCAGGCTATAGGACAGAAATAGCAGGATTCACCAGACTCTCCGAAAAAATGGGGCAATTTTTGCAACATCATTGTCTCCTCCCGCCTCCTCTAACTATCCAAACAAACAAGAAAACGAGCAGCCATCCATTTTCCAGCCATATCTCTAAGTGGTTATTACTCTCTGCATAGGAATTTTGGATATTTTCAAAGAGGCTTTAAAGGCCTTTTTGTAATAAACTTCTTCCTCCCTGGTGTGTGTGTGTGTGTGTGTGTGTGTGTGTGTGTGTGTGTGTAGTATTTTAAGTGTGTCCTTTGGAGAAAGACTGTTTTAGGTTCTGTCACACATTTCCTTGATGGTTATTTTATCAGCATGTTTTTTTTCAAACCTTCCATAGCTATGTATCTGCCCCCAAATAGCATTTAATGAAGAGGTCTTTGAAATAAATCTCTAAAAACAAAAGCTACTTTATTCATCATCTGTGGGGAGAGCAGCTCATCTGTAAATGCATAATTAGAAACCAGAGAAGTGTGTTTGTGCATGTGCCTGAGCGTGGGTAGATATCGATGGTGTTAATAAAATCCTGGTTTCCAGTTCCTTCTTCTCTGATCAGAATAAGAATTAGGTTACATGGAAACAAATGACAAGAGACAGCAGAGAGAAGAAAAACGCATTATTTTTATTATTGTAATACCCTTCTTCTCTTATTCTTTTTCATAGCAAAACATTGGTGTAGAGATTTTTAGATTTGTGGGGGAAATAAATATTTACTTTTTTGTAGAATAAAAATAACCTTCCATATTTCATTTTTAAAGGCAACTGGTCTTTAGGATTGGCTCCTTGATATATTAAAGTCCTAGTAGTCATAATATGACTAAGCCACGTTATTTAGAGGCCTTGTCATAATATATTCTCTGTAAACCACCACGGTGAGGAATGGGGTTAATCAAAATGTGTGGCTAACTGGGAGCTGTATGACTTAACTAGATAACTAATGTGAAAATGACTGATAAATAAGAAAACAAAATGCATTTAGTATAAAAACGCAATATTTAATGAGGCCATTAACATCTGGCAGTACTTTCTGATGTGCTTCAGTGGAAGAACGGGGTAACAGGCACTTTCTTGATAACCCTTTTGACTGTTGTCAATTCACTTGTCCTCTTTGGGCTTCATTTTCATCATCTTTTAAATGGGAATGCATTGGGGGCGCCTGGGTGGCTCAGTCGGTTAAGTGTCTGACTCTAGATTTTGGCTCAGATCATGATCTCAGGGTCATGAGATCCAACCCTGCAGGGGACTCCCCAGTCAGTGAGGAGTCTGCTTCTCTCCTCCTCCTTCTGCCCCTCCCTGCCATGCTCACTCTCTCTCTCTCTCTCTCTCTCTCAAAAATAAATAAATCAATGGGAGTACAGTGGTTTCTATTCCACAAAGGCAGAACTGAAGTAAAACAGTAAGTGTCAAAATATCCTGTATGTGTAAGGTTATTTTTTATTGTCTTCCCGTTATAGATGTGTTAGAATGGTTTTTAATAGAGTGCAGATTAATAGAATAAAAGCAACAAGATGTATTCTCAATTGAGGAGATTTCAGGTTAGTGAGGAAAAGGTGAGACATTATTATGAGGTTTCACTCATGTGGCTCCAGAACCTGTCGTGTCCACTACAACATAACCCAGACCGTGTTCCTTGCGAACGGATTATTTTATAACTAAACATGGCTTCCCTTACTTGGAGGTTCACAAAGCCCAGTATTGTTTTAAGAGTTCTGGGAAGTCTTACAGTAAGAAACCTAAAGCTATCATTTCCCAAGCTCTTTTGACCATGGAACCCTTTTAAGGAAAGCACCTATTAGTATTCTTCTAACGCCCGGAGTCCTTCAAGTTCATGAGCTTTGTCGGCGGACTGCCCATGTTCAAACCTCAGTTATGTGACCTTGAGCTAATTACTTGATACTCTCATTTTTTAAAAAGGGGCAATAGTATTTATCTCATAGGGTTTTTAAATGAGATAACATATGTTTTTAATACATATTGTTAGATGAGGTAGTGCATGTGAATTATGTACGAACACGGTTAGAGGCGTGTAAAACTCTGCTTTTGGAGATGGTAGGTCCAGGACGGGGGTGGGGTGGGGGATGGGCTGGAAGCACTTATTGACCAGTGGTCCTCTCCAGTCTTTTATTCCCCCATCGAGACAACTGCCAGGTCTCTTCATGATTAAGTTCTCCCCTTACTGTGAAGTGTGACCCTGAATTCTTCCCAGGGCGGTCTTGTTACCGCCTGGTCTTACTATCCGAACTGCCCGTCAGCAGCTCGCATGTGCGCATGGGGCTAGGTGGGGATGGGCACAAGGTAAGGGGCAGGTGGCAGGGCTTGCCAGCCTCTTCAAAAGGGGGTCCAAGCCTCGTGTTGCCACATCTTCTAATTTGTAAGAGATAAGTTAGAAATCCAGATGATGTAAAATTTCCTGATTTTTTTTTAACGTAGACAAAGTGTTCAGATCAAAAATACAAAACAACATATGTTTGGTCCTTGAGTTGCGGGTTTTGCAACCTCTGCCTTAAAAGCAAACTTGCAGGTGCTGCCTCCTCCCTCCCCTGCCATCTTTCCCACCTTGTACCTTGGGCCTGACATCTGCCCTTCTCCTAGAGGAGGGAAACCTTTTTTTTAGTTAAGCTAATGGGTCCCCTTGGTCCCGCCTACTGGTTCTCTCATTGTCATGGGACCGTCTTTCCTCTGAGTCCTCTCTGCCCAGTATCACCATTCATTCATGACTGCCCACTAGATTCCAGGCTCGGTAGGTTCATTTCCACATAATTCCTCCGGGGGACCCTGCACTGTGAGCCCTGCAGCAGCCTGTGAAAACCTTCCCGGGTCAGAGTCAGAGTCGCATCGGCCTCTTGCCCTCTGCCTTTCTCCATATTCACACCTTCGGCAGGGCTGAGCAGCTCCTAAGGGGACCGTTTTCTAGGAGTTAATACTCTTATCAGATTGAACCTTTCTAGATAGTTTCTCTTGACAGTTTTAGGTTAATCTTCAAAATGTTAGTCCTTTAAACCTACCTGGAAAACTGGCTCTTACTGGCTTATCTCTGTTTGACTGGCGTGTTTCTCCATTTCCAGAGGTGCTGTATCTTATACACCTTTATAATCTGTGCCTGTCACAGTGCCTGATAAATAGTAAGAGGGTGGTAATGAGCCCAAGAGGTGAAGCCAGCTTGCCTGGCTCACTAACTCTAGTTAGATAGTTCTAGATCATGTAGAATCACATACTAGTTCTATAACTGTAATCCTGGGCAAGCTTCTTAGCCTCTGTGCGCTTCAGCCTTCTCATCATAATGAAGAGTTGGTGTGAGGACTCATGGAAACCACCAGGGCCAGTGTCTGGCACATAGTCAGAACTCCGGAAATATTGACTCTTATTAATAGTGGGATTACTATTCATCTGGCAAGAGTGCAATACATGCTGATCAGAGGAATGAACTCACGAGACTAGTTTGGCTTTAGCAGTAGTCTTCTCCAGAGCAATGTAAGAATCGTCCTTTATTTTGAAAACAGGAAGTCCTGTCGCTTCACTCGAGTCGGCTCAATTGGTGGGCTGCATGTGGTCACCTCCGCGGATGGGCTGGACTGCAGCCGTGCTCCTGCGGTGGCTCCTGAGGGGTCAGACGAAGCACGATGGAGCATGCCATCCCTGGGAACACTAGTGGTATCCTCTTAAGATTCCAGACACTGAGCCTGGGCACACAGCATCAGCAGAAGTCTTTTATGAACATAGATGCTGAATATATATCCTTTCAGTAAATCACTTCAAGTAGATATTTTTTCTCCATTTTATGGATGAATATGTATCAAATAGCCTTTTGTACGTAGATGCAGAACACATTCTAAAAACTGAGTAGCTCATGCATATAAATGAGCTGCTGTGTCTTAGTGGCTAGATGCACAAACTTTGATGCCAAGCCGATCAGATTCAAGAGCCGACTCCGCCCTAAATAGCCCTCTGACTTTCCACAGGTCACTTAACTTCTGTAAGTCACAGTTTCTCCATCTGTAAACTGGGAAACCAATAGTAATTACCTCATAAGTTTGTTTTTGAAGATTAAATGTCAAAATGTATGAAAGGTCCTCAGCTCAGTACCTATGCTGACACATAGTAAGTGCTCGGATGTACATATATTTACGGTTGACAGAGCTACTGAATTGGGTCTCAGTGTGGGCAGATGGGATAGTGGAGAGTAGTGCATGTGTGACCAGTGTCTTTCCACGGAGTGCGAGAGGCCGTGAGTGGGCTGCTCTGTTTCATCAGAACCCTCCGGAGAGCTCCTGGAAGAGACCCAAGTCAGGCCTCCCCTGAGAAGTGTAGATTCTGTTGGTTAGGGGCTCAGGCAGCTGGGCCAGAGCATGTGCTCCATGGGTCATGATGTCATGGCCAGCGTCCGCCTGGGCAGTCCTCGCCACGGATCGTACCCCAGTGTCATCCAGCACAGAAATGTGCATTGGTTGATAAGGGACAGGCTGGGAGTGCCAGTCTTCATCAGCTCCATCCCCACCTCTGAGATGATATTCCCAGCATGCAATCTGCTGATAGAAATTTACATTGGAGAGGAAACTGACACACCACTCACATTCCTTTTTTACCCCTAAGCCCCATATGTGTAGCACCTGTTCCGACAGATTAGTCAGTAGAAGTATAGCTTTGTAAGTTGTACCGACCTGGTCAGCACTTTGATTTTTTGAGGGTGGGGGGAGAGGTTTTGCTTCGCTTTTGTACATAGCCTAGAATATCTGTTATGAACATTTCTAGACCTTTCTCTTTCACTAAATTTTAAGATCATGTGAAGAGTGTCTGTCTTAACTCATTTTAAATTTCTTAACAGCTGTCTTGTGTATTGTAGGCATTGAGTGAAATGCCTGGGGAATTGGATTAGCCATGAGAAATCAGTAACTAGTCATCAAGATCAGCTTTGGAAAATTTATTCTGGGGTCATTAAATTATCCAAATCAGCCACATATTAAAAAAGTATATAGATCTAAGAGAACTAGTACAAATGTAATGTTACAATTTCACAACAGAACCGGATTTCTGCTCAGTGAAACTTTGGGAACAGACAGGGAAACCCTGGTGTTGGTGCCAGTGAAACTCAGATAAAGAAAACTTCACCTTCTTACCCATTTAAACTAAACTATACATTAATTTCCTGGAATTTCAGGGAAAATACCCTTAAATGAAATATAGATAGCTAAGAGTCGGAGAAAGAGCTATGGCCACACAGCAGTAGGAAGGAGTGAAGCGCAGGGACTGAGTGACCCTAGACTGTGTGGTCAATGTCTTGCATTAGGGAGTGGTAGCACATGACAAGAAACCGTATGTTACAGCTACAAGTTACATCAACTTCTCTGAGCAACTCCTCAGTTAGGAACTGGGGGGGAGGGGAAGACCACAGACACCCGAGATATGCCTTCTGCTTCCGTGAAGCCTCCACTCTTCCTCGTGACAGGCAGTCGCATGGCCTGCTAGCCTTGTCCACGTGCATGTCCTGAGGGAGAGTCAGGTTCAACACACCAAATGTACTTCAGCTCTTTCTCAGCCTTTGGAACTCCACAGAACTTCAGATATTATCTCCTGGATGTCGCTAACAGGATGTCTTTGCTGAAGACGTTTTTCTCGTGCCCTGAAGACCCCCTGCTCTCTCCCACTTGTGCCACTGCCCACCCCTCAGGCTCAGACAGCCCCTCCCTTCATGAACATCCCAGCAGAGAATGATGGCTTATTGGCTTCCCATGTGTTTGTACCCCAGTCCTGAAACTCACCTACCTGAGATTTAAATTAAATATTTCTAGTAACCCATACTGACCACCCCTATCAGCTTGCAGATGTCTTGGGAAAAAAATATTTTCCTCACCTTAATGTCTATTGTGTGCCTTTCATGTTTCTTTGCACATAGTGTTCAGTAAATATTCGTTGAGTGAGTGAATGAAGAAAAAAAAGAAAGACTGACAACGGTAGGCTGCTCAATGCCCAAGTGTCTGCAGACAATGCATTTTGGAGACATTCATGTTCTTTTTTTTTCTAATATCGAATAGCTTTTATTTATTTATTTTTATTATGTTATGTTAATCACCATACATTACATCATTAGGTTTTGATGTAGTGTTCTATGATTCATTGTTTGTGTATATTCTTGTGTCCCTTCCTTAGCCTTTCCGAAACGTGCCATTTGTGTTTTGATTGGCTCGAATCTTTAAGAGATCCAACCTCTACTATCACTTGTAAGATTTCTCAAATGGTTGAAAACAGTGGTGAGATCTAACAGTGGAAAATCCACCAACCTGCCTGCCCTAAAATACACTCGGCCTCCACACAGACGCTTAGTTTATTGGGTTGATCTAGTGCCTCTGCCGCAGAGCTCAGAGGGCGTCTTGTCAGTCACCGAAGGGATCCCCTATTTCAGCCACCCACAGTCAGTAGCCAAAAAGAATGTCCCCGATGTCAGCGTATCCTGCTTTGTGTCCTTCACTCCCTGCCTGCCAGCACCGGGCCCGGAGGTGGGAGGGGCCCAGACAGGAGCCGAGGCAGGTACAGGGGCAGACAGCTTGAGGGACCGTCTGTGACACCCGCGCAGGGCGGTGCTCCTGCTCACGGCACTGCTCGTGGCCCAGCCTCTTTAGTGATGACACACTCTTCCCCAGTCTGCCTCAGCCCCCAAATCCTCCGGCCAGCCCTTTCCCTCCTCCCGCCTCTGCTGTCTGCCTTACCTCCTTGTCACAATCAGAGAAAGGGTGAGCCGACCAAAGCCTTCCTGAACACTGACATGGTTCTGGTTCATTAGCAGCACACAGACAACCAGCGAGGAGGGGCAGACAGCACAGACGGAATCCCCCCGACAGTGAGCAAGTCACAAGTGTATCAGCTCAAAGGAAGTTCAAGGTTTTACAGCTCACTCTTCTGCTCTTTCTCTTGGACGGTTCACTGCTATAGCGCCCCGTGCGGGAGCCGCACCTCCGGCCCTCCCCGGCCTCTGCCCACACCCTGCCAGACCCAGGGAGCTCCTCGTGCCCAGCCATATAGTCATTCTCACATTTCAGGGACGATACAGCCCTCCGACTGAACCGAGGAGCCAGGATTCTTCGCTTACCCCCACCTTTCTCAGCCTTTCTTTCCAAAAAATAAACAGATAAAGAAATTCAGAACCTTGAAAAACCCTGCCAAGGAGAAATTACCTCCTATCTGGTTTGTCAGATTCAGGTTCTTCGCACTTTCTGTAGGAACAAAGACTGTCTCCATATCACCTGTCAAGTGAGGGCAACAGGAAAGCGTTGTAAACCATTTGAAGGAAACACCGTTACTGATGGGTAGTAGGTGGCTGGACAAGCTGTGGCTAAACCCCTGACTGATGATTCTGGAAAGGAGTCATTGCCCCATGCCAGACTGCAGTGGCATAGATCCCCCCAGCCCTGTTCCATCAGCCTGGAGGCCTTAACCCCTCTGGATGCTTCTTCCCATGGACTGTCCCCCCCGCCCCCCATGCTTCTTGCTTGGTTCTCGTCTGACATGACTGAGTTATATTTGATAAAGGAATGAGAAGAAACTTGAAGGATCATAAGTCTGGTGATCTTTTTTCTTTGCAGGGATGGAGGTACTTGAGTCCGGGGTGTAGTACATGGCAAGTGGTTCTTTGTGGATTATTAGAAAAGAGGATCTAGTTGGTACCTTTGATGTGTCCCCAGATGAGCAGAGGATCTGTGCTTCAAGAAGCAACTTTGTTGTTCTCTGAGCTACTTTCAGTACCTTTTCGGTTTTCATTTCTTTGTTTAGACTTATGTTGCGAATGGTTATTCTGGATCTTATTTTTGTAGTTGATTAGAATCTGGCGCGATATCAGGGACCACAGACTCGTGGTAAATTTCTTTCTCCCTTCCTTACTTGGTATTATCAGTCAGGGTTTAGGCAGGAGACAGAAACCACACCAGTCTGTTTTTGTTTTTTTTTTTTTTATTGTAAATAATCTAAAGAAACATTAGCCTTTGAGGGAGATAACTAAAAGTCAAAAGGAGAACACTAAAGTTTCACAGAGGTAGCAATCACAGGGAGCAGCTACCCCCTCTAAGGCTGAGAAAACAAAAGAAGTTGGAATTAATAAAATTTAAAAACGTGGTCCCTGAAAGCTAAGACCTGGACCTCTGAGGAGGAAGAAGAGCAGCCGTCTCTGAGTCCAGAGGAGGGGCTAGGACCCACCTCTGAGGAGGGTCCAATGAAGCTGGTTCTGCAGGAGTTGGAAAGGCTGCACAGTGGGTTTGGCTGCTATATGGTCAAAAGTGGCTTCCTGGGGGTGCCCAAGCGGTGTTGCTGGGGCCCTGAAAGTAGGGGGCCAGCAGGAGAAGCCAGGCCCTCCTCCCTCCTCCCTTCCACCTCCCTCCTCCCTTCCACCTCCCTCCAGAGTCGCGGTATGCAGAGCCCAGCCCATCCTCACACAGCAGAGTGGGGCAGTGGGTTTGGAGCTGGGAGGTAGGAGCTTAGTAACTGGCCTGGGAGGTAGGTGAGCGGCTTTGTTAGCCTAAGGGGGTCTTTCTCCCTCATCACTCTGAGCCTTAATTAAACTCAAAAGTCTTGAGCGTCCTGTTCTTGCTTGCTCCTGGCCGCTCCACTTTTGACCCTTTAGCTCTCCAGAACAAAAGTCTAAAGGGGCCCCTGTACTTTGGTGTTTTCAGTTTATAATCCCCTTATGCCTCCACCAAAAGGGGTCTACGCCCTGATCTTTGATGCATGTACCTGAGGGGAAGTGCTGTCTCAGCCCCACCTCCCGATCATTTGTCCTTTTCTCTGTCAGCGTTTCTCACAGGACCCTTCTCCCCCTTTTCCTACTTCCCCTCCCCAAGAGCCACATGTCCTGGGGCCACAGCAGATCAAGGTTGGTGAAACCCGCAACCCCGGGGAAGAGCGGCCAGGCTTTCTAATTCAGCCCCATACATGTTAGTTATTTCCATTGTGGGCCAGGCACCATGCTTCAGGTGAAGAGGGAGCAAATGTGGCCCCTGCCCTTTGAGACCCTTTTAATCCAGTAACGCAGAGAGATATGTAAACCCTTCCCGGATTACAGAGCATGGGAAGTGCCACAGCGTGAAGAGGTAGTAGAAACGGCGGGATCTGAGTTCAGGCATGGTTCAGCCCTGTACAAACGGACAAGAAATGAGGCACTAAACATCTAGTGGTTAGTATGTGCTTTACGTACACTGATGCCTCGGATCCTGGAAGCAACCAGATGAGGGGCTACGGGCAGGATCCTTGTTTTGCAGATGGAAAGATAAAGGAACTGCCCAACGTCACAAAAACCAGTAAGTGGAAGAGCAGAGTTGTACCGGCTGAGCGACCTCCCTCCAGGCTCTGTTTGAAGATGAAGTAAGGTAACAGTGCCTGGTATATGGTAGGCGCCAACTAAACGGTAGCCATTATTATGTGGTGAATCTGATGGGGTTTTTTTTTTTTTAAACTTATAAAACAAAAACAAAGGGATAGTTAATCATACCTTACCTTATATGGGGTTTTGTAATTTATAAGGGTTTTTAATATATATTAACCCATTTAATCTTCATAATCATTCAGTGAGGTAAGGATATCATTCCTGTTTTACCAAGGAGTCTCCTGGGGCTGAAGGATGTGCTGGAGCTCAAAAAGGATGAGGAGAGGAGCAGAGGCAATGTGACCGTTGTCCTTCACATTCAGGGAGGCCTTCAGGAGGAGGGGCCCTTCGCTGGCTGTGGTGTGATATCACGGATGAATTGGCGATTTGGGGGCCCTGTGCACCTGTGTTCAGACCCCCCTCTCCACTCATTACCTGTGCACCCTTGAGCACAGCAGTCTCTGCTCTCCCATTTCCCCATCTGTACAACCTGGACAACCCCGTGCCTTACCCTACTGTGAGGATGGGTACCTGGAAGTGAAAACCTTGGGTCACGTACAGGTAACCAGCAGATGTGATCATTTTGGAGAAAAGGAGAAATCGCAAAAGTTGCCTTCGTGTCCTACCCTGTGTACAGAAACATTCTGGTTCATTTTGCAATGGGGAAATTTAATCATTAATGCGCTTGGAATATTACCTCTTTGAGTGACAATGTTGCTTGCTTGTAGCCTCTGTGACATGGCATAAGGTTTATTTGATGCAAGTCTGAAAAGCTTATTTTCCAACTCTAAAGTTTTGTTTAAAGTGGCAAGCAAGCCAGGGTCATTTTGAGCGGCAGGGATTGTGATGTGGGTGGAGGCACCACTGAGCCATCCCGGAAGCGAGGACACGGATATGTTTGGCGAATGCCCCTGCCCTTTCTCTTCTGGCAGGGTGGCATGGCATGCATGATTTGTGGACTCGAAAATCTGGGCTCACTTGCTCCTTCGGGTTTACAGTTTCAGAAGACATAGGCCTCTGAAGAGGAGGAAGGGTGGGTTTTCCCAGCATTTCTCAGAGGCACTTGACAATGGCCCAGGTTCTTTGGGGTGCCTCTTGTGACATCCTGTGGGACAGTCTTGATAGACCTCAGGGTGGGGAGCGCTGAGTGCATTCTTTGGCAGATGAGGAAATTTGGGCCCAGAGAGCTTGGCAGTTTGTCCACGGCCAGAGAGAAGCGGAAGTCTGGTCTTGCTGCCCCTGGGCTGTGTGTGCCTGTTCTGGCAGCATCTTCTCCAGAAAGTCGTTACTCATCACCTTTCTCTCCCTGTCAGCATGGGCTTTTGACACGACAGATGGCCCAAAACTTCTTCAGATGCACTCCCTGGTTTAGTATTTTAATGAACTTATCTTACCGAGACTTTCACTTAATGGATGGAAGAGGTGTTTTTCTCTCAGGAAGAGAGAGAAGTATTCTAATGACCCCCATTCAGGCTTTTGACCATATTTACAAAGATGGCTGTGCCTCCGGCACCACAAGGGAGTCTTCCGTCTGCTCCACCACACAAACCACATTTTGCTTGTCCCACTTCTGATGGCCTTCTTCCCGTATTGGCTGGGAGCTCCTTGGTGGCGGGGACAGTGTCTGAGCAGCCTGGTGAAGTTGTCTTGTTCTCTGTCCCCGATTACATGTAAATTCTTTGGCTCTCACCTGAGTGAGGGGAGTCTCTTGATGGGAACCCCATACTCACATTCCATGTACTTTCAACTAACGTATCACATCTGCCCTCTGTGAACTTTTGTTGTGGACTCTGCTAGACTCGTTCGGATTTGGTACAAAAGAAAATAATGCTTCACATTTGTCTCTCATGTGGGGAAGCTGAACTCGTTGTTTTCTTTGAAATAGAGTCCAATACTAACAGCTGGAATTTTATTTTTAAATATGGAAAAAACCATTTCTTTTTCACATGTGAATGCATAATCTGTGGCCAATGTTTCCTTCCATTACATAATTTCTGTAGGTAAATGACTAAGCATTGATATCCTTTTTTCCTTTAATTTTTTAAATCTAGTATTTGGATATTTGAAAAATAATGTGTTTAAGTTGTGAAGTAGGAGAGTACCGTGGGTACCGATGGAGTCAGCACCCCACCATAGTGAATGTCACCAGCACCTTGCATCTCATGTTTTCCTCCCCGTTTCATTCCATCCCCCAGCCACCCCTGTCCTTGCCCAGAGCAGCTACGATGTTTTAAGAATTTCGATGGTCACAACTTTTTGTTCCCCTATCCATTTCTACCCTATGGCAGAGAGTTGGTATTAGATTCTATTCTAGAAATAACAAATCAGTAAATGTTTTTTCAGAAGTAATTAGCCTAACCCACCTCCCCTAGACATTTCTGTTACCAAAAGGGGTAAGAACACAACTTGAGACACGGGGATGGCTATCTGTTCGCTGGGGTCTGTTGCTGTAAAACAGTTGAGACAGTGTTAATTTGGGGGCATTATGGGAGTCAAGAAGAAATATTAAGACATAGTATCAAGACATCTTGATGGCCTAAAACACCTAAAAGGATCTGGCCTAAAAGGACCTGTAGACAGGGTTGTGGGGGAAGAAAGTGGGGTGAGAAAGCAAGGAAGAAGGTCAAATCCAAGAGAGTCTGCTCCATAAAAGGCCTTTTGTCGGTGAGAGTCTCAAGTTTGGTCTTTACTCCAGTTTTGAACGAGCCATTGAAATCAAACGTCTAAAGTTCTTGAGGTTAATTTTTGTTTTGCCTGTTTTCCCTTGGAAATAGTCCGAAGGCCAGCTCTGTGAGATATGGTCCACGTCCGGCAAGTTCAAGTTACTTTTTCTGGCTGGCCCTGGGGTTTACCTCCCAGTGTGTGCAATCCCTGGCAGAGTGGGGGGTCTGGTACAGATTGAGGTGACATAGAATGAAGAAGAAACTGCGATTGCCCTCACAGAGTCCGTGTTCTAATTGAGGTTACATTTGGGGTCGGAGATGAACAAACCCAGTTTCCCATTTTGTATTTTTCCCAGGAGGCAGGAGAACGAGGTGGGATAAAATGGGGCCCCCGTTCACTTGCTTGAGGCTTAAGGAAGGGAAATATCTGTCTCTCAGTAAACATGATTTACTGGGAAAAATGATCAAAAAGCTAGGTGTGACCTCACTTAAACTATAGTGATTGTACAAAGCTGTGAAGATACAGACCAGGCATTTATTGGGAGATTTAAACAATTGGGCAAAACTTTGACAAACATTTTACCCTGGAGAGGAAAGCCCAGAGTACAGAAGTAATGCTTGCTTCAGAAAGGTTTAATTATCTTGGGGCACCTGGGTGGCTCAGTCAGTTAAGCGTCTGCCTTCGGCTCAGGTCATGATCCCAGGGTCCTGGGATCAAGTCCCGTGTTGGGCTCTCTGCTCGGTGGGGAGCCTGCTTCTCCCTCTGCCTCTCTCCCTGCCTGTACTTGCTCTCTCTCTCTCTCTCTCTGACAAATAAATAAATAAAATCTTAAAAAAAAAGAAAGGTTTAATTATCTCACCTGAAAATATGAGTGCAGAGATGAAGTCTTTGATAAGTTCTGAAGATGAGGTGAAGAGACTAAATACAAAATAGAAGCTCTCCATTTCTAGAACGCTTATTTCTTTGATCAGTTAAGTTTATTTAGTCACTTACTGTTTTCATACCTCTATTGAGATATGGTCCACATACCGCACAATTCACCCATTTAAGTTGTGTGATCGTGGTCTTTAGCATATTCGCAGAGATGTGCGACCCTCTCCACAATCAATTTTGGAACATCTTCCCATTTGTATTCTGTGTGTGTGGTTCTCCGCCAGGACTCTAAGCTGGTGGTCTGGGCTGCAGGCTCCCACTCCCCTGCAATTCCTTTTTTCACTAGAAGCTCCTATGATATTTTATTTAAACAGAGATTTCTGAGGCTTACTTTTTTCTTTTGTTTCTTAAGTTAGAAGCCATTACATTCCGGCAGGGCCCTGAGACCTTGCTTGGGATCCTTAGGGCCCCACACAGAATGTGGGGCCCCAGCTCTCCACTCCCCAACCTGGCTTAACAGCAGTAGCAAACTCATCTTTGTTTTTCACATGCACACGATTTGTTTTAAATAATTAAGACGTCTAGAACTCTAAAGTAAATTTGAGAGGATTCAAAAGGATTCGAAATTTTGTTTCTGCTCTGAAGGAGTCCAGTAGATAGTTGAGGGGGACCATGGTGTAGAAACATGGGACATTAATTCAGTAGAAGGTTGCCCTGAAATGAGTGGTCCCCACAATTTCATTATGGAAATTCTTTGTTTTCTGTGAATCTTCAGCCAGAACTGAAATTCTTTTTTTTTTTTGCCATTTAAAATACCTTGTATTTTCAAAACAAAACAAACAAAAAACCCTTGTATTTTCATGATTACACAGCAATGCAGTTTACTATTGGCATTTTTTAAATTTTATAAAATCACAAAGGTACAAATAAAAACAAATTAAAAACAAAGGGTGCCTGGGTGGCTCAGTCAGTTAAGCATCTGCCTTCAGCTCAGATCATGATCCCGGGGTCCTGGGATCGAGTCCCACGTCAGGCTCCCTGCTCAGTGGAGAGCCTGCCTCTCCCTCTTCCTCTGCTGCTCCCTCCCTGTGTCAAATAAATAAATAAAATCTTTAAAAAAAATTAAGAACAGATATGAGAAACTGAAAGTTTGAAAGAATACTTCGAACTTGCTGGTTCTCATATAGTTTCTGGGTGAAGTCACAGGATAAAAGTTGCCTGAGTAGGAGTTGTGCTTACCTCTGACCGACACGCTATGCTCCCGGCACTCAGAAATTAAGTAAGAATAAAAACAGAATATTGGAACAAAGTGAAAAAATCTGTAAACATCAAGGCAGCATGGAATCATGAGTTAGAACAACCTGAATTTGTGAAGTGCCGCACCTGCCAGCCAGATTTGATAAACAGGTTTTTTTTTAATTACAAAATGAATAGAGGGAATTAAAGCAGGGGCTGTGAAACAGTGGAATGCAAAAACAAAGTAATTGATAGTGTGCACTGTTTTTATAGGTAAGACTGATTTTTAAGTTAATTTAGATAAGAACACAATCACACGGGCTGTAAACAGTCTAGAAGTACTTATAAATCAAGATAATTAATCTGAAAGCTCAATGAATCATTCGAAAAGGAAATGTCATGGAAGGCACCATAGGGATAAATGTTAGACTTGTTCTTATTTACATAATTATTAATTAGACTGCATGGGCTACTTGTGGAAACAGTACTAGAAACGGAGCCATTTTCTGTGAGCCCATAGATTTAAATGGGAGGCCTTAAAGCATAGGTGTTAGGAGCA
The DNA here is from genome assembly GCF_003265705.2 of Callorhinus ursinus. NCBI lineage: Eukaryota > Metazoa > Chordata > Mammalia > Carnivora > Otariidae > Callorhinus > Callorhinus ursinus. Next base: position 6,453,459 of record NW_027397088.1, read on the forward strand.
CCACCTGCCCTGCATTTGATCTTGGCTCTGCCGCTTCCCACTGTTTGACCTTGGGCAAATGAGCCAAAGTCTGCAAGCCACGGTTTGCAAGCCACCCACATGGACATGGTGGGAAGAGGAGTAGGGTCCATCCCACAGGACTGTGCCGTGCGCTAACGAGCGGATGCACAGAAAGTGCCCAGCACAGTCTTTGGCACACAGCACCCCACCAATGGTAGCCGTTAATAATATAATTATGGTAAAAACCAAGGGACTGTGTGTTCTGATCTAGAAAGAGAAACACTGCCTGGAAGAACTGCAAAGTAATCCTTTGCCTAAAGTCAGCCTGGTTAAAAGTGGACTACATGTCACCTTGACAGTTCCAGAACTCTCGAAGAAACAGACCCTCCCCCGTTCAAGGGACTGTCAAAATAATTACTAAACCAGAAAAAGAAAAAGAAAATGTCATAGCTTTGCCTAGAGGGAAGAAGACAGGGGTTGAGTTAATAATGATAGACGAGTATAGAAAACGTGCGTAGTGGGGAACGATGATCTGTTATCCTGCTTTAGTATCACTGAATGGGAGAAGAGCAGTTAAGAGGAAGATTCTGAGGTAGAAACACAGCAAACTGGAATCAAAGTATCATGTTGTGTTACCAACTGGAAGTTAAGATTATCTTCCTTGAGAACATTTATGAACAGGGACAGAGGGCCTAAAGAACTTTGATTTTATCATGGGATGGTAAGAAGGGAGCCTTTAAGGATCTTAACCTTGGAAGGTACATGGGGACATTTGGATTTTAAATATGGAGGTGAGCCTGGAGCAAGGGGCCAGTGAGGATGGAGTAGTACTGTGAAACCCAAACTCAGTTAGACCCCCGCCCCCACCCCAGTCACTTTGGCAAGTGTATGATTTATAACCAGGTGTCACGGACAGTGGTCAAAACTGTGCATCTGTTGAACTATCCAAGTCATTGTTTTGGCTTGAAAATGACTTAAGTGGGTGCTTTGTGAATGTCATGTCATTTGCACTACAGTTTGCTGAGGTAGGTGCTGTCTCCATTCTATAGATGGAGAAACTGTGATGTAAGTTTTCTCAGGCCTGTGAACACACCAGGCGAGGCCCAGGCCTGCTGATTTGGCTGGTTAGCTGCAGGGAGCCACCTCTAGATTTTAGATGGTTTGTTACTCACATAGACTGTAGCCAGCTCCCTGTGGTCCCTCTCCCACACACCAAAAAAGGATGACATGAATACTAAAGGGGTTGTATTGGTGTCCTGGAGCTGCTATGACAAGGTGCCACAGACTGGGGGGCTTCTGTTGTCTCACAGTCCTGGAGCCTGGAAATCTGAAATTAAGGTGCCAGAAGGGTCGGTTCCTTCTGAGGACTGTGAGGAAGAATCTGTTCCAGCCTCCCCCCTAGCTTCTGCAGTTTGCTGGCCATCTTGGTCATTCTTTGTCTCGTCGAAGCAGCACCCCTCTCTGGAATCATCCTCACATGGTGATCTCCCTGTAGTCTGTCACTGTGCCCCAGTTCCCCTTTATATAAGGACACCAGTCATACTGGATTAGGGCCCGCCCTAATGACCTCATTTTAGCTTGATTATCTCTGTAAAGACTCCTCTTTCTCCAAGTAAGGTTACATTCTGAGCTATTTGGGTTTAGGACTCCAACCTAATTCAGTCTGTAACGAGTGGATGATTATAACACAAGTTGTGAAGGACCCCGTTCTGAGGAGCCAGTTCTAGACTCCAGCTAAGAGGTTGTATATCCTGTGCCTCTCATGAGGAAAGCAAAGGCAGGAAGCCTCATACCTCTTCAGAACCGGGGTGGTAATGAGAAGCTGCCTCCTGATAGCCTCCAGGGGGATGAAAGGGTGAATAGGAGACAGCCTCCTGGCGATCCTCTCTGGGAGGATCACGAAGCACCCTGCCAAGATGCACCTGGGGCTGTGGTTCACGTCTTTGTCTGTGTGCCTAACACTCAGGTTTGTCAGGGCACTTCCACGGGGTAGTAGGGACCCAAATTCCAATCCAGATCTGCCTCACTCTGAGTGTATGTTCCTTGACGCTTGCTGTCCCCCTAGACTCACCAAATTCTTTTGTCACCTGGTTTTGTTGATGTCTAGGAGTCACGAGTCAGGGTCCCCCAGAAGGCATCCTCTAAGACAGAAGTCAGCAAGCTGGAAGCTTTTTATTAGGTTCTATGAGGATCGACCCCTGTGGAAGGGAAGGGACGGAAGCAGGACTGGCCAAGGGAAGAAGGACATCACGAGGGCTGTGACGTATTGACAGCAAAGGCCTCAGCCCACCCGTAGGCAGCTCTGGAATGAGGATGGCCCTTCAGAGTTGTGCTGAGTTTCAGTAAGGAGTTTCTTTGTCCAGCCTGTAAAAAGCAGACTTTTTTATTTCTATAAATATGTCTACATTCCTAGTAGCTACTACAAGACAATGATGACCTCATATGTGTCTTTATTATCATAAAGTATACGTTCCTTACAATGTATAGGAATGCAAACTATACATACTTATGTGTATATACATCATATGGTAGTTATTACCATGTGATATTTTGGTATATATTTGGTATTTTTCACTTCTCTTCATACAATAATTTCAGTTGTCTGTATTTGAACTCATGACACGATTTTGAGTATGGGTCAAAGATGGGATCCCTATCTGACACCTTGAAGGACTTTTACTGGGTTTGTGAACCCTAGAAGCTTATGCAAAAATCTGCGTTTGTGAAAATATGTTCCGGGAACAAAGATTTGCATCTTCATATTCTCCGAGAGGTCTGTGTCCTCTCCCATACAGAGTGAAGAACCATTGTGTAAGGAAATGCAGAGTCAACCTGGTGTTGCTCTGTGGACTGCTCTTTACCTGCGTCACACACACAGCCGTGATAGATAACAATCTAAAAAGAGAACATGAAAAAGGCAGGACCATGCCTTTGCCTTTTCCCCCTACAAAAAATATATGTCTGTGGACAAGAGACAAACACAAAGTGGAAAAGTGAGAATGAAGACGCTGTGCACTCCAGGTTCACAAGCAAGGACGGGAAACCAGTGGTTTGGCTCTGGCAGAGCATCAGGACTGAAAGAGCTGTGCATAATGTGCTGGGCCAGAGTGTACACTCTGCTGGAAGAAAATAGGGTCAGGCGGCGGTTGTGCTCTCCTACTCTAGAAAGGAGGCAATTATCAGTGCTGCAAATTGCCGCCGCCATGACCTGTAGCCCTGTAGCTTAAGTGAAGCTTTGATCCTAGGGAGAGGAGAGCAGGACAGAGACATGGCCTCTTTTATTTTAATTTTTAATTCCAGTGTACTTAACATGCAGTGTTATGTTAGTTTCAGGTGTATAAGACACAGATTCAACAATTCTATACATGACTCAGTGCTCATCATGATAAGTGTGCTCTTAATCCCCATCACCTACTTGACCCATCCCTGTACCCACTTCCCCTCTGGGAACCAGCAGTTTGTTCTCTAGAGTTAAGAGTCTGGGTTTCTGTATCTTCTTTTGTTTGTTTTTGTTTGTTTGTTTCTTAAATTCCACATATGAGTGAAATCATACGATATTAGTCTTTCTTTGACTTATTTCACTTCGCATTATACCCTCTAGATCCATCCATGCTGTTGCAAATGGCAAGATTTCAGACTTTTTGTGGCTGAGTAATATTTCACTGTATATATACCACTTCTTTGTTCATTCATCAATTGATGGACAGGGTTCCTTCCATATTTGGCTATTGTAAATAATGCTGCAGTAAACATAGGGGTGAATATATCGTTTTGAATTAGTGTTTTCTTATTCTTTGGGCAAATATCAAGTAGTACAATTACTGGATCATATGATAATTCTATTTTTAATTTTTTGAGGAATCTCCGTACTGTTTTCCATAGCGGCTGCACCAGCATTCCCATCAACAGTGTATGAGGACTCTTTTTTTCTCCACATCCTCACCAACAGCTGTTGTTTCTTGAATTTTTGATTTTAGCCATTCTGATAAGTGTGAGGTGGTATCTCATTGTGCCTTTGATTTGCATTTCCCTGATGATGAGTGGTGTTGAGCATCTTTTCCTGTGTCTGTTAGCCATCAGTTTCTGCCCATTTTTAAATTGGATTATTTGGTTTTGGGGTGTTGAGTTATACAAGTTCTTTATATATTTTAGATACTAACCCTTTATCAGATACGTCATTTGCAAATATCTTCTTTCATGCAGTAGGTTGTCTTTTACTTTTGTTGATTGTTTCCTTTGCTATGCAGAAGCTTTTTATTTTGTTATACTTCCAATAGGTTATTTTTGATTTTGTTTCCCTTGCCTTAGGAGACTTATCTAGAAAGATGTTGCAATGGCTGATGTCAGAGAAATTACTGCCTGTGCTCTCTTTTAGGATTTTTATGGTTTCAGGTCTCCAAGATCCTTAATCCATTTTGAGTTTATTTTTGTGTTTGTTGTAAGACAGTGGTGCAGTTTCATTATTTTGCATGTAGCTGTCCAGTTTTCCATCACCATTTTTTGAGGAGACCGTCTTTTTCCCATTGTATATTCTTGCCTCCTTTACCAAAAATTAAGTGACCATATAAGCATGGGATTGCTTCTGGGCTTTATGTTCTGTTCCATTGATCCAGGTGTCTATTTTGAGACATGGCCTCTTTATCAGGAACTGAGATAAGTCCCCCCCCATGGCTTCATCAGCAATCTCACTTTTGGGTGGGAACCCAGACAGCACTACCAATTTGATTCTGGGCTAGGAATACAAGTACAGGAACCATAAAAATCTCTAACTAAGGAGGGGTTTAGAGAGAGGACGTTAGTGATTGTCTCCCGTACAAGATGGGTCTGCACAGACAAATTCCAAACCACATAAAGAACTCTGACCTCAGAGTGTCAGCCAACCAAATCAACAACTAGAATCTGAATTCACTGGAGAGTAAAGTAAAATCAAAAAGTGTTCTTTAAAAAAAAGACTGCCTAACATCCTTAGAGACATCAATGGAGGATAATACCCATTAAAAAAATACAAAAGGAGAAGAACAGGAAATTCTGAATAAGGGGCAAAACCAGGCAGAAATAGAGTGTAAATCGATATGAAAAAGAAACAATTAGAAATATCAGAAATGAATAAAAGATGCATTGAAATAAAGAAGAAAAAAACAGATAAGACTAGACTGCGTTGAGAAGAGAATTAAGAAATTAAGCTATTACTAAAGAACTCACCAAGCACGAGTACATAAAGATTAAAAACCTGAATTGAGTTAAGAGAAGATAAAGAAGCTCCACAGTATGTGTTATTGCAGTTCCAGAAGAGAATGAAAAGAATGGCACAGGAGTGGCCAGAATTTTTCCGAAGTGGCACAAAACACGAGCCCTCCGATTGCAGGCACACTCTGAGTACTGAGCAGAATAAATGGAGATAAAAGCAGACCAGGCCTGATTGGAATCGAACTGCAGAGCCTCTAGGATAAAGATAAAACTCTTCACATCTGCCAGGAAGAAAAGACAGATTCCTTAGGAAGAAACATCACTGACTGACAGCAGACTTGTCATCAGCATAATAAGTCTAGAGAAATATTTTCAAAGTGCCAAGTAGAGACAATTATAAACCTACAATCCTGTGCCCTGCTAAATTATTTGTATGAGGGGTTTCAGACATGTAAAGACTGAGAGTTTGCCTCCCACCGCCTTTCTCGGAAGAGACGATTAAAGGATGTTCATGTGCAAGAACAAAAGTGAGCAGGAAGGAAGGCTGTCAAAAACTATGAAAGGCCTATGATTTCCCCCTGCTTGCAAGGTCACAAGGTGTCTGCCAGTCTCATGGCTGCTGGAGAGACTCCTGGGTCAGAGACGAAGGACTGTGACAGCACAGAGGCAGCATGGGCTTCCTGTTCACATCGCTTCTCCTAAAACCCCTAAGCCCCAGAGGGGCGATGCCGAGCCGCTCAGGCGGCTTCTACTCCCACACTGGCCTTAGAGCACAGCTGAAAACCACCGAGCTGTGCAGCTCTGCAATCTTTTCGTTCTTGGATTATGTTTGTTGGCTCGCTTTGCTTCCATTCCTTCGGAGAGGCTGTGAGCCAGCCTGCCGTACCTATGCCCCTGAGGAAGACATTATCTTTATTATCCTGGTGAAAAAAAAAAACAAATCTGCTCTTGCCCCCAAGGGAGAAACTACCTCTGTCTTCCAAGTGTGTTTGTTGACACAAGCAGTTACAGGTTGTGTGGAAATTCCATGGACAATTGTCTCCCAACAAAGAGGACAAATATAAAATTAAAAACATTTTTTTAGCTTAAATTAATCATTGTCTTAAATAACTTATTATTTTGTGTGTGCTTTTCAAAGGATAAAAATCTAATAGTTGGGGAGAAGAGCCTTTTAAAAAAAACTAAGGTTTCTGTCTGATTTAAGACAGAATAGAGATCCTAAATAAATTTAAGCTTTAGATCAGTTTATTAAAGGATATGTGTGTATGTGTATTAAAGAATAGACATACAGGGGCACCTGGGTGGTTCAGTCAGTTAAGTGTCTGCCTTCAGCTGAGGTCATGTTCCCAGGGTCCTGGGATTGAGCTCCATGTTGGACTCTCTGTCCAGCCAGGAGTCTGTTCCTCCCTCTCCCTCTGCCCCTACCCCTTGCTCATGCTCCCTCCTCAAATTAAATAAAATCTTTAAAAAAAGAGAGAGAATAGACATACAATTTACAGCTTTTTAAAGAAGAAGGAAAAATATTAGGATATTTTTAAAAATTAACCAATCCAATAGAATACAAGAAAGGAGAAAATATAGGGAAAGACATAGTTTGTGGAATATATCTAAAGAGGTATTTAGAGGAACATTAATAGCCTTAAAGGCTTTTACTCAAAACTAAGAAAGCCCCAAAATACATGAGTTATTTTTTTCACTTAAGTAAGCTGGGGAAAGAACAGAATAAAACCAAATAAGCAAGAAGAAAGATAATGAAGATAAAAGAAATTAATTGGAACAGGGGAGAAATGCACCCCACTTTCATCTGTCTCTTGTTAATTACCTGGACTCTGGCACTTCAGCTGCCAACGTTCTCACCTGCAAGTCTGGAGACTTGGGTCCGAAGACGTGAGTGCGCCTTTTAAAGGGAAGTGGGGGCACTGGGGAGAGTAAAGGGACATGGGTGTAAAATTTAACAAGCAAAACTATTTCAAAGAAAAGAAAAAGAGAAGAAAACAGCTTCAGAAACCAAATTCATGTGACCCAGATGGCATGGAGAATTGTCCTTTTTGGAATCATAATTATTATTTTAAAAATCCAAACTATCCTGGAAAATTTGGGAAATTAAGAAATTAAGCTAAGTCAGTTCAACATGAGTTTGACCGACATTTATTTAGCCGGTTACTGTAGGGCTGCTGGGCTACACAGGTAAACCAGACATTAATCCCAATCCTGAAGGACATAATGACAGGGACATGAACCTATGAGGGGCACTCAATACAGTCAGAGGACTTGGAGTTAGGGTGGCACATAACTCCATGATTGTTCTGTTCCTCAACCCCAAACAGGACATAAAAACAATTCTTGGGTTGGAATTGTCAATAATTGGCAGAAATAAGAGGTTTTCAAAAGGGCAAACTGTGAAAAACATTTATGGATTCCCAGGATTAGCTCAACCTAATAAAGTAAGGATATTATTCCAACCCCATTAGAGGTAGCCAAAATGCAACAAATGTAAGGATACTGCAGGGGAAGGAAAAGATATTTTTCTTTCTACCCTTCTAGGTGTCATCTGGTGCTCTGCCGCAAAAGACAGATTAGAGCAAACAACCTTATTAACTTGTGCATCATGCATGAAACACACAGATTATAAGAGAGGAGTAACTCAAAGGCTTGGTTGGTAATTGGGCTTATATAGCAGCTTAGCAAAAGAGCAATAAATTTTTAGAGAAGTAACAAGGCAAAGAAAAAGGATCTCGAGTCTGGTTCTGGGCCAATTGTGGAAAGGTAAATAAATACATGGGAAACTAAAGGAAGTTATATGGGGCCGTTAGTCAAGTTTGATAAGTAGATCCTTCTGGTGTAATCTCTGGGCTGATAAGGGTCCAGCTTGACTCCAGTGATTGGAGAGGGGAGATGAGGCACCTTTGCAAGTTTTTTGTCCTGCTCTTAGGCAAACTGTGTGCCTGTGTTGTGTTGGCCCCGGAGCTGAGAGCTTTTCTTGTCTCAGCTTCTTTTCAGTTGCTTTGAGCTCAAAGTAAACCTTATACCAAAGTGACATGTTTGCAGGTGGCATTTTTTGCTACTCTCTGATAAGCGGGGATTACAAGGGTGTTTAGCATCAGTGTTCATGAAGGGAATAAAGTCTGAGTTGGGCTGACCTCGCTTAACTGGGGTGTGCCACCCGCCTACACCCCAAGCCATGCAGAGCTCAGTGCATTTGCTTCAGAATTCACGGTTGAACCTTAACTCTTTTGCATCTTAAAGATAAAGGCAAAATTCCTTCTTGAATATTTTCCTTCCTTCCCCAGAGTTAATCATTGTTTTGAAGTCCAGTATAGCCTTCCCACATCTGTTTCAATACAGTTTATTTATACATATGTATTATTGCCATACCTGTTTTTAAACTTTGTATAGTGAATACATCTTAATACAACTTATATTTTTTTAAAAACTCAACATATACTTTTTTGTATTTCAACCATAGTGATATATGTACCTCTAATTCGTTCACGTTAACTCTTGTATATTGTGTGTATAATGATATATATGAAATAGCAATTATTATATGAGGTAAATACTAATAATCCTCCATTTTTCAGATGAGGAAACTGAAAACAGAGATTAAGCAGTTGGTCCAAGTCATATAGTTAGTAAGGAAGATTCACATGAGGATCACAAATTTTGCCTTATTCCATTCCAATAGCTTTTCCTATTTCCTGCCTTGGGTTAGGATTTATAATGTGACAGAGCAAGGGTGAGAGAGGGTATCCTTATGTTGTTCTTGACTTTATTTCGAATACTTCTAAAAAATTTTAACTTTAGTATGTTTGCTATAGGTTTTCAATAAATATCTTGGAAGGAAGGATGCTGCCTTCTATTTATAGTTGGCCAAAAAAACTCTTTTTTCTTATAATGAATAAGTATTATATTTATCAAATACTTCCTGTCTCTGAAAAAAACATGATTTTTTTTCTTTATATGTTGATTAGTAGATTGCTTTTGGTTTCAAAGCATTCCCGTTATTCTGGGATAAACCCTACTTGGTCATTTTGTGTTCTTACGTTAATATGCTGTTGAATTATATTTGCCGAAGTTACATTTAGGATTTTTATGTAGGTTGTAAGGTGAAATTGGTCTACAATTTTTTTTAAATTATTCTGTGATTATCCAGCTCTGGCTTAAAGTTTATAAACTCACAAAATTAGTTGATTTTTCTCTCCTTTTCTATTTCATGAAATAGTGTGTTAAAGATACTGCTTCACCTGAAATATTTGATAAAAGTTATACTATGAACTATCTGAGTCTAACACTTTTGGTGTGAGATTTGACTGATAATTCAATTTGGTACAGTGTCAATCAGTTTAAATTTTGTCTTAAGTGAAAATTATCATTTAATCAAAATTTTCAAACTCATTGTTACTAAATTGTTCATATATATTTTGACTTTTAAATTCTCTACTATAACTGTAGTTTTGATCACCTCTTCAATTCTAAAAAAAAAAAAAAAAAAAAACCACCACGAGAATTATAGAGATGATCTCAAAAGAACAAATCAATTCATGGTTATTTGCTAAAACTAATAAAATAGACATTGCTCATCTAGATCAAGAAAAGAAATGAGAAAACAAAAATAATACCAAATGCTATTTAAGGGCTGTGAAGGGATTTCAGTCGAAAATGGAACCGGAAGATATGAAACAGAGAATCTCCCGCATGCTCCCTCAGAATAATGGAACTTGAAAATGGAGAGACTGATTCCCTATAAATGCCTGATTTACAGTGGGCTGAGACTCATCTCCTGACCAATGAACATCTGCTAAGAATCTTTCACCATCCTCCAGCCAGTGAACTCACTGCTTGAACTCTGGCTGGCCTGCCTTCTCTGGGCACTCGTTCCCATTAATACAGCTGCCCCAAGCCCTCAACGGACTTTCCTGCAGCATGCATTTTCCGAATTGCATTTCCTCTGCTTTTCGTGAATAAACTCAGTTTCTGATAATTCGAGCTTGCCTCAGTTTACCTCTTTATTTAGGTTAACAGGTTTTTTTTCTAATTCTAAAATTATCTTGTTCTGTGATTGTGGATTATCAAGTCCCTACCAAATCACTTTGCCTGTGCACCTCTTCTTTGTCATTCCACGTGCTCACTATCTCCCTATCACAGCATAGCCAGGGATGGAGGCAAGTCTCTATGCCTTATTTACCTGCCATGTCCATTAGCTGGTCTGGTTAGAGAAGAAAGAACAGCTAAATTGATTCACTGTAACGAAGCCATTGCTCACACAAGGTAGCGTTGTCATGCGCTCTTGATGAATGCCTACAATGTCATGGGGACTGTGCAGGGTAATAGAGATTTGGAGGTTAAAAAAAAAAGATACACACCCCACCCTCAAAAATTGAAATATACTGGAAAGACAGACATTAAGTAAGTAATTACACAAACAATTACAATAATGAAAGGTATTATGAAAGAGAAGTATAGGCTGCCATAACAAGGGACTACTGGAGTCTGTGAGGGTTAGAGGTGAACGTGGTAGCTAAGGAGCAGAGGTAGAGTAGGGAGGGCAGAAAACAGTATCTGGAGGAAGCAGCGAAGTGTGTTCAAGAAACCAAATAGCCAGGCGGTGTGAGCCTGGACAACAGAAAGAGCTAGAACTTTTCAAGAATTGGGGACTTATCCTAAGATCAATGGGAAGCCACTGGATAGTTTTTAATACCACCTCTGGCTAAGCATCAGAAAGCCTACATTCCAGTAGCTATAGATCTGTAGTTATCCTTTCAAAACAAACCTTTATTTTCCCCCTCAAAAAAGCAGAAGTCTCTAGTAGGTATCCCATATCTGACACATACCAGTTAGTATAGTGAATGCTTCCTTTAGATAAACCATTACTTTAAACTTGTTATATATAATTTGTTAGCTTGAACTAGTTCGCAATGCAACAGTCTGGGCTTTTCTCCCTGGTTTTTAAAACTGTAATTTACTGTAAAATTCATTTTTTAATGTCTTGGGGACCTCTATTCTGGCTGACAGCATTATTTTGTTATTATCGTGTTTACTGTTGTCAATGGGTTGCGGACACAAATGCTCAGTTGGGCACCTCCCATGTCTGTCATCAGAGCTCAGTGGTATCTCAGCTTGGGTCACCTAAAGACGGCATTACATGCGAATTCTTTGCAATCCCAGCCTTTTATCCAATCTCCCTAAATTTCCATGTTCCTGAAGTGGCGAAAGGATGTTGTCCAAGGGAAAAGCAACTGGTGTAACCACCATACTCCCGTATGTGTTGTTATATTAACCCATGAATGATTTATCACAGGATCTTGACTTTACTGTAGGAGAGAAAACCAAACATATTTTTCAGGAGCCATGGTATTTTGTCAGAAGCACTTTAGATGGTAGCTTTATTATGTTCATTTGAAATGTGTGTTTTGAACCGATGCATTTGTCTGACAACTTTATTGATATTTCAAGTTGAATAATCATTTTTTGTGTATTTGGTTCTTCGGAGGTTTTGTCATTTGAAAAGTTACACTTTTTCTTATCAGTGATTCACCAAAGGGTTTATAGTGATATCAGGTTTGGTGTAAACCAGTTTATAAATTTGCTCTTCTGCCAGATTTATTTATACTTTAGCACATATCCCCTGAGGACTTCATAGTTATATAATGAAACATTTTTTACTGTGGCAGTAACTTACAGACAAACATTTATTATATATATATTTATATGTATATAAGCCACGTAAACAAAGGCAGTAACTTTTAAAAGTATCTAATTTTAAGTGTCTATCCAATATAATGATAAGCTCGAATAAACTGGGGAAAATGGGATAAAGTGTGGGAATTGGCTACATTTGTGTTTGTCCATCCTTAGAGCCATAATTTGAAAAATAACTCCCTAAGTGGCTACTTATCATCCCAGTCCTTTATTTTAATAATTAGAAATACTAACAAATAATGACATTACTAATTGAAAAATATCAATTTTGACAAGCCTTTACTTACTTCTCTATTAAAATGACTTCCTGAAAATATCACAGGAAGTTAATGAATCGCTTGTTAATTAAATTTGAACTTTTTCTCTTCTAGTATTCAAATGAAAAAACTGAAGTATGATATATCCAAATTGCTTTATACTAAATTGTACATTAATGGTTATATAAATATAATATATGGTAGTGTTACACATGAATGTGATAAGAATCTGTAACATTCATAATGGAATTTGCTAATTTTGAATATTGGCTTATCTTTTAAGTTCATTTTGTTCCTGAAAATTCAAGTGCTGAAATAATGTTTTACCAGCATTTTCTAATTAGCCAAGTGTAACTTTCCATGAAAAATTTAAACATTCTCTCATCCAACTAACAAATCAATCTATCTTTTCTTCTCTTGTTTTGTTAGCCTCTTAGCAAATACCCTGCTGTGATAAATGACATCTCATTCTGGTTGCCCTCTGAGAGTTACACAGAAAACGATTTCTATGATTTAGTACGAACAATTGGAGGAGACCTGGTGGAAAAAGTTGATCTGATAGACAAGTTTGAACATCCAAAGTAAGTAAAAAACTTTCTGATTTTATCCTTTTTTTGTCTCTGTGTGACAAATGGCTTATAGAAATATATAATAAAATTTTGCTGAAACTCAATGTATATGAGACAGAATATTTCCAGAATTTATAGTGAATATATAGTTAATCAGAAAAGATTTTTATATCAGTCCTTTCTAAAAATCTTTCTAAAATGCAGTTTTAATCTTTCCTATCTTAGTAAATAGGTGAGAGAATGTTTTAAAGATCTTAGAGTTTTTCAGTATTGTTTTTAGAAGTGATTTCTTACCATATCACATCCCAGGAACAGAGGAGATGTGGCAGAAACGGGATTGTGGAGAAAAAGCTGTTTTGTCAGTCTCTCAGTGAATATTTATTAAGCACTTGTCACATGCCAAAAGCTGTATTAGGTCCTAGGATAAAGTTTAATAACTTTATCAGGGTCCATCTCAGTGTTGGCCTGTCTTCCTGGGGTGTGTGTGTGTGTGTGTGTGTGTGTGTGTGTGTGTGTGTATGCTGTAGTCTTACACTAATCAGATTTGACTCTACTTTGGTTTTGGAAAAGTTTTCTTGAGTTATATCGTTAAGGATTTGTTCTGATCCATTGTTCTGTTTCATTCTTCCGGAATTCCAGTTCTGCATGAGTAGGCTCTCCTTTATGTGACTTCTCTACCTATTACTTTCTCTCTAATGTTTTAAAACTCTTTATTTACACTTCATTTTGAATGCTTTTCTCATTGCTACCTTCTCTGTCCCTTACTGTTTTCTGCAGTCTCTTCTTCCTTGCTCACATTCCATTTCCATCTTCGATTACTTTGTTTTCCCCCTTTTATGAGTTCTGCGAGCTCACATTTCAGTTCCTCCTGTTTTCTTGCCTTCTACTCTCTGAATTATTTGTGCTTTGTAGTTTTACTTCATAGACGAATTGCTTCATTTGGTTTTAAAAATCTATTGCAAGATATTTGCCCAGCAATTTCTTATGATCCAGGGGCAACATTTTTTTCCCTATGACTTCTTTGTTAAAAAGTTTTTCTTTCATCTTCCTTATTTTCGCCCCAGTTTTTAAATTGATGTACCTGTGGTATGCATATGATTTGCCTTTTTGTTACTTGTATTTGAATGGCATTGGATTTTCTGAACCAGCTATGTGCACAAAGTCGAGGTGTGAGGGTGGGGGTTGACATGGCAGGGAGGGGCTAGGGTGATCATTTGGCTAGTTGTTTTCACCACCCTAAGGCTTTTATCTTCTCCAGTGCCAAGAAATAAGTCTTTCTTTGAATATGGCTCATTCATCTCATTGATTCCTTGTATAGTTCTGCATCCCACCCCAAATCTTCTCTTCTTACAAACAAAAGATTCGCCTTTGTTTACTTCAGTTTCAATACTTATCAGTGATAAAGATTTTGAACTTCAGATTATAACCTTCAGCTCTGAGAAATGTTACCTTTGCTAGTGTTTTCTGAGAAATGCCACTGTTTGTGTTTCTTTCCTTCACATCTTCTCATTAGCTTCTACTTGTTTTGAGCTGCTTTTGGCAGCCTTTAAGTTATTTTGGAGTTTGCAGATGATATCTGTGCCCTAACTTTACAGAAACAGTATATATGGAGCAGCCTGGATTTTGGACATGATGGAATACCCATTCAGCCCAGGACTATTCTGTGAGAGAGAAATTTCCAGGAATTTCCATGTTGATAGTGAAATTCCAGTACTTACTTTTGAAGAAGAGGGAAAGTGTAGGACTAAGACTGATTGTTCAATATTAACTGAGATACCAAAAAGGACATGACTTGTTATTCTTTCCCCATTTTTGTTTAATATGTAGAAAACCCATGGGAATCAAGGATTCAGAATCCATTCCTAATTTTATACTTCTCAAGCTTTTGCTTCTTGCCATTGCCTTAGCCCTACCTCTACTCTCATATCATCAGTGTCAAAAGTTAGAGGAGTAGCCTTTTCTGTTGGAGATGATCAGATCTTAAAGGTTAGAGGGAGATGTTAGTGCCTGGATATGGGAGTAAGTGTGGTTTGGGGGCGGGGTAAATATCGTTTTTATCTGACTTGGAGGTGATTTGCAGTGGTGAGAGTAAATGCTGAATGGGCATGCTAATTGGAGAAATTCTGTGAGAATGAGGTAGTGTTGGTGTCCTTTGACCACGAACACACCAGGCAGGCAGATATTCCATTTAAGAAAAAAATCACTGGACTGTATAGGAATGCTCTATTGATGCAGATCTATACACACAACCACATACTAACTTAAGAAAGTTGGATTTGTCCAGTTGCTTCCAGAGGAGACAGTACTTTTGCTTGGAAATTTGAAAACAACCAACCAACCAAAAAAATACTTTTTATTGGCACTGATCTTACCATCTTTTAAATAAATGTTAAACCAGTACTTAAGGCCAATTATTCTGGAGCTATGCCAAATGATTAGCCTGCCCAGAGTGTGCACCTATCTTAATAAGGGACTTGGTGGTTGGAGTAAGGTTCCTGTGGCAGAGATTGCTAATTATCTCTTAATATCCAATCCCTCACTTAAAAAAATAATGTAACTTTGATTTTTTTATCTAAGCAGCACTATAACTAGGTGTATCTATGTGGCCAAGTCTAGCTAATGATTTATAAGTGGAAGTGTTTAGGTATTTCCAAAAGTTTCCCTGAAAAGTTAGGTTGAGGCTGTCCTTTTTCCTTCCTGCTACTTGGATGTGAACGTAATGGCTGGTACTCTGGCACCCATTTTGGACCATGGTGTGCCCTTGACAATGGAAGTTATGTCAAGTACAGCCTGGGTCTCTGGCACCGGAGTGTCATTTCATCCCTGGACTTTTATGTGAGAGACAAGTGTCTTGTTGAAGCCATTGTTTTTAGATCTTTGTTACTGGCAACCAAAGGTAAACTTTGCTATTATAGCCCTGAGGAGAAAGACAGACTTGCAGAAAAGGACACAATATTTAGTAATAGTGTCTCACTGAGTAAAGATCCTCAGGAAATACCTGTTGAGGGCCAGATAGTAAATAATTTTGACTTTGTGGGCCATAGGGTCTGTGCAACATCTGTGCCCCCCTCTGCTATTTTAAAAGCAGTCATGGACAAAATGAAACCAAACAAACATGGCTGTGTTCCAGCAAAGCCTTAATTACAAAAACAGGTGATGGGCTAGATTTTAGATTTGGCCCATAGTTTGCTGACCACAGATATACAGGAGGGAGCCACATATAATTTTTTAACTGACCACTACTCACATATTCTAAAATCCTCCTCTCAGAGGTCTTTTTTCCTTGGGCACCCTGCACCCTCCCATTCTCCTCTCATTAAGAGTTCCTGACTTGGGTGGTGGCAAGTGAAGGGTCACCTGACCTTGTACTCATCAATGCATATCTGGAGCTCAGGACTTAACTTTATTTTCTAAACATGTAAATTAAATATTGCTAAGCAGTCCAAAGAGTTCTGACCCTTTCTTTGCCTACCATCAAGAACTGAGAAATGCTAGTGGCAAGTGAAAGACTCTGAAATAAACAAGTAGTTGAACAAATTGTGTGTTAATTTTTTTTTTTTTGTAACAAATTAGGTGTCATTTTGTGAACAAGAGCAGATCCCAAGATGTTTCAGGGAGACATGAACTGCTGAATATGAACCTAATTTCATAATGTTAGACAAATGGGCACATTTTTTCTGGGTTACAGGTAACAGTTTGTGCCCTGAAGGGTTACAGATAACAGCTGTTCAGGTTAGAAGAAGATGACTTTTTGTTCTAGTCTGTCGTTCGGAACCTTCCCCCAGAGCATCTTTGCCACTTAATCTATAGGCCACTCATTGTGCAGAGGCATTCTTCTAGTTCCAAATTGCACATAACAAAAAATAGAGTAGTGATAACTTCTGAAGAGGAGATCTGCGGTCCCTGGATGTGCTTTGATGCCTTTGCAACATTTTACTATATGCATAGTGCACTGAGTCATGAGAAGACTTAAGGAAATAAGTTATGCATGTCAACATACAAACCTGGATATCTGATGTTTGACGCATTTATGAGTACAGTGGTCATTTTAGTCTCTATGTCCGTGAACCTGAAGGAATTATGGGGTACAGTGTTTATTTTCTCCTGTAGCACAACTACCTAAAACATTTCCTAGCCCCAGATAGGAGAGAGAACAAAGAAGAACTGAAAGAAACTTAACCATTGTCTTCAGCCACAAGCACCTCATGTGGGGATGCCACCAATTATTTGTGAGCTGTGGAAATGGACTATAAAGTGGGCTCAGATGGGACAGATTTGGGTTGAGCCCAAGGTAGAGGTTTTTGGAAGTTAGAATTAGGGGATTTAAAAGACTTGACTGGACTACAAGGAAGGGGTGGTGGGGAAAATGTGCCAGGTATCTGCCGCAGGCCCTGCTTGGCTGTGTCCCCAAACCAGTGCTTCTCACAGGCCTCCCCCCTGTTCCTGGGGCTGCTGCTTGCTTTGTGCATCCTGCTCAGACAGTCGGCTCAGACAGTCGTGGACACGCTTTCCTGGATCTGTGAACCCACAGTCAGGGTCTAGTTGGGGCCAAGATGCTAGAGGTAAGCATCCTGAGCCATGGGCACCAAAGGCGAGTCCCAGCTCTGTTCAGCTCTCCTTGATCCAGTTAATAGTTCTGTTCTTTATGACTGACCACTTGCAGTTGGAACAAATTTGGCACAGGTCGTTATACCGGAGCACTTGTCAGTATTTTTTAACAGCTGAAGGGGGGCTTCACGAAGAGAGGCACTTTCTCAATGTCGCTGGCCCCCCTTCTCGGTGGGTATGAGTCACGGGCATTACCTGCTCCTAACTGGCCACAGCAAGGTGGCGGGAGCCCCAGTGGATGAGGCAGTTCGGATGACTTCTCCTTCCTTCTTCCCTTCCTCTCGTCTTTCCCTCCCTTCTCTTCTCTCTTTTTTTTTTGGGGGGGGGGGTGGGTGTTTGATTTTGCTTTGGCAAATTGCATCCAATAAAAACATAAAAGTTTAAAAATAAAAAGGTAGAGATTAACCCATCATCTCACACCCTAACACCACAGTTATTCATATTGTTACATTTTCCCTGTCTTAACTTTTTTCATATGTATGCATCAGATGACATTTGATCCTTGAATGATACATGCTTTGTATTATCAACCTTCTGATCTAGAGTGGGGTTCTTCAGCCTCCGCACTACTGATATTTGGGACCAGATAATTCTTTGTCGGGGGGGTGGGGGGGAGGCTGTTCTGTGCACCATAAGATGTGAGCAGTACCTCTGACCACTCTCAGCCCCTCCCAGCACCTTATGATGACCAAAAATGCCTCCAGATATTGCCAAATGCCCCCTGTCAGGCAAAATTGCCCCCAGTCGAGAACCACTGGGATATCATTTAGGGGAGAATTTATTATTTCTTCTGAAAAAATATTATTTCTTAAAACCATGCTTCACTTTTCTGTTCTGACCAGCAGGGAGAAGGGACAGAAGGACCTCACAAGAGGGAGGTGTTCCACTGGGGGTTCTTGTGGTTCCAAGAAACACACTTGACAAAACATGGCTAAAGCTGGGCACCCCAGCTAGGCTTCGGAAAGAACAGGAGCTAGGGCAGGGTCTGAACTTTCCGTCTCCGTTGCTCTTTCTGGGGTTTGTCTACCAGTTTCTGCTTCTCTGTTGCATTCTCTTTCCTCACGCTCACTCTAGGTCTCCCCTGCTTTCCACCGTATAGCTTGTGCTCTCTCTGTATCTTGCAGAGTTCAGAATGCCCTGCCCAGCCCCCGACCTTTAGGTGTCAGCGCTCAGCACCAGTTGCTACCACTTTGCCCAATTCTGACACTCTCGACAAAGGAATCTTGCTGGCCCGAGATTTTCTGGTCAAGTCAGAGGTCACTGACCAGCTGAAGGACAGGTTCTCCTTGAATCACGTGCCTGCCCTCACTCTAATTAGCCACACGAGTCAAGTGGACAGACCTCTGACCTCGTTTTATGTGTCGGTAGGTTTACTGTCTATACAGATCTTTCTTTGTTTTCTCTTTAGCCAGAACTCAGTAGCTTCTGATGGAGGCACTGCCATTTTCAGACTTCCTTGAACTTCATGCAAAGAGGCATGTTGTAAGGACGTTAGCCAGTCGCTTCTCGAGTTCCTGTGTTATAGGAGACAGTGGGTCCACTGGGCCCACAAGGGTATTAAGTCAAGAGCCCAGTTTTTATGGGGCCAAATAATGCAGGAAAATTGAACTAGCAATAAAAAGTAGAAGGTAATAGTAAGGTGAGTTAAGCCTAGTAAGTGGCCTGCACAGTTTCTGATGCCCCGTAAACCTTCACTGTCTGAGGGGCAATGTATAGGGCTATAGATTCAGAGCAGGATGGCCCTTGGTCTGGGGAGATTTCCCAGGACACAGGATAGTAAATGCTGCATGTCTGTCTCCCTTCTGCTACCTTGTGAATGATGTGTACACAGCTCTGATTCTAATTAATGTCAGTAAGTACCTTGGAGTAGAAACCTTCAGTTCCTGTAAAAAGAACTCTGGGTTGTTATCTTCTTTTGTTGCTGGGGCAGATTCACTCAGGGTGGCCACTTTAAGGCAAACGGGATTTATTTAAGGATATACCTGAATCAGAACAGGAAACCTGTTTGGAACCAAGACAGGTCTAAGGGCTAGAGCTCTTTTGCAACTGGGTGTCCCCGGTTCTATCCCTCTGCTTGCACCTCTTAGCCAGGGACCACTCATAAAACAGCTCAGCCCACTTTCCAGAACACGTAGCCACCGTCTGAACATTTACAACCAGAAGGGTTCATGGGGCATTTTTTCAGAATAAGCCCCCAAAGTACTGACCTCCTTCCCTCATCCCCCACCAGTCTGCTCCTCGCATAGAACTCTGTAACTGCTCCTAATGTTGGCTCATTCATCTCTTGTGTTCCTTATTTGCATTTAAATTTTTCTAGACTATTCCACTTGGTGGAAACTCCATAGGGCACTATGGCATAGTCTCTCACTGCCATCTTCCCACCATGTTTATATTAGTGGAAGGAGGCTGGCTCCCTGCGTGACACTTGGTGGATGGCTCATTGATCCTTCTTCATAGCTTAGAGGAGCTTTTGTTACATGGCTGCATACTTCAGAGGCAATGTAGGCCAGTGGAAAGAGCTCAGAATTCAGAGTCAGAGGCCATTAGCAGAGTCTTGGCCCTTCACATCTTAGAAGTCTCATAAAGGGACTCTCTGGCCTCAGTTCCTCATCTGCCAACCCAGGGTGCTAACATCATCCCAAAATGGCAACTGCAAAAATTAGATGAGCCTATAGATGTGAAATGCTTTGAAAACAGCACAGAGTTGTTTTATTTTTTTTAAATAGCTATCACAGTAAAAACCAGTAACTGTCACCATCAGCCCATCTTGCTTATTAAAGAATAACCTCAGCCCAGCCAGGAATCTTGGACTTGGCAGCCAAATACATATGACTAGGAAGTTCTGGTCATCGCAGGAAGCAGAGTGGGACTTCATATTCTATGTTGGGAAAAATGCCATGGCTGGTGGTGGGTGGGATGACATCTCTGGTTTACGAATCACTCCCTGGTCCTGGTTCTTGTGACAGAACCAAAGAAATGCAGTTATCTGAACTTAAAGCCTGGCCAGCGATGAAAAGCCAGCGACAGCTAATCTTGAGAGAGCTTGTCAGAAGTTGCGTCCCCTTGAAATTGACAGCATGCAGTACCAGGGAGCTGGCTCGGGGCGGCCAGGCCTGCTTTGGAACGCTCCTGGCTTCTTTGCCTTTCTTCGCTTTTATTGCAATGCTGGTGGCGTGAGTCTAAGAACTTTTATTGTTGTGGTTCAGACAGCCCAGAACGCAATTCTAAGAACACTATTTTTAGCCTGGATATTTGTTTTTCCCTACCTTCCTCCCTTTACCTCCTTCCCCAAAGCCTTCTTTTTAAAGCAGCTCACGAGGGGTGCATTTTCTTGCTGTCACATAGCAGCTCTGTTTGCCACCAGCAGTAGACAAATTAAAACACAATTAGTTCAGTCCCTGAACACCTTGTTCTGCCTTGTCCCCCAGCACTTCACCGTTTGCTGAAGGATTCTTTGGGATTACCTTCAGCACTGACCTGGCAGGGCCCTGGGAGCAGCATCTAGGCACAGAGCAGAGAAGGAGCAGAGAGACCGCTCAATGGCCACCAGGCAAGGAGAGAGGCCAGGCGCTTAATGAGCTGGATCTTCAGTGATCTGCTGTGTGCATGCACACCTTCGTGAAAATTAACCATGAAGCCGCTCTTCCCTCTTTAACTTTCAATTAGCAGTTTTCAGGGAATTCTTTGGAAATTATTTCCACTTGGCACCCCGTGCACCTTTTTGCAGCATGGAGATTGAATGCTCTCTTTCCAAGATGCAAGGCAGAAGTAACCCATGTCCCTTGATGTTTCCCTGTCCCTGTCCCACCCCCATCGATCAGATGAAAACAAGTTAAAATGCACACCAAGGACAACATGTTAGGGGTCTCTAAGTCACAGAATTGCTGGCAGAAATGCGATAGGGAGGGGCAGCCCCACCGCATCATTTTGGGCAATTATGAGTCATGCCCGAAACCATTTTTGATCTTTAATCTGTTATCCCAGGTCACAAGGTCACTTCTTTCAACTAGCTACCACCCAAATGCGATGCCCAGAGCTGCACTCCCACCTGCACCATCCATTCTGGGTCAGTGATCTTGTCCTTCACACCCCACAGAGGCTTGGCCTTGAATGTACCACGACCCTCACAGTTAATGATGATGTCTTAGTAACCGAGAGATGTTTGAATCCAAATACAGCCTGACATTGTACAGCCTCAGAATCATACATAGGATAACCAAACACTTATCCTGATGCTAGATCTTGGAGTTGAGTCTCTAAAGATAAGATTTGTAAGAAAGTTTCTGAGACCTATTTGAATTTCTGAGCAGCAGAGACGGGCTCCCCAGACTTGCTGATCTCTTTGGCTCCAGCATCAGCCAGGTTGGGGCTACAATGCACAGTGCACGGGCCGGGGCAGGGCAGGGGCGGGGGGGGGCGGTGTCCGAGTGTCTCTCGGGCTAGTTACTCTCCTTAGCTTGGTCATAACTGAGACTTAAGCTGTTGGTGTACAAAAGCAGGCAGGGACCTCTAGGGATGGGAGGTCAACTCCAGGGGAAGGGACCAGTGGTGTATACAGTTGGTCCAAATGGTACCCAAGATCTAGGGCTCCACGCAGTAGTGAGCCTGGTGGAAGCAGGTGGCAGAGCCAATGAGCAGTCACAGAGAAGCCGGGCTTAAGGGCCGCCGTCTGCCTGGGAGCTCCACTGGTTAGCTGCCGCCCCAGGGCTCCTGACTGTCCCCACCATAGAGGTGGGATTGGATCTGGAGTCCACACGTGGGGGTGGGGGGTCAGGGGTGGTTAAGTTAGAAAATCCAGGCGACCAATAGGAACTTCGATTTGTGGGTTTTTTTGTTTTTGTTTTTGTTTTTTGGTGGTTTGTTTTGTTTTGTTTTCACAGCCTATAGCTCCACTGGGGGATCTACTTATTCAAGTGTCATTTGGAGCCCGAGAAAGTATGACTATGACCAGAATTTAATCAGGTGTCTGGTGAGGACAGAGCAAAGTAGAATGTTCCGTAAGATTTACATGAGGAAGAGGAGGACACCTCAAGGCAATGTAGTGCCCATCAGGGTGTCCCGTTCCAGTGGGGATGCTGTGGCATAGAGGGGGCTGGTTAGGCAGAGGCTTAGGAAAGTCAGACGCTTAGGAAATGAATTGAGGAACTTACATTTGGATCTCCCCAGCCTGCTCACGGAGACCTCAGCCTCCTGCACAGTTCCCCTCAAGTATTTCTGGAGGTCTACAAGGATGTCCCACATTTGCTTACAAACAAACTTCCCCTGAACATGCCGGGATTCATGGGGACCCCCGGTTTCCTCCTGGATATTAGCAGCCCTGCTGCTGCCCCAGCTGGCACACACCCATGAGACTTTGGGGGGGGGGTCTTCACAGTGTCCTGTGCTATTTCAGATTTGGACAGAGCTGTACCTTCCCTTGCTGGTGTCACACCTGTCACTGGGGACTCAAGCAACTCTGCTCTGAGCCCCATCTCCTTTCCTACCTTGCAGAGCCCCTCCCCCAGGCTTTCCCCTCCAGGCAAACCCCTGCAAAGAAAGCCTCAGGGATTCCAGCGCACACCTGACTCCTTCTCAGTTCAGACCAGAATCTTTCAGACCTCGGAAATGAGGACAAAATCTACAAAACGCTGGTCACCTTCTCCTCTTTTGTGAACAGAACTATTTTGCAAGATGTCTTACTTAATATTTCTCAGAGGAGAAAGAATACCCCATGAAAGTTTTTAGATTCTGTGTTTGACAGATCTGGCCACTTTTCTTAGCCTCCACTTCCTCCTGAAAGAAAGTGATGATAGTAAGATGAGAAAAGAGGAAACCAGCAGTGAAAATGAAGCAGGTGAAATATTTGTACAAGAGATGACAGCAGTGGTCTACACACTTACTCAGAATTTTACTGGAATAATCGCTTATCTTATGCCAGCATTTGTTAAATATGGTAATTTCTCCTAGCTGGTCGTCTGTCCAGCAACACACATGGTATCAGTGATGGTGGGATAAGCATTTCTAACGTTCTCTTTTGGCAATTGCCATGTTGTCTTGTATTTATACACTTTCCACCACTGCACTGTGAGTTACTGCCAGGCACTGGGTCTTTAACTTTCTGCTCTATTTGAGGTATAAAACATAGCAACTACTCAATAAACATATGATGAATGAATGATAAAAAGAAAGAAAACCCAGCAACAACATACTGACATCATGTTTGCTCCAGATATAACCGACATCCCTTTCTCTGTAGGCCAAAAAGAGACCCCATTTGGTAACATTTTCCAGATGGGTAACCAGAACCCTTTACTCTCAGTCATGCTGGTTTCTGACTGAGGAGAAACAGAGTGGGGGGTGAGGAATTGGAACAGGAATTGGATTATAGCAAGTTGGATTCTGAGTAAACTGCTGATTTAAAAATAGCGTTTTTGAGATTAGTGTTCACATAGAGAAAAGGAAGAAAGTAAAAAGGAAAAAAAAGTACCTTTGAAGAAGATTGATTGTATCCTTTGTAAAATACATTTTAATACTCTGAGCTCCCAGGATCAGAAAAGTGTTGGAAGTATGCAAATTATTCATGATTACCTAAGAAACCCTTTCCTGATTGGAAGAGGGGAAATCACAGGGTTGAATGGAAATTCAAGGAGTCAAATTATAACGTGCTTGTTGTGTATGTTTGTTTGCCACAGATGAGGAACAAGGGAAAATTCTGAAGGAAGGTAACTATGAAAGGAAGAGAAAAGCTATCTGTGCAGGGAGGGCAGAGAAGCCTTAGCTCTCTTGAATGTGGGCTTTCCAAACCACTACATACCTAAGCCATCCCACTGAGAGTCATAGGAGTAGTGGATCCCTGACATGGATGCCAACATCCTTTTCTAGAAGCATCTTCTTCCCCCATGTGCTGGGTTCATAGGACCGTGTCCACACTGGTCCAGTGGGTCTCTCTCCCGGGGCCTAAGTGATTGCTACAGGGGCGGGCACCTCATAAAGCTGGGCCAATAGGCCTTCTCTCCATAATGTTTGGATGGGAGACCAAAGAGAGCTTAAGCTGTGAGTGACATACATACCTAGGAGCCATCTCTGGCCACGTTTCCCATGTGGGGAGAATGTGGTGAGCAGAGAGGGAGAAGGAAGCAGCAGAAGAGAGATGTGACATGGAGAGAGGAACTGGTGTGGTTTGAGTCCTCAGTTCCATTGTGTTCTGGGACCCAGCTGCTCCCCACCCTTCCCACAGTTCAGTTGTCCAGTCCTTGCTCAGATTCCCTAAGCAAGTGTAACTCCCCTGTTGTTTAAGTTGGTTTCACGTGGGTTTCCATTATTTGAGATCAAATGAGTTCGAAGACATGTAATTACAGACTTACGGCACTGGAAGAGGGCAGGAAGGAAGAAGGTGACAGGCCAAAGTCATTAGCTTCTTTTCCAGAGAACTCTGGAGCACCACAGAGTTGAGGCTGCAGTGGGCCCTTGAGCTGCAGATGTTTTTCTTCAGTATGCTTTTGAATAGTCCTTTTCCTTTTAGCTAGAGTAGCTAAAACTTAATGTATCTCAAGTTGTGACTCCTTCATTCTAGTGAACATGTTTGTGAACACTTACTATGGGTGAGGCACTATGCTATCTGTGACACTTATGGTCAGGAGATATAAAAATGACTTTTTAAGTGAGCTCTTGTTCTCAAGGAGCTCACAGTCTGATAGGAGGTCGGTACACATAATTTAATGCAATTTAATATGAAAAGTGTCTTAGATGACAGATGGCACCACCAGGGTTTCAAAGAAGAGTAGCACCTCTCTTTGCCGTAAATGATCAAGAAATGTTTACAGATCATGGTTCAGCTGACAAATAAGAGTTAGCTGTGGAATGGGCCAAGAAATTCCAAGCAGAGTAGATCGCATGCACAAAGACAGGAAGAGACAGAGATGAAAATAATTTAGTGTGCCCAGCATACAGGAAACATGGTGGAGTGGGGGGAAATGAAACTGGAGAGTTTGGGAGGGGCCAGATCTTAAAGGCCTTGCATTTCCTTATACTCATGTGGACTTTTCTGGTAGAACATGTAGGGAGTCATTGAGCTAATTCACCTGTTTTCAAATTTGTAAGTGATTATCTGTCTTGAGACTATGTTGGCCCTGGGTAAAGCTAGAGGTAGGGAAAGATGGAGAAGCGCATCTGAATAGCTTATCTGAATGGAGGAGATGAGTCTGAGCTGAGACAGTGGCCAGGGCCTTGTGGGAAAAGCTGACTGATGGAAAGGATATTTAAAATCCACAGGAAAGGTGGAGCCATTTGAGGGAGCAAGCATGGAGATGAAGGAACCAAATATAACTTCCCAGTCCTGAGTGGTGTGACTGAGAGCTGACCTTGAGGTAGAGGTTAAGTAGGGGGAGCAGGGCTTTGGTGGAGGTTATTTGGTTACTTTTGGTCTTCCTGAGTTTTAGGTAGGCTGTCTGGAAATGCCAGCCTAAGAGCTCATGAGAGAGAGGCCAGGATTAGAGTATACAGTTGACAGTTGGAGCTCCAGTCAGGTCTGGAACAGAAGGGGAAGATGAAGAAAGAATGAACTCCAGGGAAGGCTTAAAGGGATGGAAGAAGGAAAAAGTGAGTGAAGGAATTAAGAAGGGTGACCCAGGAGGTCCAGGTAGAGGAACAGAGGCGGGGGGATGAAAGCATGGAAGGTCCGTCTTGCAGGAGTGAGATTAGAGAGTGTAGTCAGGTGACCTGCCAAGACCACATGGATTTGGCCAGTACAAAGCCTTCAGTAGTAGGTTCAAGGATAGGAAATACTTTGGTGAATCATATTTCTTCTCCTTTCCCCCCTGTTGTGCCTTCACAAATATTTATTCCACAAATGTTAGTAATTAGAGAATACTTGATTTGATGGATATATGCAGGGCGTTGATGTGTTAGCGAGCAAACAAAATGTCCTAACTCTTGCACCTAGACCTGGGTCTTCGTGGCTATTTGTTTGGTGATTTTTGTTTGGAATAATGTTGTGGGGAAGTTTCACCCTTCAGTCACTTACCTGTTTATATGTTCCCTTCCCCTATAGCTCATTTAAAGGATGGATAGGGCAGGTGAAGCATCTTCCTGAGCCCTCTCTGAGAAGCAGGAATTATACAGGAATGACACTTAGAGATTAGTCCCCAGCACTCGGGTGGCCCACTTAAGACAGGCCTCATTAAATGCACTTCATAGGGGATAGCCAGTGTATTTAACTTAAGAAAGGACATGGCATGCCAATTAAGACCTGAAAATATGCATGGAAGTTGGAATTTGAACAATACTTTGATCAGCACTTCTTAAAATGAAGACTCCTTAAAAGCTTGCTTATACTTCCCTTTGGTCACCTGCTGTGTGGAGCCACGTGCTCCAAAAGATGAAGCCACCCCTGGCGGACAGAAGTGCAACACAATACAGAGTACACACAACTCCGGAAATTAGACTTGACCTCCACGCACCTTTCAAGGCAAAAACATCCTCCCCAAAATGAGAGACAGAAAGCTAGGAAAAGAAGGTATGAGGCACATCATCGCAAGGAAAACTGGAGTTGATTTTGATTATATTTAGAATGCTATTTTTTTTTTAACCTAGATTGAATCAAGGAATACCTGTACATTGAACTTCTTTGTTTCAGGATTCCTCCTGCCAGAAAGTCTATTTAAATATGAATCCCAAATAATGTGATATCACATCTGATACAGAAATATATCTGGCAATATTAAACAGATCAAATTCTTGGGAGGACTAGTCTGAATTGAAGCTATTCTTAGCATAGTTACAGTAAAGAGATCCACACAGATATTCAAGATGGAAAAATCCTAATAGTTAATAGAAAACCAAAACTCAAGGTCCCTGCAACCTTCAGAGCAGAGCTGCTTCAGGTGCTTCTCAGAAAACAAATGTGTCTTAGAGATTTTGGCCAGGGGTCCCTCCACATCTTCACGTCCTTTCCTGGGGTGTCTCCCCTCCTTCCTTCCTTCGTTCTTTAAATCATCTAACGTCTCACGTCCTGCCTGTCCTGCCCCTCAGACAGCTTTGCTCAGCCAATGGCTGGACCAGGTGGAGATTGAAATTGGAGCCTATAACATATGACCAAACTTATACATCATATTTACATCGTTTAATTACTTTAAATAATACTTTAGCTTAGGTTTCCTGCTTAGGGTACTACCAGGAGGATTTTTGTTCTTCTAGCTCATGCTGTAATAGGAAACTGGCGACGCAGTTATTGTAGTCCTAACTGCAAGTTTGTTTAATTAAAATTACATTCATTCGTTCTGACATACTTTCAAGCAACTGTGAAAAATAGCTATTATGATCTGTTGGTATGCTGCCTTGAGTGGCTAATAATTTTAGTTAGATGGTGGTTTTAGTTCCTTATCGGTAAACATGAAAAATAAAGTTAGAAAAAAACAGTAGCAGTAATGTCACAAAACTTTATATTTGTGTATCAGTTGGGCCTTTGTATTATGTTTTTAAAACCAGTTTCCCACCCCCCCCAAGAAAAATAAAGAAATTCTGTTAAAATATCCACTGGGTGTATGCTGTGGAAAATAGATCCATACAATCCATAGCAGATGTGAGGAGATTTCCTCTATTGCACTTTACCCCTGAACCCAAAGTCTCAGATTCAAGGATGCCTAACAAATCTGTTTTAAATTGGTGTCCATGTAGATGGTGTCCCCATGGAAGGGCTACTCTAAACTTATTTTTCTGTTGGCTTTTTTTTTTAATGAGGTGAAATTCACATGACAAAATTAGCCATGTTTGAGTAAGCAATTCAGTGGCATTTAGCACATTCACAGTATTGTGTAACCACCACGTCTATCTGGTTATCTAGATCCAAGACATTTTCATCACCCCAAAGAAACCCCACACCCATTATAGTGCTGTTTCCCATTTCCCCCACTCCTTCCATCCCCCAGCCCCTGGCTACTACCCATCTGCATTCTGTCTACGTCTTATAAAATGAACTCATACGGTGTATGATCCTTTGTGTCTGTCTGGCTTCTTTCACTTAGCGTGTTTTTGAGGTTCATCTACCTTTCAGAGTGTAGCAATACTTCATTCTTTTTATGGTTGAATAATTTTCCATTCTACATATAAATTACAATTTGTTTATCCATTCCTCTCTCAGTGGACATTTGGGTTGTTTCTGTATTTTGGTTACTGTGAATAATGCTGGTATGAGGTGTGTGCAGAAGTATTTATTTGAGCCCCTGTTCTCCATTCTTTTGGGAATATACCTAGGAGTAGAGTTGCTGAGTCATTTGGTAATTCTGTTTAACTTTTTGAGGAACTGCTAGACTGTTTTCTATGGTGGCTAAATCACTTTACATTCCTATCAGCCATGTACACGGGTTCAGTTTGCATCCTCTCCAACACTTGTTTCTCTCTCCCTCCCTCCCTTCATCCATCCATCCATCCATTTGGTTTCAATTTATATTTCCTTAAAGACTGAATGATCTTTTCATATGCTTGTTGGCCATCTGTAGACGTTAGGAGAAATGTCTATTCAAGTCCTTTGCCATCTTTTTTAATTGGGTTGTTTCTCCCTTTTTTTGGAGTCATAAGAGTTCTTTATGTGTTCTGGATACTGGACACTTACTACACCAAACTTTTTGTTGCCTCTTAACCTCTTGAAAGTTAAAAATTATTTCCTTCTTTCTCCTTCCTTCTTTCCTTTCTTCCTCCTGCTTTATTCTTTTCTTTCTTACATACTGAAAATATTAATTTTGGGTATTAGATATAATGGCTCTTTAAGAAAAGAAAGGTATAAGGAAGATAATTTAAATTCCTTGTAATTCAACAACCCACGGATAAGCACTGTTTTCATTTTTATACCCTTTTTCTATTCCTTTTTTTAAATATGTAGGATAAGCATGCATACATATATATTTAGAAAATTCTGATTTTGTTGTGTACTATTAATTTTTAACGCTTTTTTTATGTGGAGAAGGTATATTTATTTACATATAATTATCAAAGCACTTTGTTGTTTTAATGCCAAGTGAAATAGAATCTTTCCATGAATTCGTTAATCATTTTGAATACCTTGCTTAAGTGTTCAAGTGCTTTGTCCACTTTTTCTCTTGGGGTTTTATAAACAATAAAACATCTCAGATCAACTTGGTATAAGCTATTTATATACCCAGAATACTAGTCCATTTTCTCTCTTTGTTGTTATGAAGCTTTTTTCAGATTATTATTTGCCTTTTATTATTCTGTGTGGCGTTTGGGACATAGTGATATTTTATCTTCTTTCATATTGTCTAACATTTTTTTCATTGATTCCTTTGATTGTTTTTCCATGTAAAAAGTCCTTGTCTGTCCTATAAAGGATTATATAAATATTTGCTCACTTTTTCTCTTAAGTTGTTTTTTATTTAAATTGTATTCCTGGCTCCGTCTGGAACTTATCGTGGCGTTGTGAGATGAGAGGGTCACACTTTCATTTTCCTAGACAGCTAACCATCTTTCCCGATACCATTTATGAGATTAGTAATTTGCGATAAATGAATCTGTTACCAAAGTCATGAAACCAATTGTTTTACTCATTTTTTTAAAAGACACTTAAACACTGGCTTGTATATGAACTGGGTCATCTGTGCCTTGGTTTATATATATTCCTATTCTTACTAAACAAGTAGCCACAGTCTCATGTCAGACCAGAGTAGCCACGTGGCAACCCGTTGTCCCGGGCAAATGCTTATATGACAGATTGATGATGTTCCTGAGATTGGGCCGTGGTTTCTGGGGTTCAGTTGACCTGCAGTGGCTACACAATGTAGTGGTTGCCACATTGTCTTATTCCATCTTATGTCTGGAGGGAAGAGAATGTCATTGCTCAGGGCTGGGGAACCTTTGTGGGGGAGTGGCTATAGCAAGGGCTTTGGAGGTTGCCCTGAGTGTAGCTCCTTTCTTTGTCACTTGCTGGCCTGTAGGACTTTGAGCAACTTGGTTTATCTTTCTAAACCTCAGTTTCTTTATCTTTAAAATGGATCTAACATTAGGAACTACTTTAAAAGGTTATTTTGCAGTGCCTGGTGCATAAGTATACAATAAGTGTTGTTGATGGTGGTGATAATGTCCTAGCGGTGAATTTCTTCTGGGAGAAACTAACGGTAATTAAATGCAAGCATTAAATACACTCCAAGAACAGCAAAGCATCTCGGTTAAAAAGCTTTGTGCATTGTATTTACTGTAGTTAAGCTCATACTCAAAATAAGCATCCAGTTGCTCAGCGAAAATTTATTCCAAACAATAAAGTTGCTTTCTCAAGGTCTTAATAGTTCTGGCTATGAAGAGGGAACAAGAAGTTTGAAGATATGACAAGGGAAGAAAAGCATGAGGGGGTTAAGATGTAACATATGGGGGGCAGGGTAAGCGCTGTAGGACATAGGTAGCACATCCTCGCTGGGAGAAAAGTACAAGAGCGGAAATGAGGATGCCCCGTGGTCGGAAACGACAGAATTGGGCTCTGCAGCCAGCACATCTGTTTGCAGAGTGGGATTTGATGAGACAGACTTCCATTCTGGACAGGCCCTGCGTCTTGGGGTCTCAGGGTTTTAACTCAGTCCTGAAGTCTACACCACAGAGTCTAAATACCGCAGGGTTCCTGCCCAAGACAGACGGCACTTTGTGTTCTGATTTGGAATTCAGCGAGCAGTTCAGTCGATGATGTAAGTGAATACCAACTAGTGACTGTCAGTGTTCATGAAACGAGGGATATCAGTCATTTTTAGGAGATAAATCACCATTTTGCCATCATCTATTGGTGTTTCTAAATGTATTTCATGGTAAAATAATTTCCAAAGAACATCAACTACTAGACATCAATTTTTAAATAGAGTAGCTATATTAACTTATGAAAAGCAATTGCATTTCTTTTTGAGTTTTAAAGACATGTGATAGGTTTGTCTGGGTGTTTTGTGGGGTTTTTTTGTTTGTTTTAATCCGCATTTGTTTGGAGATTTCTAATGAGCATTCCAAAATTCAAAATCATGTATGAAATTATACTGGATGTAGCTACGAAAATGGCAACACTTGTATGGGAGACTAAAAGTGAAAATCTCTGGGGCGCCTGGTGGCTCAGACAGCTAAGCGTCTAACTCTTGGTTTCAGCTCAGGTCATGATCTCAAGATTGTGAGATTGAACCCCGCATCAGGGTCGTGAGATTGAGCCCTGCCTTGGGCTCTGCACTGGGCATGGAACCTACTTAAAAATTAAAAAACAAAAACAAAACAAAGTTGCAGACATCAGTGCACTTCTCTCAAAATACCTCAGTGTGCATATCATTAACTATATCACATGAATATGTGTACTTCGCATGCTCTATGTACTTTAGCATGCCTATCATTAACTACAAAGAAATGTAAATATCTAAACTATACCATTGTGGGGCACCGGGGTGGCTCAGTCAGTTGAGCATCCAACTCTTTATCAGGTCACGATCTCAGGGTCGTGAGATCAAGCCCCGTGTCTCACTGTGCACTGGGTGTGGAGCTTGCTTGGGACTCTCTTTCTCTCCCCCTCTCCCTTTGCCTCTCTCCTCCCCCAGGCACCCGCTCTCTCAAAAAAAAAAAAAAAAAAAGAAAAGAAAAAAGAAATAATAATTTTAAAAATAATATAAATAAATAAATAGATGTAAAAATGTCTGTGAACCTCTCCTCTCTCCCAATCCAGAGCAGTGGGCCCTGGCAGCCATGTTGTACAGGGGGGCTTCCTCTCTACACCACCCTATCCCTAGCCCCCAGGCTCAGCTGATGGGACCCAGACAGATGCTTGACCCACAACAAGAATTTACAATTGGGGATGACAGGGATTCAGTCATTCTTTGGACAGAAGTATCTTCCACTTTGTCTGTTTGCCTTGAGAAGCAGAGAGGCACAGAATGGCAATCTACAGAGAAGAGAGCCAAGCAGATATACAGACGGAAGTGGAGACAGGAGGCCAAGATGGAGTCCAGAGGGCAATCAGGTCCCTTATTCCTGTGCTTTCAAGGGGCTGGAAGGTCTGCCTCTCCCTGGCCAGCTAGCTCCTGAAACAAATTCCCCTTCCCTGTGGAGCCAGCAGGACTCAAGGAGTAGATTTCCTTTACTTGCCCCCAGAGTCCAACAGAGGTACCCGGGAAGTCCAGCGGTATCCTGTTTCTGTCCCCTGAGAGCCTCTTTGTTGGCCTAAGTGCCTGAGTACTTTGTCTGGCACTTAGGAACTTTGCTGCCTAAGTGTCTACTTCAATCCGTGAGTTACACTTTCTGACCCACTGCATTGGCACATGCAGCTCCCATGTCAGAGAGCCCAGGGAGTGGGCAGAGAGTGCCTCCCAAATCAAGAAGAGCCACGCCAGGCACCAGATGGCAAGGAGAATTTCATAGAACATATTGATAAGAAGTGAAGCATCTTTATTAATACTTTCCGTAAACACTCTCAGTTAAAGGGAGCTTCAGTCGAGTGTACAGGGAGACAGATAGACACACACAATCATCCATCCCAGCACACAGTGGCACAAGACACTCCCAAGAGTGTGGCAAACTCACAGAGGAAGAAGAAGAATTCAGAGCAGAAGGAGGAACATCGGATGGCTGGGTCGGACTAAGCCATTCCTGGTGAGGAGGACCAGGGTCTCAGAGTCCCCATGCTCAATATATCCCATCCACTCACTTGTATCCGATGGTGTCTGAAAACAAACTTTGGTTGAGGGCGGTGTCCTATGCCCCCAGCCCAGCACTAAGTCTTTACTCGTCTGACCTCATCACACCTTCCCTGCCCGCCTTGAGACGGGCAGTGTTGCGGGCTCCCTTTCAGACTCAGACACCAGGCAGTGGAGGTAAAGCATCTCACCCAACAAGACACAGCCTCTAAGGGGCAGAGCCAGCGTTCGACCCCAGGAGTCTGAGCCCAGGACATGTTCCTACCAAACTACCATATTGCTTCCAGCATATGGCTCTAAATCGCTTGCCAGCCTCTTTGGTGTCTTTCTAGAGACCCAACGTGAAGGCTTCCACATTACTTTGCTAGGACTGCCCTAATAAATACCACAGACTGGGTGGCTTAAATAACAGAATTTTATTCCTTCACAGCTCTGGAGGCTAGAAGTTCGAGATCAAGGTGTCAGCAGGGTTGACTCCTTCTGTGGCCTCACCTTGGCTTATAGATGCTACCTTCTCCCTTTGTCCTCACAGGGTCTTCCTTCTGTGTGTCTGGGTCCTAATCTCCTCTTATAATGGCACCAGTAAGATGGGCGCCCACCCCATGACCTCATTTTACCTTAATTACCTCCATAAAGACCCCATCTCCAAATAAGGTCATATTCTGAGGTTACTGGGAGTTAGGACTTCAACATATGAATTTTGGGAGACAAATTCAGCTCACAACAGCTCCTTATAGGAATTTTATGGCTTGCTCTTGATTTCAGTCCCAGTCTGATACCTAAGGTGGGCAGTGAAAACAAGGAGTGCCCTTTTGGAGCGGCAACTTCTGCCTGGGGAGATGGTACTGTGTGGTCACTCTTCCAATGCCATATTCGAACACAGGACTGGAAGAGAATCATATGCTTTGCTTTTGGGGGTTACAGTGAAAAGAGTTAGGTCAGGGACTGAGGCTTGCTACAAGAATATACCACTGGTAAGGGAGACATAACACCAATGCAGTCTTCCCAGAGCAGGCCTCCCTGAGAACTGACCTCTCTCAGGATAGAGTACCTTACTAGCTGACCCCCAGGAAGCTTGTTTCATGCCTCTGTTATGTGTTCTCTGCACAGGGCTAGACCATGATGGTGCCTGGGTACCGAATGGTGCCTCCTTCACTGGCTCCTCATGATTCTCTTTCTCTTGTGGCATGTCCAGCTTTCTTAGGAGAGAGGATCTGATTGGTCCATAGAGTCCTTGCCATAATGGCGGGGGGTGATGGTTGGGGAGGCCTAGAGCTCAAGCCACTCGTTGCTGCATGGCCAACCCCCATCCTTGGTCCAGTCTTCAGAGGCCTGCGGATGGGGCATGTAGCCCCAGCACAGAGACTGAACAGGGGCAGCAAGCGCAATAGGCATTCGAGGCCTCCCATTGCGGCACACATAACTGGCAGACAGCTTATATACCAACCCCACAGCAAAATAAAATCTGCTTCTTAAGAGCATGTGCAATTAGGTCGATTGATGTAGGAGAAAGAGACCTGCATTCTAAGGCCAGCTTCTGTGTTTGGACAGGTCACTTAACCTCTTTGAGCGACTGGTTTCTTCATCTAAAAAACTGATGTAATAACCCTACCTTAAAAGCAGCATTCTAAGTCTAAAATGAGGTGAAGTTCTTAAAAGTACATCCAAATATTTTAAAGCAAGGTGATTGAATTTTTAATTTTAACATGTGCTTCTTCAGCCTTCTGTCTGACTGCCGATGTATTCCCGTGCCTGTTACTGTACCTTTGTACCACCCATCCTGTCGTGGGACTTATTTCACCAGAAGCCATATTGGTCTCAGTGATTATTTGAAATTTGCACATGAAATGTATAATGTTTATTCCCTGCACTTAAAGAACTTCTGAAGATTTGCGCTCATCCGGGAATCATGTCAGACATATTCAGAGTATTTGGGGGAATTTTCAGGAATGAGAACTAGCTGCTCCTTGCTTAAGGAAGGTTCCCACTTGAGTGGGCCATTTGCATAAGTAGCCTGTGGGGAACCCTGGTGCCTGGGAAAGGCCACATTTTGTGAACTGGGGGGTCAAACCCCTCTTCCTCTCTTCTTTAATCAGCGTTTGGCTCTTTCTTTGCAAATGCCGTTGAGGGCCCTGGAGGTGGAGGGCCTTAGGAAGCTACATGGTGTCCTTGGAACATTTCACTGACTGGCAGTTAAGGGCCCCGTCAGAACCAGTGACTCCCCATCAGAGATGTGGCCTCTACCCCTCCATGGGGGTGTCTGCTACCCGTTTGCTGCTTCAGGTCCTGGGCGGCTGGCTAGAACATGGGGTTCTTTGAAGGGTCACCTGCTTTCCTCCCCTTGCTTCAGAGCTAGTGCCCACGGGTCCCATACTTTCCCAAGGTAAACTGTCTCTTTAATCAACCCTCAACTCAAGTGGTGGGTTTCTGAATCATTTTTTTTTTTTAATCATGCTCCATTTTGCTAATTATCTGCTTCACTCTAGGACTCTAAATGTTGTGTCCTTAAATAATGTTTAACTTTTTTGTGAGGATGTGCCTTTGAGGTCTCTCTGTCCTGTAAGCCTCTATGGGTACTTTTCTTTCTTTTTTTAAGATTTTTATTTATTTATTTGATAGAGAGAGCAAGAGAAAGAGAGAGAGAGAGAGAGAGCACGTGCAGGGTGAGGAGCAGAGGAAGAAGCAGACTCCCCGCTGAGAAGGAGCCCCATGCAGGACTCGATCCTGGGACTCTGGGATCATGACCGTGGCTTAACCGACAGAGCCACCCAGGCACCCTGTGGGTACTTTTCTCAGGGTGTGTGTGTATGTGTGCATGCGTGTGCTGTCGTGCACTAGTTCTGTATGAGGGACTATATTATGTACTGAAACAGTGGGAGGCCTGAGGCTCGGAGAGTCTGATTCACTGGCCTGAGCTCGGACAGCTATTCCATAGTCATGGCAGGTCTTAAAGGGGACACAGCAGCTC
Organism: Callorhinus ursinus; assembly: GCF_003265705.2. Taxonomy (NCBI): domain Eukaryota; kingdom Metazoa; phylum Chordata; class Mammalia; order Carnivora; family Otariidae; genus Callorhinus; species Callorhinus ursinus. The sequence continues at coordinate 6,489,379 of NW_027397088.1, forward strand.
AGACTCTGCTTCCTATGCAGAACAGCCAAATGAAATCCGGGAGTGGACCGTCCCTCCTACTTGGAGCACCAGAGTTTTACCTTTCCAGATCAGTGTTGCAGACTCGAGGCCTGACCTGCTCACATAACGAACAGCAGAGGTTTCATGTCGAGGTTGCTAACGGCCCAGGTTTTATGACACAGCCCCCGCTGACCTGCTCCCAGTGCAGGCTGGAGACAGGCCAGCTTCTCTTCCTGTGGGGAGGAGCGCTAGGAGGGGAGTGAACAGCTGTTTTGGAAGATCGTCGGTATTTTCAAAACACCATTCATTTCCCTTGGGGCTTTTCTTACTCACAGTGGTGTGTCATCACCGAATCACAGAGAGGGGAGGCACACCAGCTGATTCTGTTCAGCAGGCACCTCGTCCACTGAACTGTCCATTGTATTTTATGTGTCAACAGTTCTAAGGACAGCACACTCCCAGGCTGTATTCCCTGGATGCCAAGTACAGGTAATGAAACTCAATCAATTTTAGCCTGGGGAACTCATTCCGAAGATGCTTGCTTATCCAAAATGGTGATCCGTGAGTGACTACGCGTACCAAGCGTGGGTTACCAGGTATCAAAGAGTTCGAGTCCAGAGGCCACCAGGCAACCTTAACAATACAACTCAAAGACTCCCTTCCGTAGGAAACCTCTCACGATACCCCCGTCCTCCAGGGAGAGCTGTTCATATTGGTGGCCACTCTACCTACATGTACGTCCATCGAAAAGCCACTAACGTTTTATTGTACTTCATGTTTTCATGTGTCTCCTGCTAGACTGTAAACTGGAGGGTAGGAATTTTGATCGATTTTCCTCAGTACTTACCCTAATGATTGGACAATTAGTAAATAGTCACGAAATGAATAAAATCTTCTTAGCCATGGACTTGCAGACTTACATCCCCACTTATCCACAGGGGAAATGTTCCAGGACCCTCAGGGGATGCCTGAAACCACGGATAGTACTGAACCCCATATATACTCTGGTTTTCCTGTATGTATACATCTGTGATAAAGCTTAATTTGGAAATGAGGCACAAAATGAGATTAACAACAATAATCAAGTAGAATAATTATAATATGCTGTAATAAAAGTTATGTCTTTGTCTCTCAAAACCCCTTACTGTACTGCACTCACCCTTCTTGTGATGTGGCGTGACAGAACGCTTACACGATGAAATGAAGTACGGTGAGTGACACGGGCGCTATGATGTAGCGTTAGGCTTCTATTGACCTGCCGGGGATACATCAGGAGGACTATCTGCTTCCAATCGCAGTTGACCAGGGGTAACTGGAACCATGGAGAGCAAAACTGCCGACAAGGCGCGGGGACGACCGTATGCTAATATACATATGTGTCTACGTATGTGGACATGTGTATGTGTGTATGGACTATAACACGTCCCTACAGATACGTGTCTACGCATATATAATACATATTTTAGACACCAGTAGCTTCTCATTTTCAGGGGACAAGTTCATTACTGCGGAGACCTATAAATGCAGAACAGTAGAGGCTTAAGCATGAGCTATGCTGATCCAGGACAATCCATCTATACTGCTCTTCGGAATACTCTAAATCCCAGATGTGTCTTTTTCTTTAAGTCACTTGACCATTGTTTAAGCTTTCTGATTGTTTGGATTAAGGGCTAATGATGGTTTACTCCGAGATAGAACTTACCCTGAAAAAAATAAAACTCTTAATTTTAAAACCTTCTGGAATATCTCAAGTTATTCTTTCCCCTTTTGAAACAGTAATTGAGAGTTGATATTCTGGCGTATCCTGTCTGCCCTGCGTGTAGAATCTAACCCAGCACCTCAGGAAGAAGAATGGAAGAGGATTTTTTTAAATGTTAAAAAATAAAAATAGAACTTCCTCCTGTGCATCTCACTCCAGCTTCTGTGGCAGACCTCGGTTGCCTGCTTTCTAGGATTAGATAAGAAAGTAATTTGCACAGCTGTAAACAACTCAAAAGAAGGGCAGATTTGAAAGGCTCCGTGCTGTGTCGGCACTCATGATTGGAGTCCAGTGGGGCAGTAGGGCAAGCACAGAAGGATGGGGCCTGTAAGGGAACTCACGGGGTGCAGCAAACCCTCCACAGCCCAGTGTTGGCTTTCAGGGATCCCTTGCGTGCTCCTGAAACTCCAGTTCCACGGCCTCTGAGAATGAGCACAGTTCCCCTGGCCCTGGCGGGGCCCAACCCTGCAGTGCTCACCTTCACACCATGAACATGGCCCCGTCCCAGAGAGATGGGACTGAAGGAAATGAAGAACTTGGAACATGAGATTCAGGAAGACGCTTGATTGGCAGCTTTTTAAAGAAATGGTTCTTTTAGATGAAGGAAATAAATAGTTCCACTCTAAGAAAAACTCTTACCTCCCTTATGATCTAGCTTCACACACATAACACACATATGCACAAAAATTTTCTTCCTTGAAGAGGAAGCAAATGTATGTGGGTGAAACGAGGAGCTGAAATAATAATCCAGCTTTGATCAAAACTCCTTGTTATAGTGTTCCCTCTGAAAATAATTTCTAATCAATGAGTGCTACCACAGAGCACCGAGGAGTAATTACCTTACATGTGTTTCACTCTGAGCTGTGATTAGAAACAAGATGTGAGATCAGAGGGGCATAAGACGAATATAGGAAGGGAAAATCTCAGATAGGAGCTGAAATGCACAGGCTGTGGGATATTTAAGACGCATGGAGTCTTGCTCCAGGTAGTGATGCCCACATTCATTCTTTCTATCGGGTGACGTTTCCCCGCTACGCTGAGGATAGCATCAGGCTGTTGAGATACCTTAGCACATGCTGCCCTCATCTACAAACACAAGGCAACCAGCTGGCTCCCACTGAAGTATGAGCTTTAGTTCCCAGGTATTCTGCTACAGGATTTGGGCTCCTGCACCTGCACCTGCACATTTCCCATTGGTTAGGAGCCAGTTTTCAGCATGGTCTGGTTGGCACAGTCACCAGCCTGAGCAGTCATGGAACCTGGGCTTTATTAGTCCAATGTGCGAGGCAGGGACCTGGAAAAGGGAATCATACACTTGGAATAATTCTACCAGTGAAAGAAAAACTTAAGAAGAGGCTAGGGTCAAGTGCGTGGTAGTATTGAGAAGCTGAAGACCCATTGGTCTGTTGAGGAGAGAAGAGGTCTTTGGCCCAAAGTGTTTGCTGGGCATTTACTGAACCCATGAGAGTTTCCGAACTCTTATGACTATATGGTGAACATATAATGAAAATACCCACACACCGAGAAGCAGGAACGTTCACTCTGATAACCATCCTGCCATAGGGCAATGCTCAGGTGGAGAAGGTTCCCCACATTTGTCAGTAAGACAGAGGCTCCCTCTGCAACGAGATCACCATTTAGCCACAACACAGCCACCCTTGGGCCTGCTCCTTCCTTTCCTTGAGAGGTGCCAGTTGTGTGCACTGATTCCTTTTAACCCTTGTCTTCAGATAGCTGAAAGAACGTCAGCATTTCTACACATGTGATCTTTAAAAGCCTCTCAGTGTGCTTAGCATGTGATTTCTTTAAAAGCATCCTTGCTAGGTGATGCTCTCCCCAGAGAAAAGCTTGGAGGGCCACGGTTTGATCTACCAGTTTTAAACTCATTATCAGTGGTTCATTTTATCTTATGATGTTCCTAAGGCTTCACCCTGAATTCCTCGTCCCAGTAGATAATAATATAGTTTTTTAAATTCTTATCCTTTGCAAAAGAATTGAGAGAAGCTCGAATGAATGGCAGGTTGACTATAGTGTCATTCTCTGAATATGTTTACAAATGGGAATAGCTACAAATACAGGATGATCAAGGGCTCACCTTAAATGTTAACTGAGAAAATAGACCAAGTGAACTCCGATAGTTGACCCAGATCTTATGATTTCTGAAGAAAGTGACATGTAGTCACAGAATGGGACCTTACCAAATATCGTTGCTTTAAAAACTTACTAGTCGACTTGGGTAAGACATCCTTTCCACCTTCAAGGATGCTTAAGCTCTTCCTAGGTTATCCTGGAAACCATTCACCCTGCAGTAACTACTAGCCACCTCTGAAACAGCGAAGGGCAGTCATCCTCCCACTGGTGTGGAACTGGGGACTGGACCAGAGTGCCTTTCCCTGCTTGCAGGCAGAAGTAAAACAGCCAGAATGTGCCTTAAGTATCCAAGGAAAAATTTGGCCAAGGCTCTGGGCCAGTGTGTCTGTTGTTATTTTAGATTTATTCAATTAGAGTCCCAAGCGAAGTAAATTGAGCTGTGTAGCTGATTTGAATATTACCTTGGAAGAGAGTGTAAAGAGATTAACAAACCCTAAGGGACTAGGGAAGAAGCCTGCCAGGCTCCTCCTTCTGTCCCCACACTCAAGTCGGGTGTTACAGACTCATTTACGAAGGACCAGAATCAAAGCAGAAGAGCAGACGTGCCTTTTGTTCGATGCCACATAGTACTTTTCCTGCTTTACTGTCCTCCGAAATTTCCTCCGTGTGTGTGAACCACAGCAAACATAAAACTGGCACGTGGGGAAGCTTTCACGTTGAAGGGGGCTTCTGAGAAAGGGGGGCATTTGGCCCAGTTGAATTGTGCCTTTGTCTTGGCATTTGTGTTGTCTGGCACGGTCAGCTGCATTCAACTGATGTGGTGCTTCAAAAAATCGGCGCATGAGAAATATTAAAATTAATTGCACAGGCCTCGCGTTTCCTGAGGCTATAGGATAAATAAACCATGAGCTTCCTCGGCTGCACCGTCTTTAGCGCCGTGTAGCGATTGGTTGTCTCACACTTCATTCAAAGAGGGAGGCATTTTTTACATGTTTTTTACTCACGGTTTAACCGAGGTACGGGAATAGGATGATGCCAAGGAGGCCATCCTGTTTTCAGGATCCAAGTGGTATTTTTAAATAGAAGTCTTTCATGCTTTGGCAGATTGAGAGGGTGATGAGTTTTTGAGTAGATTAGGAAGTTGGAACTGAGGACAGAGAGGGAGCAGTGGGGAAACACAGAGGACAATGTTGAGGTTTTCTCGGGGGTTACTCTTCCCTCTTAATCATGACTTTTTAACATTGTTCTTATTCCCATGGGCTCTCACTGTTTTCAGGGTATATCCAGTGCTGCGCTTAATATCAAGGCTACAGGACTGCACTGAGAATTAGGTTAGGGAAGCATATAACCAAGCTGCAGTGGCTCTAACTGGTTAGTGGCCACTAACTAGTTGTGTGACCTTGGACAAATCACTCGTCTCCGAGAACCCACTTCCCACTTGTGAGATGAGGGAGTGGGGTCACGCCATCTCTCTGTCCATTCCAGCGTTGCCCATCTGTGGTCTGCGTCTTGTGGCCTTGGGTTCTGGTCTGCTCTGCAGAAGAGAAAGGGTTTTCAAAAAATGCCTAATGGGGGGCGCCTGGGTGGCTCAGTTGGTTAAGCGACTGCCTTCGGCTCAGGTCATGATCCTGGAGTCCCAGGATCGAGTCCCACATCGGGCTCCTTGCTCAGCAGGGAGTCTGCTTCTCCCTCTGACCCTCTTCCCTCTCATGCTCTCGATCTCTCATTCTCTCTCTCTCAAATAAATAAATAAAATCTTAAAAAAAAAATGCCTAATGGGGTTTGGATTAGCAATCTTTAAAACCGTTATGGTTTCCCTAGCTCCTTATAAGTATTTTTATCAGAGAATACTAGGCAGTGGAGATGAAACCCATCACATCTCCTTTACTTGTTATTAGTACTGAGGAGCTTGAGATTTAGGAGCAGGAGAATGACAACAGTGGCCCAGATGCATCTTTGGCTTAGTTTTGTTTGCAGCGTTCCTCCTTCACAGTTAGGAAGGGTATGGCGCTTCTCTGTTGCTGCTCATTTACCACTTCATCCCATCCCAAGCAGGGAGCTTGACTTTGGGCCTGCCTCCCTTCCCCCACCTCCTCCTTCCCTCCCCTCCCGGTAGGCACCCACATCTTACTTATTTTCGTACCCTGAGCATAGTCTTTGGCACATAACAGATAATCAAAATGTATTTGTTGACTGCCTGGGTTCAAAAAGTAGACCAAGAACATGAGAAGGAATACTTGGAATTGAATATAACCAACCATGTCCTTAAAATAAAATGGAATGAACATTACAAGGAAAGATAGAGCATGCACACATTTGCCAACCTGTACTGGAATAAATGTGGGCTAGAGTTACCTAAAATATTTTGGAGATGGATCAATCACCTCTGATTTCTATACCATCTTGGAAAATGTATAACTTGCTCTATCAAACGTACTCCAATCACTGCTTTCTTCATTCAGAAAGCTAGAACAGCTCATCCCTTCTACTTCAAGCACCACACCTTGAAAACAGTCGAACAAAAACAGGTTCAAAATAAAGCAGGACATCTCCTAGGGAAGAGTCAGATGGAGAAATGACTAGAATTTAAAAGCAGGTAAAATACAGTCATGTGCTTTAACTTCCACACAACAGTCAATGAATGATACTGCCACACATCCGGTAACCCAAAGAACCTTCTAGACTCTCCCTCTTTTTGCAATTCCTGCCATTGGCTTATAAGCTAAAGGTTAACAGCATGGAAATCTGGAGTCGAGCTGCCTGGGTTTGAATTACAGGTCTTCACTCACTGGTTGTCATTTCAAGCATCCTGCCTCAGTTTCCTGATCTGTAAAATGGAGGTAATACTAATCCCAGCTACATTTGGAGTGTTGTAAGAACTGAATTCATGTGTGTAAAGTGCCAGGCACACCACCTTCTGGTCTCAGTGACAGCTCTATTTCTCACTGAAAACGAGTATACCGTTGTTTGGTTTTAAGTAGTCTGAGAGACATAGGATAATTTCAGAGAAGTGCTCCTTGGTAAAACTCATGATGCTGAACTGGGGTAGATTCATTAAGTTCAAGGCCAAACCTAACATTTCTCAGCAGCCTCTTTTGCCAGCTCACTAATGTCTGTGCCTCATTCCAGCTTCAGAAATGAGACCAGCTCCCTTGGGGCTCTCCCTCACCGGCAAGAACATGAGCCGTCCCCAGATCTCCGGGCTGTCTGTGTGTCAGTCTGAGCTTCTAGTCCCACGTGCAGGGCAGCCTGTTCTCCCTGCCTGGGAGCTACCTGTCAGGCCCTGTGTGTCTCCCTCTCCCTGCTCCCAGGGACCCACTCGCAGTCGGTTGGAGGGAGGGAGGGAAGAAACAAGGGTTTTTTAGAACCGGGATTTCTGGTGAATGTCCTTTGGATCCTATTTTATAAGCTGCCGAACTCCTTACCCTCCTTTCTAATGCTTGCTTTTGTAATCTTTGCCTTCTCCTGTTTTGTTTTGTTTTGTTCCCTGTCTGTCTTTCTCTACCCTTCAAAGAACTCAAATCCTAAAGCTAGTTGTGTTTTTTTTAACCCAACTCTCTTTATTTGAAGTATATCATTCAAGTCCACTACCCTTTTTAAATTTTCTTTATAGATTTTTTTAGTGCTATAAAAATATTATCTATTAGTATGTTAGTGTCTGCCACCAAACACACCCCCGTGGAGACAAGAACTTTGTACTGCTCGTGCTATCATCAGGTCCCAGACAATCCCCAGCACTTAGTAGGTACTCAGTTAATTGTTGAACGAATAAATGCTATATAAAACAACATTGTCCTCTGTGTGTATAATGTCTGTGGGCTAATAGCCAAGGATGAGATTTAGGAGCTCGTCATTATTGTTTTGACAGTCTCATTACAAAATGTCTTAAAAAAAAAATCACCAAAGCACACCACGCCCCAGTTTGTCAGAAGGTTAATTTCTGTAACTACAGTGGTGGTTGGTAAATCTCCTTGATGAGTCTGGCAGAATTATGGCTGATGTGAAAAGGTATATAGTTAGCATCTGTTTATGCTGTGCGTATATCTCTCATCCATTCTGTACGTATATTTTAAGGAATACTTCTCTGATGCTGTGTTTTTTTCTATTTATGTCTTCACCATAAAAATATAAATAGATCGTTTATCTCCGGTATCCTTCAAGTAGCTTGCATCATTTCACTTTTTTAAACTTTTACATAACCGAAGTTTCTATCCCCAGAATACATCTGAGTGGCTGGGAGCAACCCTAGAGACACTGAGGTGAGCTCCTAATGAGCCCTGAGGCTTGTTACAGGGCCCGGAGCTGTGCGCACTGCCTGCCAGGTAGTCCGTTCCCAGCAACATCCTGCAGGGTACCTGCGGTGTTCACCCCGCCTGGCGCCAGACCACAAGCCCTTTACAGGTAGAGCTGATCTCTGTTCATTTTCTGTCCTCCACCAAGTATAACCCAACTCTTTGAACATGGTAGATATTTTAATAAATCTCCCATGAATTTGTCATGTAAACATTTCTTCTTTTTAATTGAGATACAGTTGACACGTAACATGATACTAGTTTCAAGTGTACAACGTAATGATTTGATACTTGTATATGTTGCAAAATGATCACCACAATTAAGTCTGGTTCACATTCATCAGCATGCAGTGACAAAGTTCTTTTTTGTGTGTGCATCAACATTTCTTGAATGTCAACTGTATCTCAATTAAAAAGAAAAAGAAAATATCACTTAGTATTTATTAACTATGTACTACTAGCTATTATGCTTAATGCTTAACATCACTGAAACTGATAGCTCGATAACGTGACTGCTGTGACCCTTGTCACTTACAGAAGAGAAAATCAAGGCTTAGAGAACTTGTGTGGCTTTCCCAAAGTGCGCACACGTAGTAAGTGACAAAGCTGGGTTCACACCCAAGCCTGTGTGTCTGGAGCCTGTGCTCTGATCTGCTAGCCACGCAGCAGAGACTGAGTGAGGCTGGTGGGGGTCCACAGGAGAGGTTTGTCACGTGGGCTCTAGGGTTAGTCATGAGGAGAAAGCCATGACTGTTGGTGAGAGAGCCCTAAAAATATCCCTCTCTTTGACTTTTTGGTCAAAAGACCGCAGACATTTTCTGAGAAGGGTTTTTTGTTTTCATTTTTTTTTATTTCCCGGGAGTATTTTGGTTGCTGGAAAAGGTGACAGTTGGCATTCATGTTACTGGACAAAGGACCCCTCTGTTGGAGCCATTCCCTTTCCAGTCAGGAACTCTTTCAAACTAAGGTCAGAGGGCTGAGCCAGAGCTTTGGGTAGAATTCATGGAGCAAAAGTGAGACATTTGGAACAAGGGGTAGAATGGGGTGTGGTGGCCACAGTAGGCTGAGAAAGGTCACCTGAATCTTCAAGGGCTGATGGTATTTATCCTGGCACTGATTCTAAAGTGGAACACGTTCTAATAGATGGCCCCTGTTGGAAGAGGCCCTGCACTCCTTTGGAGAGGCGTGTGCTCTCGGGAAGACGGTGGGACTTTAGGATCAGGCAGACCCGAGTTCAGGTTCTGATTTCATTTCTTACTGGTTTTGCGAGTGTCAACACATTACACACCTTGCCCTGGTACTTCACATTATCTCGCCTAAGAAGTAAGGTGAATAGACTTCTGATTAAAGATGGCAGATTGAACACAAGCATTAATCTCAGTCACCTCTCAAGATGCCATTATAGCCATGGTAAAGTTGTGTTTGTTTATTTATTGTGGCACATATTAATTAAGGACTAAATGAATGAGAGAGGAGACATAACATTTGGAAGCCGAGAAGCAGTTGGGGAAGTGGTAGCTACTTTAAACAGACCCCAGAAAGCCGAAATCCAAATTGGCAGTGGGGAAAGCCAAGAAGCAGCCCAACCTAAACTACAGTATTTGGGCCTTAGTTGTACCAGTTCCCTTTGGAGTGGCAGGTGGGGGGTGGGCGGTTAAGACAGGAAGCAGAACTCCAGATTTTCTCCCCAGTTCTATGTAGCATATATTGCTACAGCCCAGTACCTGACAAGTCTTCATCTTGAGAGAAGGCTAAAGATTTCTCTCTCAAGAAGATAAAATGGAGGATCTCTAGTTTTGGGTATGAAGTGAAAGTTTACTAGCTGGGTACTGAGACCTCCACCTTTTTTGTCGACTTGCCTCCCTGAATCCTAGCCACTTGAGTTACCACCCCCATCCTTGCAGGATGGTGGGAATAGCCACTCTGGGGATCTTACTAGCCTATGAGGAAAGAGCTGAATAGACCGACAGGGTTCCCCAAGAAACAGAGCACACAAGTCATTCTTCAGTGAACCCCTCTCCTGGTATCTCAGTTACCTTACCTAAGAAGTAGAGTTAATAGACTTTTGATTAAAGGTGGCCTATTAACAAGCACTAACCTCAGTTACCTGTCAAAATGGTATTACACTAACAGCACAGTTTAGAGTGACAGTAAAGTAAAGCCCTACCCTTCCACAAGGCGCATGTACAAAGACACAGGGCTCCCGGCAGCTCTTCCTGAACTACCAACACACATCCAAGAAGTACCAGGCATTTGCAAAGTAAGACCAAAGCAAAAACAAAAACAATAAATGCAGCTCGAAGGAACCTTAGGATGTGGAGGAAGAAGAAAACATGAAAAAAAGAACTTGCCTCTAACATACTTAGAGAAGTAAAAGATGCTAATGCTTTTGGAACAAAAACAAAGACTCGTTTAAAAATGGAATACTCAGAGAACAAAAGGAGCTCTTAAAAATTAGAAATGTGATAGCAGAAATGTAGAAGTTGAGTCCTCCTAAAAAGAGCAAGAAAAATTTAAAGAAAAACATAAGAAAATGTGCATTTCCACATTGCAAAGACTCACTAAGTACCCAGGGCAATGAACAAAATTGGAGTCATACCAAGACTCTCAGGGCCTGACAGAGAGATGGAGACAAGAGAAGATCCTCAAAGCTGAACAGTATGAATCAGGAGTTAGAATGACATCATATATTTTGGCAGTAGCGCTAGAAACCAGAAGAGTAATGCCTTCAAAAGCTTGAACAAAAATAATTTTCAACCTAGAATCCAATGTTTGGCCATACCATCCATCAAACCTCAGGGTAGAAGAACGATGCTTTCCGACTACTAGAGGACAAGCCACCAAAATGAGAAGTAAGCCAAGACAAGGTAGGAGGTGAGGCAGGAGACCCAACGTCCAAGAGAGGCAAAGTGTGTCCCCAGGATGCCAGAGAATGACCATCCCAAAGCCCCAGCTGTGCTGCAGTCTTCCAGAAGCGGATCCATCCAGATTGGAGCAGATCAGAAGGCTCCAGGGGAGACTTTAGCAGGGTATAATAAATGAATACTTAACAAGAGCCATCATGATCACTTACATTTATTGCAAAGCCAGCATGTATCAGATACATTTCTAAGCAGACAGGTATTCACAATTAAATCCTAAGGGTAGCCATTAGACAGATGAGCGTTATTATCTTCCTTATACAAGTGAGGAGTTGAGGCACCCGGTGCTTAAATAATTAGTCTAAAGTCACACAGCCAGTAAGTGGTGAAGCTGAGATTTGAACCCAGGCAGTACACACTCATAACCACTGCCCCACGCCCTCCACCTCCCTCACAACAGGAGAAGAGTGTGGAAATGCACACGTTTGTAGAAACAACACAGATGAAAAGTCAACACGGCTATTGAAGCCAGGGAAAACAAAAAGTTGCACAGGAAAAGAAAAGTAATCATAGTCTCTGCGTTCACACATAATAATGTGAGCCAGTGAATGTCTCAATGTACCTTTACTGGGACAACGGTGGGCCATATGCCTGCGCAGGATGGTTGTGTGGGAGGAATGGGGTGTGAAAGAGCTGAGTGCTTTTCTTCTGTAGTGCAGAGTTAATATATGATGCCTAAAATGAAAAAAAAAAAAAAAACAAACAGAACTCCAAGACCTAGCCATACAAGTATCTTATTTAAAGATACAGAGAGAAATAGCAAGCGAATCCACTAGAAGAGGTGAGCACAGGTTGCCTCTGCGGAGCCGACTGTGGCAGGATTGGGCCGGGGCTTGCCGTGTTTGGGAATAAGCCCTTAGAATTACTTGGCTCTTCAAATATGTGCAAATATAACTTTGATAAAAATGAAAACTAAATTTTAGAAAGCAATACCTGGCAGGCAGGACTGTTAAAAAATAAATTTGTTTGATCTTCCTACAAACTCAGTAAATGTTAATTTTCCTCCCTTTTTCTTTCAAGGCACCAAGTTCCTAGCACATGCAGAAATCAAAAGACTGGCACGTGGCTCTGCTGCCTGCCCACTTTCCATCTTGTGGCTACCCCTTCGGCCCTTTCATTTCTCAGTCACTAACGCTCAGTGAAGAAGAGAAAAGTAGGGAATTCTATTGACAGAGACGTCTGATCAGTGCTTGTTAGCATCACCAGCCTCTGTTGGGCCCCTCGATTGAGGCACAGCAAATGGCCAGATCTAAGGTGTAGCTAATGTGCAGAGAGAAACCTCCAGCTTTGGTGGGAAAGGGCAATAAAAGCATCTCACTGTGTTCTGAGCAATGAGCATCCAGTGCATTTCCTGACTGGTGGTAATGGACAGGCTTCCCTCCAGATAGTCTGTAAGGAAATGATAGTGTCAGAGATCCCAAAGGTTTCTGTTTAGGCACCTCAAAGTAGGGCAAGGGGCCAGTATCTTGAAAGACAGAGTTTGGGGTTTGTGTGTGTGAGGGAGAGAGAGACAAAAATGTATATATTTATAAAGCATACCATATGCTATTTGTTCAGTGCAATCTGTATTTTATTTTTATCTCTTCTGACTTGAAAGATAGGGAACGCCTATTAGTAAGCCTAGTCCTATGTATATATATGCATATATATCTATATTAATATCAAGGCTTCTGTATTGATAAATTGACTTAAAAATTTAGAATTGACTTAAAAATTCAAAATTGACTTAAAAGTGACTTAATAAATAAAATAAAATAAAATAAAATAAAATAAAATAAAATAAAAATTGACCTAAAAATGCTGTTCACTTCTGGCAAAACCTAGGATATTGATTTATCACTAGGATATTGAAGAATCTTTCTTTCTGTTGGAGGATCACTTCTTATTTTACAATAGTTCTTGTATAGGGTAATTATGAGTTTGAATAGAAAGAGTATATTGATTTACTATGATCTACTACCATGATCCAAGTTACCCCACCTCTCCAGAAAAATTGAAGAAAAGATACTTCACCGATTCAAATCTATTAGTATTTATTGAGCACCTACTTCACAGAAGACATTGGACTGGCTGCCGCAGACACAATGACGGATAAGGCAGGCTCAACCCTTAGCCTTTTTTAGTTTGTTTTGGAGAGGAAACTCATAAGAACTAAGTAACAGCAGCCCAAGTCTGAGGAGAATAGCATGTGAGAGGACTAAAAAGGCCCTCTTTGGGGGGCTCAGAGGACAAAGATCTCATTTCAGGGACCAGGAAGAGTTCCAATGAGTTGTCTTAAAGATTTGCCATATTGTAATTATAAAACAAACACATTCCAGCCTCCTTTCAGTCATTCCCTTGCTCATTCCACAAAAGTGAGTGCCTACCATCTGTCAGGTGGCTCTCTGGGCACTGAGGATGCCATCAGTGAACAAAACAAGGCCCCTTCAGAGAGTACGTAGCCCAGCTAGAATATCTTCCATCACAGCAGCTGCTTAGGCAAAAGTTTGAAAAGGAGAGGTTGCATCTCCTCTGTTCTGACTCTTATTTGTATTCTATGACCATTCAGAAGTTTCCTGTGTGATATGCATGTGACATTAGCCTTCAGCAGGGCTGGGCAGTTCTTGGTGGTCTCGGGCTTTGACTGACATGGGTGCTGTATGTAAATACGGTGCCAATGGTACCCTGGGTTCTTCGGTAGCTAGCATCCATGACATCACTAATAGAATGAGCAGTGCCCATCAGATGGCCCTGTGGCCGTGGAATCAGCATCCAGTTAGGGCCCTTAGGACTCCTGGGAGAGGCGGGAGCAGGCGAACTGAGTAAAGCAGGGCTGCCCCAGCCCAGCTGGGTCATGGAAGAGGAGGGATCTTTGATGGGTCATCACAGCCTTTCCTGAACCTCCCCCACGTCCGTGTGTTTCCTCTTGGCAGATCCTACGTCAGCCCACCCTTTCCCAATTCTTCTCTTCAGTGTTAGCTGATCATTTCAGGAAGATTAAATCAGAATTTCAAAAATGTTTTTCTGGAGTTGCTGTTTAAAATATTTATCCTTCAAAGAAAGATGTTGCCAGACTGATCCATCCTTTGTGAATAATAGCTTGGGCTGCATTAGTTGCCCCTAGGATTGGGGGAGTGCCTTTCCCCTTAGGATTAACGGAAGGTTTGGTAAGGAGAATCATAAGACCAAAAAGCTTTTAAGACCTAAAGACCTGAAACTCATGAGGGTGGAACCCAGCCATTGTAAAGACTGTGCAGAACAGATTTATGTATTCCCTAGAGGACTCAGTATGTCAGAAACCTCCTACTCCATTGTGCTTGCATCCAGGCAGTGGGTACCCTCCGGCACCTGTCCTTCTAATTATATGCTTTTCTCTCACTGTGTCTTTCTAACCAAATTTTGCCTTCCTTAAACTTACAAAGCTTGAGTTTCCACTGTATGATCTGAGAAAGCCCTCTTTCCTTACCATTTGAGTGATACTCCTTTCAACTTAATTTTTTTTTCATTTGTTTTTGTGCCCAGAATCCCGCCTTTCATTCCGTGGTAGCTGTATTCGTTTCCTGTTACTGCTATAACAAATTGCCACAAACTTAGTGGCTTAAGACAGTACAGATTTATTACCTTACAACTGTGGAGGTCAAGGTGTGAAACCAGTCTAACTGGGGGCTGAGGTCAGGATGTCAGCAGGGCTGGTTCCTTCTGGAGGCGCTGACAGGAAAATCCCCTGCCTCTCCTGGCTTCCAGAGGCCCCCTGCCTTCCTTGGCTCGTGGCCCCTTCCTCACATCACCCTGACTTCTGCCTCTTGCGTCTCATCTCCTCTGACTCTGACCCTCCTGCCTCCCTCTATTAGGATTCCTTGTGATCACACTGAGCCCGTCCCAATCATTCACGTCTCCCCATCTCACGATCCTCAATTTAATCACAGTTGCAGAGTCCCCTCTGCTGTGTAAGTGAACGTATTCACAGGTTCCAGAGATTAGGATGCAGACATCTGTCGGGGGCCATTCTTTTGCCTACCCCTGAATAAAAAGAAATAGACTGAGAGAATAACATGCTTGAGCAATCTGTTTTGTCTTTCATTTCATTCTTGCCCACCTGCCAGAGCAGTGACACTTTCAAACAAACCCTAGACCAACAGCATGTTTCTCCTTGAGCTTGTTCTCTGATGTAGCTGTTTTAAACATCTGGGTGGTGTTTCCCAGTGAGAATGGAAAGCTTGTGAATGGTTACCCATGTTGTAATCATTGGTCATCCAGCGAGTGTCACCTGACTGGCTTTTGACAGATACTTTAATGTTATATAGATACATTACAGACACTAAAATACTACACACTTCACATGTTGTTCTGTAATGTACATAATATATATAATGTGTACACATTATACATTGTATGTTTATGTATTTTAGATGCATTATATGTATATGTATGCATACAGTTATTTTGTATGATATGTATATAATAATGTTTAATATATATATAAAAATATATAAAAACCTTGGAAATTCTTTTCAGCTGTTATCCCCTAGTCCTCCTTTTGTGGGTATATATTTCCAAAAAATAAATAAATAAATAATAGGAGTGCCCTTTATTATTGTTCAGCTACCAGCTCCCCCTCAGCTTAGAAGACTGATTCCTATATCTTTTTAGGGAGAAGACTTTATCTAAGTGGGGGCCAAAGAGCTTAAATCTTTCTGGCCGAACCCAGATGAAGGATCACTTGGTGCAGTGAAGGTGTCTTTTCCACTCTGCTGCACTGATCAGACTGCTCAATCAAGCTTAGGAGAGGAAATGACATGGAAGATCAGATGTGGGAAATCACTTAAATATTTGCCCTCCTGTTAGACCACTGAAGTCCACTTCATGTGGGACACTGAGGTTTTTACCAGTAAGATGCGAGAAGGTGGCAACAGTAACACTGGTTCTGGAGGTGTGTTGTTCTAGAGTCCTCTGCCCTGTAAATGAGGTTCTGGCTTCGAAGGGGTTTTGGCTATTAGTGCTCCCTTGGGATTTATATGCATTTAGCTCCATGAAGCCTGAATTGCATTAATGGTTTTTAAAAGCAGAGAATACTGAAAGGGAACACAGAGTCATATTCAGAAATTGATGTTCAAAATTGTAACTCTGTTTTCAATAAAAGTCAACGTTCTATTATGGTCAGTAGTTTGTAAAGGCCCAGTAACCACGTTGTGGTTAAGAGCGTGGGCTTGGAGGCAGGCTGCCTGGGTTCAGATCTTGGCTTCACCACTTACTCGCTATGTTGCCCTAGGCAAGTTACTTAACTGTGCCTCAATTTCCACATCTGCAAGATGGGGAATAATAAGAAATGGTGCCTTCCTCAGGGTTGCTGTGAAGATTATATAAATGAATGTATAAAGGCACTTAGGAATGTCTGGCCCAAAGTAAGTACTCAGTAAACATTGGTGGTTATTACGAAGTTATTATTGTTATTACTCTGCAGAGATTGGAAGCATGAACACATTTTTACAAGATTTTCATCCCCAATAGTTACAACCAAATATAACATGTAAATACTTCAAGGAAGTGAACACTGAGCTATGCAGATGTATCCTTCTGGGGTCTGAGACCGTCATTTAACTCCATTTATCTACAGTAATTATCTCTTTGTACACTTGCTTCTTTAAGAAATATGTATTGCCCAGCACTTTATTGTCATAGCTATGGTGGCATTTACATTGTGGAAACTGGAGGGAAGGTGCCAAGAATTTTCCATTAGGGAACTAAATTTTTCCAGAGTGAGATAGATACATTGTTAGCAAAATCTATGACTGGGATGTTTGTCAGAAATTTTTAGGAAGATGCATTTTAGGAGAAATTAAGCATTTTCTTCTCCAAGATAAAACCAAGTTATTAGATAATTTTGACTGCATGTCAGATTGCTTAATCATCTTTTTTATAGATGCTGCTTGTAAAAAGAGTTTATATGTGCTCATATCCTATTTCAGTTTTGGGTTATTTTTTATTTGAGTTACTGCCTCCTGAGCTACCAGGTTACTTGGCACTGATGTTCTCCCCTGTTTTACAATTGTTCCCTATAATATTTTGCAATATATTGAGAGATTTTTATGCAGATTTCCAATATTGGACTACAGTTGCTTCTTTACCATGCTCCTTGTTAGCAATACCTGTTAGGATTAGCATTATGGGGGATTTCTCATAGTCACATGTGACTTATTGTAATTAGTACGATTGCTTAGGCCTTGGCTGTCCCCAGCCTTTCTCTGCTTATTTGGGTGTTTAATTATATATTCATCAAACATGAGACCCGAGAGAAAGATCTTGGAGAGCGTATTCTCCTGCTATGTCATTTTACCGTGAAGATTCCTAAACCCCGAGAGACAAGACTTTTCTAGCCAAGACTAATCTGCTAGTTAGTTTGAGAGTTACGACTAGATTTTGTTCATCCGGTAACTAAAGTAAGGGGATTGAGAAGAGAATCACATTTACTCTATTACACAAAGACCAAAAGGCCTGCCATCTCTTGCCGAACTCACAATTTAGAGAGGTGACAGTCAGGTGAATAGATGATTGCAGAATTGTCTTCTGATTTCCAGCCCATTGCTCATTCCCCTACACTGGAGTGCCGTGTGTCAGGGTGATGTAATTATTTGGTAGATACAGTTTTAGTCCATCTACACAGTTGTAAACTAGGCAGCTTTGTTTTTGACACCTATCTTTACATTTATCCAATTCCTTATTTTTCTATCTATGAATCCTTCAACAGAAAACACCATGAGAGGCACCTGGGTGGCTCAGTTGGTTGAGCATGCAGCTCTTGATTGGCTCAGGTCATGATCTCAGGGTCCTGAGATCAAACCCCGCATCAGACTCTATGCTTAGCACAGAGTCTGCTTGAGATTCTCTCCCTCTGCCCTTCCCCCTGCTCTATCGCTCTCTCTCTCTCTCTCAATAATAAATAAATAAAATCTTAAAGAAAACACACACACACTCATGAGTGCCCAAGCCCGGACACCAGGGTCACTTCAGTGCTATATACTAGGGAAAGAAAATCATGGTCCTTGGCTTCAAGTGATTTCTAGTCCAGTTGAAGGAGATAGGCATATAAAGAATAACGTACAAAGATGTGTTAAAAGAACTATGATACAAATATGACAAGGTGCATTGAAGACCATTTCAGTCCTGCTAAATCCTCCTAAGGCTTTCACAGATATTTCATGTGTTAGTTAATGGAATGAACTTTAAAATGTACCTTCTCAGGGGCATTTACATTTAATTTTTTTTTAATTTTATTTTATTATGTTATGTTAGTTACCATATAATATATCATTAATTTTTGATGTAGTGATCCACAATTCATTGTTTTCGTATAACACTCGGTGCTCCATGCAATATGTGCCCTCTTTAACACCCATCACCAGGCTAACCCATCACCCCAACCCCCTCCCCTCTAGAACCCTCAGTTTGTTTCTCAGAGTCCATCGTCTCTCATGGTTCATCTCTCCCTCCGATTTCCCCCTCTTCATTTTCCCTTCCTTCTCCTAATGTCCTCCATGCTGTTCCTTACGTTCCACAAATAAGTGAAACCATATGATAATTGACTTTCTCTGCTTGACTTATTTCACTTACCATAATCTCCTCCAGTCCCATCCATGTTGATATAAAAGTTGGGTATTCATCCTTTCTGATGGCTGAGTAATATTCCATTCTTTATCCATTCTTCTGTTGAAGGGCATCTCGGCTCTTTCCACAGTTTGGCTATTGAGGACATTGCTGCTATGAACATTGGGGTGCATATGGCCCTTCTTTTCACTACATCTGTGTCTTTGGGGTAAATACCCAGTAGTGCAATTGCTGGGTCATAGGGTAGCTCTGTTTTTAATTTTTTGAGGCACCTCCACATTGTTTTCCAAAGTGGCTGTACCAATTTGCATTCCCACCAACATTTTAAAATAGGTTGGAAATCTTGCTTTTCTATCTTCTCTCCTCTTCCCTCTTTCCCTTTCCTTCCTCTTAGGTTGAGGAACATGTCCAGAATGTGCCATTTCTGAAAGAGGTCTTGCTGGTAGACCTTGCTCTTGCTCCAGAATGGAGCAGCCACCTTCCTTCTTTACCCCACTCCAGAAAGAGAATGCCATTTGCCAATCCTGTACTCTCTCTGTCACAATCTCATTACCACCTTCATTCAGTGGTCCATTCATTCATTTGTTCATTCAGCTAAATGTCTGCTGTGTGCCAGGCACTGTAGTTAGAATGGAAAGCAAAGACAGACATGGCTGATATTTGTGAAGAACTTCGAGTGTAGACTAGATGGAGAAACTAAATTATAAAATTACATATAAATGTGAAATGACAACTGGGATAAGTGTTATCAACATGGTGTTTTCAGAACAGCTAAACAATGGGATCAATGTTGAGTGTGAGGTGGGAGAGAGAACATTCAAAGCTGAGGAGCAGCATAGGCAAGGGTCTGGCAGGAAAGACAGAATGCATCATGGACCCGGTAAGAAGGCCAGTGTAGCTGGACAAAAGGGAGAATGTGGTAATGAGGCTGAAGAGGTGGATAGGGCCAGACCGTGCTGAGCCTTATCAGCTGTGTAAAGATGTCTCACTTTATCAGGAGCAACAAGAAGCCCCCGAGATGTTTTAAACAAAGCATCTTACATGATTTGATTTGGCTTGCAAAAAGACTTTTTCTGGCCACTCTGTGGAGAATAGATTGGAAGGGGAAAGTGGCGCTGCAGGGCCAAGAGGGAGCTCTTGCCAGAGCTACACTAGAGATGATGGTAGCTGGGACGGAGATTATGGCCAAGGGGGTGAGGGAAGTGAACAGATCCCAACATGAATACTACAGCTTCCAGAGTTTGCTACTTAATTGACTATGAGGACACACGATGGATGACACCAAGTGTCTGACTTGTGGAACTGGATGGACAGTGCTGCCATTTGTTGATAAAATGGACATGGGCAGTCGAGATTTAGGTTTGAACATATTGACCTTGAGGTTTACCTGAGATGCTGAGGTAAACATGTTGCACAGGCAGTTTGAAATAGTCTGGGCCTGGAGACATGGGGACTAGAATATACATTTCTGGGTAATCTTCATTTAGGATATATTTGAAACTGAGGGTATGGAGAAGATTGACTAGAAGAATGGAATGAGAGTAACAAGGGACTTTGGGTGAATCTGAGAGGAACTCAGGCATTTAATGACCAGGTATATGTTAACAAACCTGAGGGGAATAGGCAGAGCTGGGCAAGTGAGAGAGAGCCAGGGCATGTGAGTTACGGAAGCCAAGGGATGTGTACATTTCAAGGTCATGAGGGTAGCCAACATCCCGCAACACATCAGAAGACTAATGACTTTGCTAATGACTAACAAAAAGTCATTGTATTTAGGCTTACACAAGAGTCATTGGTGACCTTAGTGAAAACGAGCATTCTGAGGAGGAAGAGGCAAGGTTAAAGTGGATTGAGAAAAAGGTAAGATGGGAGGAAATGGAGACAGTGAATAGAGACAGCTCAAGGAAAGCAGAAAGACAAGGTGGTAGTTGGAGGGGATGCGCAGGTCAAGGAAAGTTCTATAAGAAAGTAGTAAACTTCAGTTGTGTTTTAAAGTCAATAGAAATACACCAAGAATGAACCCCAATATAAAGTATGGACTTAGGTGATAAGGATGTGTCAGTGTAGGCTGATCCACTGTAACAAATGTAGCCCTCTGTCAGGGGATGCTGATTGTGGGGCAGGCTGTGCATGTGTGGGGAACAGGGAATATCTATGCCTACCTCTCCATTTTATTGTGAACCCAAAACTCCTCTAAGAAATAAAGTCTATTAAAAAGTCAATAGAAGGATCCAGTAGAGAAGGAGAGATTGATTATATGCGGGAGGAAGAGAGAGGGGATACCTGATGGTGCAATGTTCTTGAGAGAAGGCAGAACATGGTACCCAAAGCTGAATGAAGGAGGTGAACAGAGTTGACCTTGGGAAGGAGAGACAGATACCACAGGCTTCTCAGTTCAGCGACTGGAAATTGATGGAGTTCCCACCTGAGTGGCTTCTCTTTGCTCTGTGAAGTAAGTGGGAGCGCTTTCTTGAAGATGAATGAGGGAGAGGTCAGGTCAGGGTGGTTTGAGGATAATGGAGAACATTTGAAATAGTGTAGCAGAGTGGAGAAGCAGGCTGAGCAGAGAAGCCCGGCCTGTGTGCACTGGGCTGTGGATGGGGGTGAGCCCGTTCCCAGATCCTTCCTATGGGTCTCACATTGCTGATGCATGCCAACCTCTTCCTTCATTGGGAAGCTTCTTATTGAACTGATCTCTTGAAGTTAGTGTGTTCAACTGGACAGAAAGCTTTTTCACATTGAATGAAAAAAGAAGAAAAATGTTCTTATTGTTTTTCTTAGATTTCCTAGTTCGGCTTATCTTTGACATGGATCCAGGCCACCGTAATTTTTTATTAACTTCTTACCATGGGTTATTCTGCCTCAACATGTTTTTAAATTCACAACATTTTTTTTCAATATTCTTTTCTTCTCTCGGTTCTTTTATTACAGACCGTATTTTTCATTCGTTATATGTCCCCATCCTTACAGTGCATTCCTTACAATATTGTTCCTGCTGTTCTGTATGCATATTACTACTTCAGTTTTGCAAGGACTTCCCTGCAGAATGTAATTTATGAAATATGACAGTCATTGTCGTAACACCTCTGTGCTACGTGTTAAACTCACTCCAGCAGCAATGGGGAAGTGGTTACCCACACTGCCAGCTTCCAGAGCTTTGTGTTGCCCCTTGTGTTCAGAAGGAGCCTCCCTGGAGTCCTCTCAGGGTGGAGCCATAGAGAGAGGTATTGTCTACTGACGCCATTCATTTCTAGCATTTACTGTCTGAACTAATTCAGGAACAAGTGTATCGAGATTAATGAAAATGTGTGTAAAGACACACAATTTCTACTTTTAGTTATTAGTCAAAATTATAATTATCTAAGAAAGGGATGCTAACTGGTTATTTTCAGGTTCTTTCATGAGAAGCTAACAAGGTATAATTGGCATGGCAGTGGTCAAAAGGGAAGATGCTCAGGTGAGACCAGCTGAGTGTGAATGTTGGCCGTGTGTAGCCCTGGGCAGGTTATAACTTCTTTGTGCTCCCTTTCTGCTTCTGTATAAAATAGACCTACTATGACTCATCTCATGTGATTATTACAAGGATTGAAAGAGTTAATTCACATAAAACTCTTAGAACAACACCTAACACATCATAAGCACTTAATAGAGTCTGGCTATGGGGGCGCCTGGGTGGCTCAGTCCCTTAAGCATCTGTCTTCAGCTCGGGTCATGATCTCAGAGTCCTGGAATCCAGCCCTGAGTCAGGCTCCCTGCTCAGTGGGGAGTCTGCCTCTCCCTCTCCTCTACCCCTCCCCCCTCCCTCTGTTCCCCCCCCACACTCATGCTCACGCACTCTCTCTTCTCTCGAATAAATAAATAAAGTCTTTAAAAAAATCGAGTCTAGCTATTATTGTAGATACTAGAATGTGCTTCAGAAGTCTCTTATCTTCTACCGCCTCCTCTTGTCAGCAGTTCTATTTAGGAGACACTCCATTTTCATCACATGCAACTTTAAAAGTAGGTTATTGTATGCCCAATTTTTCACAATGTATCAATTAATATGACCTATAGTAATAAGACTTTTTATATTATGAATCTTAATTTATCATCCCCCATATATGCAGTCAGCAGTATTTATTCCCTTTGTATTAAAAACACCTTCCCGGGGGCACTATGTGGCTCTCAGGGACAGGGAATAGCTCCAGCCAGCCTGGTACAGATAAGAAACATTCTTTTTCAGCTCTTTTAAACTATTTAGCAAAGGAATCAGATGATTGAACTTTCCAGAAAACATTCTTCCTAAGTCTGTTTGGGTGGAATCATTTGCTGTAAAGATCCAGTGTTATTCAGGGCCACTCTGTGCTCCCTTAATTGAAAAGCTCTGACATTGACATTGAAGAGAGATTGCCTTTGGGGCCACCAGCAGGCAGCTTTCTAGCGTCTTATATTGTTAATGATTCAGAGAATGTTTTCCGATGAGATCAGAAGCAGCCCACTAACGAAAAAGTGGAGAGAACTTAAGAGCTTAAAAGAGCAGAGAAGAGGGATGTGAGAAAACCTAAAAAAAGACAAAAGTGAGTGTGGAAGAAAGGGTGGGGCTAGTTCGTGGCAAATTTGTCATTCGTCCCAACCCAGCTACTCAGAATCTTTGTTCCAGTGGGAGGAGGGGTGATGAGAAATCCTGTCCTAAAGGACAGTGAAGATGTCTTGGAAATGATGTGAGGGAAGCCAGAGACAGACATGGAGTGAATCTGGACCAGGTCCTGCCCTATAGATCTCGAGAAAAGATGAACCCAGCACTACTATTGTTTGCTCCCGGGCCATGTCAGTGTGTGTGCTGAAGGCGCACAGGATGGGCTGTCCGCATGCTGCCCAGCCGCCACATGCCCTGCAGGTGCTTACATGGCCCCAGGGGCACACGGCTTTGTTCACCACCCAGAGCTGCCGTCTTCCTCCACCTTCTTCAGCCTTCCTCAGCGCGACTCCACTGCTGACAGCTCAACAGTGGAAGTGCAGACTGAACACAAATTAAGTGGCAGTTTGGGGATTTTTAAAGAAAAAGGGAAACTTTTTCATTTTAGCAATGAAAAACGTAATGTCTGCTATGTCAGTTCACTGTATGTCCCCTGAAATGGCTTCATCTCTATGCTAATTTCATACTGAAAATAGAAACTCTTCTGCACTGGAAGATGAGAGAAAGGGCCAGAAATCAAAGATATTGGAGTGGCTAAGAGCCAAGTAGGCTCTTCAACTCAGTCCCACTTAGAAAAGGTCCTCTGGGCTGACCTGGCCCTCGAGACTGCCAGCATTGTGCTGAGGGCCACATTAGGGGGGCCCAGGGCATTACCTCTCCGCCAGGAAACCAGCTCCCAAGCCCCGGGCATGGATTCGTGAGCAGGACAGTCTGCATGTGTCTCCTTGCTCTTCCACCAGTGATTTCCCTGGTATATCCACAGCCCCAGATTGACTTCCCTTGATTTCCTTCCCTTCTGTTTTAAATGAACAATTAATTCATAAAAAGCATCATCGGAAAATCACAAAGTAACACATAATTCCATGACCATAAGTTCTTTGAATAATGGACACTGTATTATGCTTAACTCTGGATGTGTCTGTTTCTCTTGGTAGAACATGAGATTTTGAGGACGGGAACCTCACCTCTGGACCTTTAGCACTAACGTGGGACCTTCCTCAGAGCAGGCACTTATTATACGCTTGTTGAATTTTCTAAGTATGATCTCTCGAGATTCCTAAGGGTCTGTCCCCTTGTCGTTAAAGGGCAGTTGGACAAAGAGATTGGAAGGGTCCCATTTTCCCTGCTTTTTAACTGGCTTCCCACAGACGCTTCTCTATCAGTTTGATCCTGCCAGTTCTCTTCACTTAATTTTCTGTATCCCTTTGTATATGATGATACTGGCTTTTTGTTTTATTTATGTTGTTTTAAAGAGACAATCCATGATGAAAAGGAAGTACACTTGTGGTTTCGGGAGCAGGACTAAGACCAGTAGGAGAAAAGTGTAAGAGATTGATCTCAGGCTCCATACAAAGAGCTGTCTAACGATGGGAGCTATTTGTGAAGGAGCAAGACTGTGCTTAAGCAAAAGCTGGGTGGTCACATAAGACTATTATCCTGACAGTGCTCACCCTGAGATTCAGCTGGCTAAGGTGCTGACTGATGGCTTACCTTGGGGACCCTCTCAGCCTTACTATCTGGAACCTCAGCTGACAGATGGCAGTGGAGAAGATGGTGCAGGGGGATAGGAGGCCATGTTCCTTAGGCCCTCTCAAGGGGCAAGTAAGGGCTGGTAGTCCACCATGTTGCTTGAGCCCATGGGGCACAGCTTCGAGAATGCACAGAGAACGCTGACTGGGCAGGCATGCTGGGACCATAATGCAGCTGGTCTTCAAGGCGGAAAGAATTTCTTGGGGACTTGGTATTCACACACTCCGGAGGGATCTGAGATGAGCATGTCAAGGAGACACAGAGGCATGGGTGTGTGTGTATGACGTGGTTTCTGTCTGCTTGATAATAAGGCTTTAAGCTTTATGTTTCTATTGTATTCATTTTCCCCTCCTATTAGGATGTGTGAACCAGAAACATGCAGCCCAGGGCAGGCCTTTTAGTGACCTAGAATAGAGAAAAGTACATTATAAAGAGTTCTGGAAACATAAGGGACTAAAATGCGTTTAGCCATTTGGAAAGATAATGGAAATTGTGCTTCCTTCTCTTAGCTATTTCCTTTGAAGTTTAACCATATAGTATTGCCTTTTTAATTCTTTCACAAGACAGGCCCTGGCAGAATTGAAGTGGGTAAAGGAAAAGCTAGTCACTAGCGAACTACAGGGTGACAACTCAGCAGAAGGTGAGAGATTCCTGCTTTCTTCCTATGGCAATTCCACCCTTCTGACTAAAAGGAGCTGGTGACATGGCAGAATGTCACGAGGGATTTGGAAAGAGGTGGCTGCAATTGTAGAGGCATTGACATTGAAGAGACCCAAAAAGGAGAAGTGCGTCTGGCCCCATGGTAGGACCCAGAAGGAGGGTTCATAGCCATAGAAGGTCTAGGGTGCTGTACTTGAAAAGGCTATGGTGTTGATTGAATCACTGAACTCAGTTAACCCCCAAATCCCGGGTACCTCCCATGTGTAATGCTCTGAAATAGGAATGGCGAGGTATACAAAGAAGAATCCAGTAGCTCCCTCAACTAACTTAAAATATTCATCTGAAGGGGCACCAATTTTTTATAGAGAGAGAAAGAGCAGAGCACATGAATGTGCTCAATGAACACTTGCTGATTAACGGCCACTGCAGGGCCTGGAATGTGCTTTGAGTTGGAAGAGGTGCCAATCTAGATGCTCCATGAGTGACTCTTCATAACGAGAGAGCAGCCAGCCTAATTGTGCAAGAACAGTACTGAGTCTTCTCCTGTACAGTACCGGGAGCTCCAGGATGCTTGCCAGTTGAAAGGAGAGACAAAAATTTAATATTTAGTTCATGATGCAGATTTGCCATGTATCTTACATATGCAGTGCTAGACACTGAAGATACAAAAACAGACGAACAAAATAATCAAAATGTGATTATGGTCATGACCAACAAAACCAAAATATGGGGAGAAGGACGGATCATTTGATATTAAAGATAGCCCCTCAAAAAAAATCAGTACCAGTCACAGAGCCAGCAGCCAAATCCATAGAATTATAGAATGTCAGAACCAGATGAGCCCTTAGATCTGTTCAAATCTGTTATTTGACAAATGGGGAAACGGTGACCCAGCAAGGAGATGTAAAGACATCAGCCACGTTTAGTTTCTGTTTTTGTCTGTGTTTACAGTAGGTAAATGCACCTTAACTTTAATGGGTTGATGAAGACAGATGCGCTCTCTTCTGAAACTCTGTTGGCTGCTGGTGACCACCTCTTAAGCAGGAGAGGCACTTTCTGACATTGATGAGGAATTATGCGTGTGGTCTGTGAGTTTCCTAAGTTCCTGAGCTTTGTCTCCAGTCCCCTGCTTTATTGTTTCCTGGCATATGCTGCTTTCATGCCCATCATCAGAGAGTTTCTCTCGACTGTTCCTCAGCTCAACTCCTTCAGAAGTCTCCGTGCACTGACAAAAAATAGTTGGTCTGAAAACAGATGAGAGGTTTTTAAATTTGGCTTTTTCCCCCAAGGGATGATGTAGGGCTCAGGAGCTTCAGTTCTGTTGAATTTTACTTATAAATGGTGATGACTTCTTGTATATGATATAGATTTTATTTTCTGTTTTATTTGTATTTTATATGCAGCCACATTAACAAATATTTAATTTATGTTCACTCTCGTACTGTTGGACAGTGGCAGCTAATATAAATGATACCACGCCAACTTCAGCCTGGGGATGACTTATCCAAATGTCTGTATTATACTGAAGTAGCCAGTCGATTGTTTTGGGCAGATAGTCAGAGAAATCAGCGGGAAAAGAACCCCCAAAACTTAACTAAACAAATTAGTGTTTTAGGTAGTTTTTACGGCTTGATTTTGGCAAAACATTTCATCTTTTTTTTTTTAATTTTTATTGTTATGTTAATCACCATACATTACATCATTAGTTTTTGATGTAGTGTTCCATGATTCATTGTTTGTGCATAACACCCAGTGCTCCACGCGGAACACACCCTCTTTAATACCCATCACCAGGCTAACCCATCCTCCCACCCCCCTCCCCTTTAGAACCCTCAGTTTGTTTTCCAGAGTCCATCGTCTCTCATGGTTAGTTCCCCCTCCAATTTCCCCCCTTCATTCTTCCCCTCCTGCTATCTTCTTCTTCTTTTTTTTTCTTAACATATATTGCATTATTTGTTTCAGAGGTAGAGATCTGTTATTCAACAGTCTTGCACAATTCACAGCGCTCACCATAGCACATACCCTCCCCAATGTCTGTCACCCAGCCATCCCATTCCTCCCATTCCCCCAACTCCAGCAACCCTCAGTTTGTTTCCTGAGGTTAAGAATTCCTCATATCAGCGAGGTCATATGATACATGTCTTTCTCTGATTGACTTATTTCGCTCAGCATAACACCCTCCAGTTCCATCCACATCGTTGCAAATGGCAAGATCTCATTCCTTTTGATGGCTGCATAATATTCCATTGTATATATATACCACATATTCTTTATCCATTCATCTGTCAATGGACATCTTGGCTCTTTCCACAGTTTGGCTATTGTGGATATTGCTGCTATAAACATCAGGGTGCACGTACCCCTTCGGATCCCTACATTTGTATCTTTGTGGTAAATACCCAGTAGTGCAACTGCTGGATCGTATGGTAGCTCTATTTTCAACTGTTTGAGGAACCTCCATACTGTTTTCCAGAGTGGTTGTACCAGCTTGCATTCCCAACAACAGTGTAGGAGGGTTCCCCTTTCTCCACATCCCCGCCAACATCTGTCGTTTCTGGACTTGTTAATCTTAGCCATTCTGACGGGTGTGAGGTGGTATCTCATTGAGGTTTTGATTTCGATTTCCCTGATGCCGAGTGATGTTGAGCACTTTTTCATGTGTCTGTTGGCCATTTGGATGTCTTCTTTAGAAAAATGTCTGTTCATGTCTTCTGCCCATTTTTTGATTGGATTATTTGTTCTTTGGGTGTTGAGTTTGATAAGTTCTTTATAGTTTTTGGATACTAGCCCTTTATCTGTCATTTGCAAATATCTTCTCCCATTCTGTCGGTAAAACATTTCATCTTTTATTCTTTATTTAGAAAGAGCTGAAGCAAAAATGTATGGCTTTAGAGACATATCCAAGCCCAAATCCTGCTTTTGCCTTAGTTAGGTACTATATGCCTTGACCAAGTTACTCAACTTCTCTGGGCTTTAGTGTTTTCACTTGTAACAATGGGGATCGTAAAACTTACTGCGAAGTGTTTTTAAGAGAGTCATGTTTAAATATTAAATATAAAGTACCTAGCGCAGTACCTGAAACAAACAAACAAATGTTAATTCCCAACCTGCTTAAGAAAAGTAATCCCATAAAATGGGAGTCATTTTAGGACGGCATGTAGACCGCATCCTTCTGGTCTTCACTCACAGATACCCGAGCAGCTTGTGCTCAGCGTCCATCATCAGGGTCTGTAAGAAGCAGCTCTATGAAATACGTTACAGCATGTCCAAAGGAAGGTTGTTGAGGATCTTGCCCATTCTATCCCTCAGCAGCCCCTCCCTAAAACCTTTCATGAGAAGTGTGTTAAGAGTTAACCACCAAGAGAAACTTAGCTTGCGTTAAGGTACAGGTAAATTTAATCTTAAGAATTTTGTTAGTCCCCTCTTCCCTTTCACTCTGGCCCGGGAGAGGCTCTAAGCCAGACCTGGAGCTCACCTGGTTCCAGGCAGAAGCCTTCACAACTTGCTGTTTGCATTGCCTCCTTCCTGATCTCCGCAGGCCTATCTTACTAAAATTTCCTCTCCCCGTATTGTTCTGTGTGAGGAGAGAGGTTGCGGTGCTGGTAGATGGTCTTCCAGCCACAATTCTGGAGTTGCCAAATCCGACCCCGCCCGGGCCCCTGAGAGTCAGCAGAGAGCAAAACATAGCAGAGGGGCTGCCATCTTCATTAGCTGCAGGAGCTCCCAGCCCCCCAGGCCAGAGATGGTGAAGGAAAGAGGCTCTGAGTTGGCCAAAGCACACTTCTGTCTCATTCTCAACCCACACCTGCAGGGCTCTCGATCCGCCCCCACGGTTCATGGCCTTTGAGAGGAAATGGGGCAAGGGTGGGCAGAAGTGAGGCTGGCTTGAAAAAGTGTCAGCAACATCCCACCCCTCGTATTCAGTCCTCATTTTCATTCATATCCAAACATTTTTTATTACATATTTTGTAAGCCTCTTTAAATCCTTTGTAGAATAAGGCAAGATATAAAAACACGAAGCTTCACAGATCACATATACCAATTAAATATAGCGTGTTAATAGTGTACACACTTAAATAGGGGTGATAGTGCCCCAAATGCACACGTGTAGGCGGGCGTTCCGTGGCCAGGGCCGGCCACAGTTTGGTTATTGGTCAAGTCATATTTAGGTCCTCCTTCTTGAGTCACATAAATCAACAGCAAGCAAATTAACTTGTATTGAACAGGCAGTGCAGCTCACTAATCATTGGAGATATTGTCCTGCAGGAAGTCCTCTATTTACAGGGCTGAATCTCCTCAGCTTTTAGCTTCTGGAAAGCAGAGACCATGTCTTATTGTTCCTTATATTTACAGCACTCAGCCCACAACTGATGCATAATAAATGCAGAAGGGATGAGTGGATAAGTGAGAATTCTTTAAATGGGGAGAATATTCAGAATAAATGAAGTGTAGAATGTCAGAATATTTTATAAGGAATGGCAGTTTGAACAACTTGTTATTACTTGTAGGTACTTTCAGAAACACAGACTGTTCCCCTAACCAAATGCTACTGAGTAAGATTCTGCTTTAATGGATAGATAAACATGATTTCTCATTAGTATGCATAGCACTGAAGCCCAATTTCGTGGGTTTTTTTTTAAATAAACACAATTTTTAAGTGTTTCCATGAAGCTCTTTCTCTCAAAAAGCTTATCATCTGATTGACAGTGTTCATTTTCCTAGCAGGCCCTGTTCTACTGACAGTAAAAAGTTTCAATTGGGGCTCTTCACAATTATTACTAATTCTTAATGAAGATGAAATCAGGTGGTTTTACTGAATTTATATTTGCCTGAAACATTTTTATTTTTAGTGTCCAATTGTGCCCATCCAAGACTATACATTCAGCAGCCCACAGTCTATGCCTGACTATATAAAAAATTTGAATGTTCACGCACTGTAATAAATAATGAGTGTCAGTGAACTCATTATGGTAAATCCTTAGGTAATTACTTTCTGCCTTAGTTAGGGGACGTATGGTAGCATGAGCTAAAATTATTCCATCTCGAGACAAACCCTGAGGTGGCTGTTATAGTTAAATATAATTCATTTGCAGCATGTTTATTATAGTTAAATTTAACTAATTTTGGGCCTGTTGCTGGCCAACAGCTGAGGAGGAGGAAGTTTCAGCGTCCATGAGTTCCTCGGAAAGAAAAATGAGGCTCCACGACTAAGCTTTCAGAACATGACGTAAGAGCTACTCCCACTCTGTCTCCGCTCTTCCTGTCCCCAGAGTTGGACGGCTTTGTTGCTCAAAGTGGTTGGCTAATGAGCTATTCAGGCATTGAATTATGTGGCGTAGCAAGAGGAAATCTTAGCATTAAACTGCGGTTCTATTCAGTTGTGTTTCAATTCGGAACTTCCTGAAGTCCCAGAAAGAACCCTTCTGTCCAGGGTCATGGGGATACAGACAGATTTCTCTGCGGATTATTAGGCTCCCTCCTTTTATGCCCTGCTGCGTCTCGAAATCATAGGGTCAGCTTGGGTGTTGATTTCTCTTTCAGCCTTCCAGTCAGAAAGAGTGTTTACTCTAGAAAAAAAAAATGTAATAAGAAGGACTTCTTCAAAGAACCAAAAACATGTTTACAGAGGGTCATTTACTGCTTAAAGATGTTTCTGCTGAAGGAACACTTTTTAGAGTAGCATCTGTCTCGTGAGAGTTCTCCTGAGCTAGATGGCTTAGTCTCCCAAAGACGCTGAGGGGACACGCACAGGAGAAACCACAGCAGTGTACAGAGGTGAACACTTAGGAGCCTTTCATTTTTGTCCAAGAACAAAAAGTTAAGAATCGCTGTAGATGGTGGACTGTTCCCCTGAAGACAGGAACAGGGCCAGGAGAGGAAACAAAACTCCAATCATCGTGAGGAATGGGGATTTGAGGAAAACACTGTCCTACTTTTTAACAAAAATATCATGTATCTACTTTGGCAACATGTGTGCCATTCTAATCACTCAAGAGAAGGTGGCAGTTGGAGAAGCTCCAGAGGAGGATGAGTGGTTGGACACAGGAGTCAGTAGGTGGCTGTGTGAGAGTTAGAAACAGCAGAGCCCCTTCAGTGGGAAGACAGGAGGGCGAAGATAGCACTGAAGTATGTGGAATCTAATGCCGGCTCACTGGGGTCGGTACGGCGTCCTTCACCACATCTAAAGTGCAAAGCCAGCGGTGTAGGCGCACC
The DNA here is from genome assembly GCF_003265705.2 of Callorhinus ursinus. NCBI lineage: Eukaryota > Metazoa > Chordata > Mammalia > Carnivora > Otariidae > Callorhinus > Callorhinus ursinus. The sequence goes on from NW_027397088.1 coordinate 6,521,101, forward strand.
TACCCGCACCCACAGCCCCTGAGCCTCCACTGGGCACAACCAGCCCAGCCTCCTGAAGCCCTGTCACGTCCCCGCCATCCCCCCACTAACCCTGGTCATCCCCAGGGTCACTCAGCATACGACGGCTGAGCTTTCTGACTCTCAGGCTGATGTTCTTTCCACTGCACCACGGTTGTTTCCCTTGGACCCAGACCCTTCTGAAAACTCCTCTTTTCCATTTTGATCAGACACCTTTCAGCCTGGGGAATGGTTTGTGACTCTAATGGGCGAGCTGTGATATAAAAAGTAAACTATAGGTTACATAATTTCAGGGGCAGTTAACTTTTCCAGAATTTTGGTGTCAAAGTGAAGATTTCGTTTAGGCTGTTAAAATTCAGGAAAACATAATGCAGCTTCTCTGTACCTCCCCCACCACCCCCCCATCCCCCTTAGAAATAGCATCTGAAGTCTCAATGTAGCTGAGTCACTGCTTGGTGTGATCCAGGGCTAGGTCGCAACTGGACCCGTCAGAATGAGGCCACAGTGATTCATGACGGAAACCAAGTTTGGTCGCCACTGACAACATGTGTTCCTTTCTGTTTTTGGAGTTTGGCCGCACCATATTTTGCCTTTGGAGTAGCAACACCTTTGCATAGTGATAGTAATAGGATGAGATGAGCCACTGCAGTGAATGTTCCCTCCGGGCCCTCCCGCTATGACACACAGAATCCCTAGCCATTCATTAGGGGACAGCAAGGGCGATTAGCATAACCAAAGACCTATGGAGACCATAGTTGTGCAGGAAGTTTATCACCTCTACCATTGCAGCTTCACATCAAGTCAGTCTACCAGCTAAGGGTTCCAGCACCTTCTGTGTGCCCCAAACTGTGCTTCCCACTGAGGAGAAACAGAACACAGAAGAGATGTGGTTCCTACCCTAAAGGAGCTTGAGGAAACATCAACCAGTGACAGCAGCAACCCTTACTTCCCATGATGAGTCTAACAATCTGTGTGTCTGCTTCAAACCCGCTTGTACATTGAAGGCAAAAGCCCCATTGTGTGCTCCTGCACTGTGCCTGGCACGGCTTCCGGAAGTCATCCATGATTGCGGAACTGAGTGAACGGGTGGTGCCCGCAGCCCCTGCTGGCCTCCCTCTGCGTCCAGGACTCAGTCGGCACACCTTCTCAGGGCCCAAGTTTGGGTCCTTCCCCCCGGGCTTGGTGCATGTGTCTGGAGAAGGGAAAGGAGATACATGTCAGTAAGGATGCAGTCACAGTGGTTTTATTTTAAAAGCGGGACTTTGACCGTAAAGAATTCTGTGCTCCCCAACATTTGTGTTGAACTTAGCCAAATTTGTGCTAGCTGGACTTGTGCCAGCTCTTTGAAGTGAGGGACAGATATAAGAATCGTGGGTACTTTCCAAGAAATAAAGCTGCTCTGTAATGCTGATGATGCTCGTTTCAGATCAACTCAGACTTACGGGAAATGTAGAGCAGAGCTTCCCAAATAGGGTTGCCTTAGTGTACAGATGTACACACATAGTTGTGCCAACAGAAATATCTCCGGAGCTCTTTGGACACCTTGATATGCCTGACGTATGGAATGGATTTCACTGATGAATATAAATAGAGACATATGTATAATGCATACATACTTTGCAGAAGACTAGAAGAATATACAAGAACAATGTTAACTGCTTATGTCTGGATGGTAGGATTATGGTATCTTTTAATTTTTTTACATATTTGCCTTCATTTGTATATAATTTATATGCGTTAATCATATAACTTTTTAAGTCAACCAAAACCTAACCAAAATGTTGAATTCAGACTTAACCAAGGTTCGGTGGTGTTACGTATGTGTTATATTCCAACACTGACGTAGAAACCATTTGTCCTCTTTTGGTTTTTGTTTGTTTTTTTTTATCAGTTTTAAAATGACTATTTTCAGCTGGTGCATGCTCTTCAGAAAAAAAAGAAAGAGAAAGAAATGGGAAAGCAGATGTCACAAATCAGAGAAATTGTTGCACGTTGACGCATTCACACCATTTATTTTCTTTGCATCTACTGGCCCAAATTGGTAATAGCCCAAACTTTCTCCATTTGTAAAAAGTCTCATAAAGTCAACTTCCTGTTATGTCTGATGGCTATATTAAGAGAAAAACCTATTGGTCAGATGTTAGTTCCAATTGGCCCAACTGTAGGGGACACGGATGCTTGCCCCTGGAGCGTGTGGAAACACACTGAAGCCAATAGACAGGCCGGGAGATCTTGTTTCTAGCCTCATCCACCCCTTCCCCAGCAGCTATAGGCATGGGGTGATGATTTGATGACTTTTACATTTTATGGCATGTTACATTGATAAAATGTCTATGGTTGTTCCAGAACAGTTCTGTGAATGCCTAATATCTTTTTGCCTGGGCTCAGGTTCTTAAGCAGGAGGCAAAGGGCATGATATTTTCCTTTTTCTCACAATGGAATGCCTGGAACCTAAATAAGATCAATATCGTTGTTGATTTTCACCTGTTTTCAATGTTATAAAATACTTCCCTGTTTGGAACTGTGACATTTTGTATGCAGAGGGATTTTTAAGAGATTGTCTGGTCCTGGTCCTTCATTATACAAATGAAAAAGTTGAGACCAACACAGTCAGAGGGAAATGCCCTAAGTCCCAAAGAGTGATTAGTGGCAGGCCTGTGGCCAGAGCCTAGTTCTCTTTTTACCGCTTCTGTCCTGTACTTTTTACTTAAGATTTCCCAATTATTGTGGGTACTTAAAGTAGTATTTTCGAATCTGCATTTTTTAGGGAGAAAAGAAATAAAAAGCACAGTGCCTGGCACAACATAGCACAACATTTGGTGAAGAAGGTATTGATAAGCTTGCATATATTCACCTATTGAATCAATAAAAAAATATAGCACATTCGCAGGCACAAATACATAGATTGGTAGAACAGGTAGATGACTGGGAGCACACATGCCATCACCAGCTACTTACTAATAAGTATTATAAGTACTAGTAACCATTATTAATTAATAAGTAGTTGGTAATGGCATGTGTGTTCCCAGTCAGCAGAAGGATTTGGTTATCATGTGTCCCCCAGTCTCCATGGCTCTCTTCAAAGGAAGAAACTCTGGAGAGGAATGGCAAGAGAGTTTAAGAGACAGAGAAAAAATACTCCTTTTCAGTGAAACCCTAGCAGGATTGCTGAAGTCAGAAAGCCATACACACCTGTGTGCGTGTGTTTTGAAATCCGCATTGTCTACAGTAACTCTTTGTTCAGTCATGAAATATGTCACCTGCCATTCCACGTTGCACCCCCTGTAGTGTTAAAGAGATCTGTCAGGTTAGATTAAATCCTAGAGGAAGGGTAGTAAGAGCATCACCCAGTAATTAAATAGTATATCCTTGTTTTGGATTTGTGTTTCCAAGTCTCTTTTATTTTTACAAGACTAACTTAGAAAACATTAAAAGAAGGGCTGATCGTCACCAAAACGGAGTGAAAAGTGCAGAGAGAAAGAAAACAAACCTGGACACATTCATAAATCCCCTACAGAAGGGAACATTGTTTTCCTCATGTTTTCCATTGGTTAACATATCCGGCAGGAACTTAAATTTCATTTCCTTTTCGTATCACAGAATGTGTTTTCTTAATCACCTTCTCTACATATTGAACAACATCTTGATCATAATTGTGGCATATGCTGCATTGAAACTATGGTGAAAATCATTATTTTTCTCCCACCTAAGGGATATTTCACTTTTTTATTGAAGAAAGGAGGCATTTAAAGTACAAATTAAAATAAAGATAACTACTATTAAATTTGGTTAGGCTCCTATAAAAAATAATAAAATAGCAGTCCAAACCACCTGACTCAAGTTTGCTACAGAAAAGTTTAATTAACACACTACATTGAAGTTTGCAGGAAGATCTTCTTCATGATACTTAAAGCTGTTAGTCTCACTAATCAAGGAAACTCACTTGAATGGAACATTACATGAATGGGGTGTTTCCATACTCATCTACTATTGATGAGTTCATTTATTTGATTCTTCTTTTTCTCTCCTTCATTCTCATATTAGGCCCTCATGCTTTTGATTGGATTTTGCCTTTGTTAAATACAAACAGTATCATACACATTAGGCCGGCTATATATCCAGAAATACGCATTTATATAATCTTCCATTTTTAAATCATGAGACGAACAGTATACTTTATTGCACATGAATCTGGTGTCCTAGTTTAGGATCTGCTTAAATTCTCAATAACATCCTCATAAAACTGTTGCAGGGAGCAGAGCTAGCCATAAGGACATTTACAATGTCACATTAAGGTAGGATGTATGCCACGTGCCTTGTAATAATACATTAAACGATTCAAATAGGATTTTATATAGAAAAAGATCAAAGCAGTTTAGAAAATTCTATATGGAGCCATATTTCTGAATGTGAAAGTCTCATTTTGTTTAATTATCCATTAAATTCTCCCAAACTTCATAGGACTTTGTGCTTTTACTCTGTCTTAGGAAGAGAAAATCCTTACAGTCAACCTTATATGAATGTATGCCCCATCTTGCCTTAGTGATAATGACTGTAAGATTCCCTCTCTCACTCTTGTATCGTCCCATGATATTTGCTGCTTCCTGAAGTCAATATAGACAGACTCGAGCCAACCTAAATGTTGTCTCAATATTTACCTAGTACAAAGAAAATTCCATTTGAGAAAACCACAGAGTATAGTCATTCCTGGAACAACCAAGAGATGGTTATTACTGTTGGACAAAATCACTTTGCCCTGCTTTACTTTAAGAGTGACCAAAATAGTTCTTTAAAAATCTATCTTAAATTCAGAGGCATATATATATTTAAAGTGCCCACATATTGAGATTGTTCTTCATTAGTTTCATGAACTGTTATTCTTTTAATTAAAAACATTTGAAATGCATAACCAAAGATGATCAATTTTATATAAATTTGTGAATCAAAAGGAATTCTTATCAAACCATGTGTCTTTTTTTTTTTTTTTTAATGAACATGGTGTAAATGCTGAGAATCGAAGCAACTGTAATTTAAAAGGACTGGTCCATAAGAGAGATGTAGAGTGGGTAACATTTGTGCTGAACTTTCTTTCATTTCCTTCTTCTAACTCCCTTTCAACAAATTCTCTCTTCCCACCTTTGCCCCTTTACACCATATTATCTACTAAGAAGTTGGCAATGAGCCAACATAATAAAATTTTGTTAGCCAGACTTTTCCAGCAACAGAGTATTTAGGTGATCTGTTCTGAACACTTCCTAATTATTAGAGCCAGAGCAAAAAGACACAGGCAGGTGCCTTTGTTAATCAGTCCACCTGTGTGTGAGGACGTCCTGCAGGTGCTAGGTGAATCCCTGTTAGTAACATTGGCCTTGCAACACTGCTTTGGGAAATTAACCTGGCTCCAGTGAGCAGGACAGAGAGGAGTGAGCACCCACCCCAGGCAGAGGGACAAAGAAATGGCCGTTTCCAAAGGCCAGAGTCATCGTTCCTTCCCCCCATGTGCTTGTATACGAGTGTATATACGTTTCTTATGCTTCTAGTTTTGCTTTGCGCTTACTTGAAATGTTTGTTGATGTGTCTGTTTTGTCCACTTGATGGTAAAGTTCCTGAAGGCCGGAATTCTATCTTGTGCCCGGCAGAAAGGAGGCACGTAGAAAATGGGTGTAGAATGAATGAGTGAAGGAATCAGTCTGTCAGGCAATCAGTTCATTCAAGTGACACCAATGAGAGTATGGTGATGATATGATCATAATGAAATGATGATAATGAAAATTACAAACAGTGGCTGGGTGTGAAATACATTGAGGTAGAACTAAGAGAAAATTAAGAGAGGTACCTAGGGGTCAATGCCTCCAGGGTTTTGAGCTGAACAAAAGGGAGAACATGAGGGGCAATGGATGAAATGGGGAACTCAACAAGAGAAATTTCATGAGTGAGGTTGGCAAATATGCTTTTAGACAAATTGAATAAAGTTGACCAACTGGGTGTCAAAAATCTTTTTCTCAAAGAAACAGCCTTTAAATATGCCTCTGACATCTTCCCTTACCACACCCAACCCAATTTCCTGAAGATCTAATTTCAGATAAATTACTTTCCAGCAGAAAAAAACTATTTTGTAGTCGTAGCAGATGTACATGGTTTAAAGAACATTTCCATCAATTCTTGAAGGTCACCATCCTCTGTAGACTTGGGAGGAGGGTAGGAGGGCAAGGATCTAGAAAACCTAAGACTGGTGCCTTGAGAAAATTCTTGCAACCCATTGGAAGCCCATCCTATGGGGGGGGTAACTGCTGGCAAGGGTCAGCCCCTCGGGACTTGGCATCCCTTAGAGGTACTAAATCCACATCAGAGAAGATCTTATACTTACAGTCTTTGTTATAAATTGTGTGCCCTGAGCTACCACTGGAGATAGCCTCTTAATATCTAAATAAATAATGTTAGAAGGAGGAGAGTCACCTCATGTCACACCCAGCCACCCTTTGGGAAGGCTGCTTGGGCACTGTTTCTACTGTCTCTGGAGCCACAAACACGTCTCACTCCTACATCCTTTAAAAATGCCAAAGAAGGGCCTCCTTAGCTGGGTGATAGGTAAGCTAGGAGGAAAGGAGCCTGATATGTGCATGCTAAACTCTGTGAATTATGAAGAGGATATTGTTAACAATTCATTTTCAATTTTCAGCCCCTCATTCCTCAAAGTTTTGGAGTGAGCTCTCTAAATTTCCCAAGGACTCCCCTGAAAGTTCTAGCAGAGGACAAGGATGCAAGGATATCTGCTATGTGTTTTCTTGAGTTTTGTCCATTGTCTATTGGATCCTAATGAATTAGGCTGCAGTCTTGTCTTGACCCAAGAGTGGCGCCCCTTGGATCAGAAGGAGTGTCTGAAATACATTGATCTGTGGTTGGAATGGTAAGCCAAGCTCTAGGAACATCCTGCCGGCGGCCTGTCCTTAGGAAATCGTCTCAGATTTTCTTGCTGGTGAAGGATGACATGCTGCAACTGACCTTCTGTGGAAGGCCAGAAAACAGAGAGGAGAAAGCAAGCCTTTTACGTTAATACTTCCTTCAGGCTATGCCTTTTTAGGGATGATACCCTCTATATCCTTAGAGACCATATCTGCCAGACATTAAAACTGGGTCCTCAAAATGAGTGATCACCAGCCTCTGGAATAAAGTTATAACCAAATATGCCCTCAGGTTGCAAGCCTTCTCTTACCCTTGCCTTTAAAATCCAAACAAACATATTCAGCCCCACGTAACCAACGTGCAGGGTTGAGTTTCTCCAGATCTCATGGGACTATATTTACGTCCTCCTCTAGCTCTTCTTTCTGGACCTTTTCTCCATCACCCCTGCCGTCTTGGCAACAGTCCACAGGTTGTTGACTTCATTACACTGATCGCTGCACCCCCACCCCCTTTTATTCCTTCGGATGCCCTAAGTGGTGCAGTGACTTGCAAGAGATTGGAAATAATGGAGAAGAAATTAGAACTGGATTTCTGCATCGCAGTTGTAACAGTGCATCAGTGATTTGTCACCACAGTGAATCACTTACTGGCCATCTCTTGTCTCGTTTCTAGACGAACGCCAGGAAGCAGCTGTCTCTTTAGAGGAAATTTATCATTTCCTGGCTTCCCCTGGTGCCTGGTCTTCCCTAAACTTCCCTCTCTTTGGCCTGACCCAAGGACACCCCCACAGATCAGTTTCTTTCATTACAGTCCCTGATGGGGATATCCTTAATTACTTAACTGTGTAGAGTGGTTCAGCTTCCTCTGTTTCAACTTCCCTGTTCATGGTAACAATAATAAGTTGATTAAAATGTTTCCCCACACTACAGAATTCTTCTCTCTCTAAAGCAGAATTTTATCCTCAAACCCAATGTGGAAACAGCTGCATCTAGGTGTAAGTTAACAGGAATTGTATCTTTCTGCTCCAGAATGAAATTTTGATTTCAACGAACTCTGGTGGCTGCCATTAGTGTAGCTCAGGTGCTGAGACTCAGTGACATCAGAGCACTTGCATGGGCCTGGACATTGTGTAAATGTAGGCCAAGTTGTATCTTAATCCACAACCTTGAGCAAAGGTGCCCTTCCTAACAGGGAGACTTGTAACCAGGAAAATAAAACTATAAATCTGATGGTCAAAGTGGCCATGGGTTATGTAGTCATCTGAACCACTAGCTTGTCCAGATATCCCCCACCATTTTTTATCCACAGGGTCACAGTGAAAAGGATTTCGGGTAGGTATCCCTATCAATGATAGCAAGGTGGACCAAACAAAACTGTTAAATGAGAATTACGGTAAACCAGAGTTAAAGAGCAAAGCGGTCCTCCCTGTATTTCCCGCACAGCTACTCTCGGGTTCACTGCCCTGTCTGGTCTTTTTGCTATCATCACCACAGGCAGCTTATGTGGAGATGATTTATTGTTACCTTTTTATTATGCTTCTAGAAAATTCAACAGGTACTCCTAGATCCACCTGAAACTAGTGTAACATTGTGTGTTAACTATACTTCAGTTTAAAAAAAACAAATAACAAAAAAACTGCCCTAAGGAATTCATTTGAGAAGAATTCAAAGAGTTCTGCATGATTATTTACAAGAAAATTTGGAAACAACCTGTTTGTTCCCCACAGAGAAACAAATCAATTGTGCTTTCCTCATCTGGACAAAGAACTATTTTGCACATATTCAACTCCATGTTATCTTAAAGAATTGTTGCAGACCTCGAACAGAGGTTCACAATATAATAGGTTTAAAGGGTAAAGACTAGAACATGTGTTGTAAAATCTTCCTTGAGGAAGATTTAGGCCTCCACCAGGGAGAGCGGGAGAAGCGCAGGTGTCCTGGCCAGCCCTGGCTCACAGGACGATGGGCGATTTGTACTTTCTTCTCTCTCCTTTCCCCTACTTCCCAAATTACTGCCCGTGATTATTTCCCTTGTAAACCAAGAGCGGGGAAGAGTTACTTAAGGAGGAAAAAGAAGAAAACCACACACCTTTACAGCAGCTTATCAAGCATTTTAACAATGTAAGACGGGAAAGTCCTCAGGATATGCAAGCCCTTTCTTCCCTCTCTGACTTTGGCTGATTCATCCCCCCAACAAACTGCTGACTGTTTTCGCAAGGGAGCAGAGAAATAAAACAGGCTCTGACTGGCGCCTTTATTAAAGTCTTTCCAGAGCTCCCTTACAGCAGCCACCTCTTCCCCTCTGGCTTCCTCCTCTGGCTTCCTCCCTCCCTCCCTCCCTCCTTTGGTGCCTTTTCCTGAGGCTGGCTGCATTTGGCCAGTGGTTGAAGTCATTCGTTCATAAATAATTCATGCAGTGATTTGGAGCTTTCTGACAACAATCTCAAGTTTGCTCCAATAAACTAATGCGATAAAGAGTCAGAATTGGGGCTGCTCCGTGCTGGACATCATGCAGTTGTCAGCCCTGGTCAGAATGTGGTTTGGGTGCTACTGAAAGAACACTGCTGATACCACCTCGATTTGTGTGGCATCTTTACTTTCAGTGAACTTCCAGGAGCCACATGCCCCGAAGAGGCTAGGTAAATTATACAGTATGTGCATCACCTTGGAGGAATATTACAGAGTCGCTAAAAATTACAGAGACTGGGTTGCAACATCAAAAAGTGTTAAAAAAAAAAAAAGTAAGATAGGAAACGAATCAGTGTCTATATATGGTTACAACAGTGTAAAAATAGATACTTGTATTTTGGAAGGAATAGAGGAAACATGGGGAAATGAAAATAATTAATTTGATGGCGGATGACAGAAATTTTTAAAATTCAGCTGTGAATGTTGCCTGGATATCTGCAATATGCCTGACGCCATGCTGGGCCTGTCTCTTTTTAAAATGTGGTTCTGTAATATGTGAGACGCTAAAGAAATGTCAGGGAGGGTGGTGGAATTCATCGTTGTAGATGTTACGGTGGGCAGTGTTGATCATATCTAAAGGGGACCCTTAACATAGCTTTCTTTTCCACACTGGATCCAGGTAGAACTTACCCTGCTGGACTCTGATACCTGTTTAGTCCTCAGTGGGCCAGATGCAGCTTTTCTCCCCTCTGCTGCACCTTCTTCTTTCACACCTGCGCTCAGTGGATGTGTGCCAGGTTCTCTTCAGGTGTGGGCAACACACGACGACAAGGCTGGGTCCTCACGGGGCTTCCAGGCTCTGGGGAAGGACGGTAAACAAGGTCACCAGCAGTGTGATTTCATGTAGTGATACCAGCAGTAAAGGCCAAGTGTAGGGTACAGAGACCCTGAAGTGGAAAATAGTAGGTTCTTTTCAGGAGGGTCAGGAAGGATCCTGCTGGGAAAACAGGGAAGTAAAGGAGCAACCATGCAAAGCCCGGAGGAGGATACGCCAAGGCACTGAGGCAGGAACAAGTCTGGTATGTCTGTGAGACAAATGAGTTCAGAGAAGCCAGTGAGGCTGGGAACTCTGGGCTACAGCATGGGAACTTTTCTAAGTGTGATGGCGAGTTGTTGGTTTTTTTAAAGATTTGTTTATTTATTTGAGAGAGAAAGAGAGAGTCTGGGGGGAGGGGCAGAGGGTAGGGGAGAGAGAGAATTTTAAGCAGCCTCTGCGCTGAGCGCAGAGCCTGATGTGGGGCTCGATCCCACAACCCTGAGATCATGACCTGAGCCAAAACCAGGAGTCAGATGCTCAACTGACGGAGCCAGCTAGGCACCCCTATGATGGCGGGTTTAAGGAATGTGAACACACTTACCTCTTCTCGGTAGAGAGCGGACTGTCAGGCAGAGGAGGAGCAGAGGACCAGCTAGGGGTTCAGCCGTCCAGATGAGAGGTCAAGGGGGCTTGGCCTCGGAGGCTGGCACAGGCGTGGAGCGAGGGCCTGTTCTGAAGGCACAGCATGTCTGACGTGCTGACATGGGCATGAGGACCAGTCGGGAGACAAGGATCGCTCCTAAGCTCGGGATTGAGTCACCAGGTAAATGGTGAGGACATTTGCTAGGACAGAGAAGGAATAGGTTCTGTTATTTCTTAGTGAAAAAATTACCTAGATCTGATCTAGGTCAGTCTGGAAGCCGCTGCTAATTCCCAGAATCCCGTGGCTGTATCTTCGTAGTAGGAAAAGGGTTTCACGGGATAGTGGAGAGCCCTCCAGCTTAGGAGCCCAGAAACCTGAGTCTGGTCTGCCTCTGCTGCAAGGGACACATCATGTCACCTCTCAGAATTACAGTTTCCTGTATATCTGTCTGGTCTCTAGAGCTTTCAGAGATTTGTAAGCTGTTTAAAGTTCAACACAGACACATAATGGTGTCAGTATTGTTACCTGCACTCCCATATAATGAGCATTCCTGTTTAGAATCGTGAGCTGGAGCATGTGTGAAAGCACAAGTCAACAGAGGGATTGCCTCTGATATGCCGGCTGTCTTCATCCAGCCCCCCGATTCACCCCTGGCCCGCCACCCCCCACCTGCTGCACGCCCATCACGAGCCAAACACTGCACCAGTCCTCAAAACAAATGGCTTAGGAAGATCCCCTTCGAGAGTGAAACAAAGGCATATTCTGATGTATCCCTGAGTATCTAAAAAATTAAATTTGCGTTTCGTTCTCTGAGGACTCTTGCCAGTGGAGGTGGTTGGTTTGTTTTCATTATCCCTGCCCTCCTGTGTTTGTTTCCAGGGGCCGTTTCCATCAGCCTTACCCTAGATTAAGCCAGCCATATAAATGAGAAGACACAACAAGAAGCTGACTTCTCCCCTCCGAGCACTGCTTAATGGGCCTAATCAGCAAACTTCTTTACTTTCTCCCTTTTAAATACCATCTTGAGGAGTCCCGGCACCTGTCACCTAAAGAGGACATATACTATGGTGAATGGAGAGGTGGAATGGGTGTTGAAAGGACAATTGAGGGAGCTAATCTGAAGGATTAGATGTTTTTCTTGCTAACAGGAGCCTAATTCTATTGTATCTCTTAAAGAGTCTATTAAGACAGGTTTCTTTGACTCCTAGGGATCTGTTTAAACTTCTGAAGTCATTCGAATTGCCCGCTCACCAGCTAGGAGAAAATGTAAGCAAATAAAAAAAAGTAAGTGGAGCCAGAGAACAATTTTCTTTTATGATTTCTCTTCTCGAAGTGAGGAAACTCAGAATCCTTCACCCAAAACACTATGGGGCTCATGGAGACTGATGATGGTGAGAAGCAGGTGAACTCAAGTGACATTAAGTGTGCGCAGAAACGTGGGGGACAGTCCACGGAGGCTGGGAGTGGGCTAGCTCAGGAGGCATTTCACAGCCAAGAGCAGGGGCAGAGCCATCCAGAATGCAGGCTGAGAGCTAAAGGGAAGTGGTCCTATTGTTTGGGGACAAAAGCAATCAATAGCTTTTTTTCACTTCTGCCATTTCAGGGAAAGCTTTCTTCCTCATATATATAATTGCTTTTGCATAAAAGATTCATTATTTGTGAGCCAGGTACAGGAGCTGAGGTTCCCCCTCAGCTTCTGTAAGCCTCTCTCTGTCTCTGCCCCAGACCCGACGGCCCCGGCTTCAGAACTCTGTCCAACCCTTCCAACCAGCCCAGATTGTAACAATTGAGGTAAACCGTCGGCCTCTTTGTAACATCCTCCAAGTATTGTAGTAGGGTAGCTTTAATCCAGAACTAAGTGACCTTGAAGTGTGAGTACTGTGTAAAGAATGACATTTCCAGTAGCCTGCTTGACTCTGCCATAGAGAAAGTAGGGAGAACTTAGTTTGGGGAGCAGTTTAAGCTAGAGAGACTCTCTGGACTGGGAAAGGCATTTTAGATTCTGCCTGTAGTGAATAAAGCATCTGAGGGTTTGGTTACAGGGCACATGAGGCTAAGAGGAGCACGCTGTACCCGCCTTTGGACTGGCCTCTCCAGGCCGTGCCCAGGACTGTCGTGAGGTCACGTACAGAGGCTTCCCAGACAAGGTTGATAGTGGATCTCTTACATCCCGTTCAGATCTAGTTGCCTTGACAATATTTCCCCATATTTTCAGGTGAGAAAACCTTCCTAGCCAGATAGAACAGAGGCTATTAATTAGAATGAAGAACTTTAGAATATACTTCCCATGGCACCACTCAGTAGATAGATCACTTTCTGCGAGCTCGGGATTCCCATGTAAAATGGTGAAAATGAACCTGAGCTGAATTTATAGCATCTGGAAGCCTGCCTAAGGAAGATGGGGATGAACGGGGGGAGGTGAGAGGTGATTCTGTTTTTCCCGAGTCACCGAGCCCAGGGCCTGGGCCATAGTGGGTGCTCAGAAGACGTCTGTGGAAGTCAGGCAGATTTCATATTGTTGGTGATAACAGGCTTGACTCCATGAACCTTTCATGCTATTGAAAATTGATCTCCATTCATCTTTTAAAAATAACAACTAGGCATCAGTGTATCCCTTGGCAAGCCGTGTAAACTTTTTGGCCTCAAGTTTCTTCTTCTGTCCATCGAAAGCTATTGGCTAAGCACTCTGCACCATACCCTGAGAACGGCAGTCACTGAAGTTTTGTTCAGAATTTACTTTGATAAGGAGGTGTTTCTAAACCTTAGATGGAAATAAAATATACATGCAAAGCTAGTAGGCTTAAAAAATGTAACGCGTAATGGTTAGAAAGCTTAATCTGTTTACTGCTAATGAGGCAGGGGAATGCTAAGTAAATCATTTTTATAATGTACCCCCAAAATCTACTATAATAGATCCTGACGTGAAAATGTATATATCCCAATATATTGAGTTAATGCCACATGAATACGTGGAATATGACATGTGTATGGCTATTTTGCATTCATGCCTCGTATGCTGGTCCAGATGTTTAAACATGTCATAAAGACCAACTCCGTGGTACTGTCACCAGTCCCACCAGATCGCTACTGCCCCAGGCTTCGTGGGGTTGAAGCTCTTTATTCTACCCTCTCCCTTCTGTGCCACCAGAAGTGAGGATCCTTATAAATTCAGGTTAATCAATACTGTATTTCCTGTTTTCCATCCAGAGTTTTATTTTATACTCTGTGTCAGAGAATGTGTATCTCATCTGTTTTGCAAAATAAGTATTAACAATAATAGTGGGACGCCTGGGTGGCTCAGTTGGTTAAGTGTCTCCCTTTGGCTCAGGTCATGATCCCAGGTGTCATGACCTAATTGAGGAGCCCCACATCAGGCTCCCCGCTCAGCGGGAAGCCTGCTTCTCCCTCTGCCTCTGCCCCTACCCCGGCTTGTGTGCTCTCTCTCTCTCTCTCTCTGTCAAATAAATAAATAAAATCTTTAAAAATAATTAAAATAAATTAAAAAATTAAAAAACAACAATAATACTAAGTTAGCATTATACTCTTTGGACACGGTACCATCCTATGAGTTTACTTTTCCATAGATTAGATCCAGTCTGGCATTTGTCTCTATGTTCTCAGGATAAATGGTTTTCAGCTTAAAGAGCCACAGAAGCATCTGTCAAATCAGCTGGAACCGGTGACAGAGAAAAATGCGGCGTCTGAAGAGCAACTGACAAGATGGTCTAAATATTTTATATTCTTTTTGGAAAACCCTCGCCAGATTTGCCCCTTCCCCACTAATCTTTGAGCAGCCTGACGATTTATGGGGAATCCATCGTTTGGCATTTACGTTGAGAGTCACAGCTGAACGGCTGGCTGCTTCCCAACATGTGGCTGTTTAGCAGGATATTAATGGGCAAGGTGGCTAATCTGTTCACATTGTTCCCGCAGAAGTTTTGCAGCGCTTTGGGGAATCATTTATCCTCAGCAGTTGCAAGATAGCCTGCTTTTAAGTAAACCTCGGATGAAAATCTGTTATTTATTGCCGGGTAACAAACTGCCCCTAAACTTTGTGACACAAAGCGCTGACTGTATTAGGCGCGCAGATCCTTGTCACTGCTCTGTGTGCCGGGGCCTGCCTTGTCTGAGAAGCCTCGAAGACAGCGAGCGGCCGGACGCGGGGTGGAGTGAGGCTGGCAGTGGGCACTGGCGAGGACTTGGTGGCATTTGGGCTGGAGAGCACAAGGTGGGAGCTTTCTCAGCACAGTCGCCTCTGGATCTGAGCTCCTTATAGATGGGGGCGTGGCTCTAAGAGCAGCTATGGCAGGGAGCACTGGGAGGCCGCACTGTTTTTGTGACCTTGTCTCAGAAGTCACATCGCATCACTCCTGCTACCTTCTGTTGGCGGAAGCGGTCATAGAAGCCATCGGGTTTCAGGAGGGGAGGACATAGCCTGCACCTCCCTAAGAAAGAACCTTCAAGGTCACATTGGAAGAAGCACGTGGAGGATGGAAGACGTCATTGCTGCCACTTGAGGAAATGAGTGCGCCGCCCTCCGTGCACAGATTTCTGTAGGAGATGAATGAGTTGGGTTCTCTGGCTAAAACACATCTGCCAATGTGTTTGTAGAATATGACTAATCTTGTAGTTTTCCTGGCAGATACTAAGATCAGGGTTGGTAGGCCTGGCGCCGGAGTGATAGATCTGAGTGCTGAGTTAACAGTAGATAATTGACCCAAGTATTTTCTAGGTACTTAAAAATTAAAATTGAACCCAAAGAGCAATTGCCACTCTGAACAATTAGGTCATGATACCTTAGATCTAGGCTCGCTTTTTGGTTGAATAATCATGATGTTACCGTGCTCAGAGTGTAGAGGAAAAATAAATTCCTTCTTATAAAAATTGCTTAGGATTCGATATTCCTTAAAGTAAGAAGCATATTAAATAATTGAGTTCTTTGAAGAAAGTTTTGGTTTTCTTGATCTATGTAGCTGTAGAAATAAATCAGATAGGAGACGGAACGTGAATGTGTAGCAAATACCTTTAATTAGACGTACATACGTGTTCTTCTTATTATTATAAAGGGGATTGTCAACTTGTATGGTGTTTATGAATTCTTACTTAATGTAAGAGCATGATGTGAAACACCATGCAAGTTTTTATACTTCTAATTTCTTGTTTCAGTTCTGTACCTTGCTCTGGAGCAGTTTCTTCCCTTCGTTCTCATGAAAATTAAGGTATAAAGACGTCACTCTTACCCCAAAGCAGTATGCCCGTGTGTCCTCATTGGTGTTTGTCCTGAGCTGTTTTGGTGAGCGCAGATCACCAGATGAAATGATCAAAAACTTTTAGATCCCAAGGTGCTCTAAGAAACGTGCTAAGAATTTCTGGTGTTTCGTGGGAAATTACACAGCATAGCAGCACCCCAGCAAGCCAGGTGCTGGGCCCCTGGGTGCTGTGCTGTGACCCCCAGTCCTCCCTGTGCCTCCCAGGGAACTGTGAATTCACCACAGGTATAGCGCTCACCACCTAGAGCTAAGTGATGATGCTGGCTAAAATCAAGGCTACCATTTATTGAACACTCCCTATTTCCTATGCACTGAGTCACCACTTACATTATTTTATTTGGTCTTCACAATAATCCTGCAAGGTAGTTTTTATTATCCTAATTTTACAGATGAGGAGACTGAGATTCTAGGAAAATGAGTAATTTGCAGAAGGTCACACTGTATGTAAGTAATGGAACCAGCCTCTTCAGCTACTTTCGGTGGTTATTTCAGAGGTTAAATGAGAAGCAGTTCTTCCTTTCTTGGACAGTAAACCTACTAGAAAACTCAGAAGCCATCAAGGAAAAGAGGGATGAATTTATCCACATAAAAATGTAAAACTTCAGCTCAACAAAATGTACCCAAAAATTGGATCAAGGAACATATAACAAACAAGGTGAGGGGGAGGAGGGCTGGAATCGCCATCCCATGATTAAAGACCAATTTTCTTAATATAAGAAAGAGCTCTTACAAGTCAGTGTGAGTGGGAAATACAGACTGCTAATAAACATCAGAAAGTGTGTTCAGCCTCATTCATGATTAAGGGAAATATAAATTAATAACTGTGACTTACACTTTTTCAGTTGTTGGATTGACAGATATCCTAAAAGTTGATAATACTCAGTGCTGTCAAATGTATAGGATAACAGGTGCTTATCCATCTACATGATTTGCAAAATACAGGTGGGTACAATTCTCTGGAAGGCAGTTTTCATTATAAATACCAAATATATGAAAATATGCATACTTTGACCCAGAATTTACATATCCCATAAATATCTTTATACAGGTATTTAAATTAGATACCTGCCAGTATGTTCATTTCACCATTTGATATAATGCCCCAAACTGTTCTTCAATTCAAGACTGAGTAAATAAATTTTAGAATGTTTATACTACAGAATACTAGTAGTCATAAACAATTATATCCAACAATAAGAAAAGATGAACAAGGTATATTGAAAGAGCATTCTATAGATGATTTCATTCTCTGTTTTTATAAACATGTATGTGTTTTTGTACATAGATAGTATCTAAAAAGATGCAAAGGAAATCTCTACAGCAGGGCACTAGAATTGGGGGTATCTTTTTCTCTTTAGTTCATACCCCCTTTTGTATAATTCAGAATTTTTACTATTAGCATATATTATTTTTATGATAAAATAATAATTTTTAAAAATCCAGTGTGGAAGACATTCATTTATTAGGCCCTATTTGCAAGATGCAGGCTATATAAGTGGATCATCCCTTGTTGACAGAACTTACCCAACCATAGAGAACAAATATCAATGATTTAATAAACAATAAAGGTAATAAAAATTTTAGCAAAACTGACAAGAATCTCTTGGGAACAAGTTTCTCCGGCTAGGTGGGTTTTTCAGTCTAGCAGAAATAGGAAAAGATAGTTCTGGGGACAGGACAGTTTCCAATTTCATATATTTTAATGCCTTTTCTCCTATTTACCAAAGTAACACATCCATTGTCAGAATTTGGAAAACATGAATAAGCTCAAAGACAAAAAAATTAAGATTTTACATGGGCTTTATTTTTAATGGGCTGTAAATGTAGACACAGATGACAATTACAAGATTATGTTTCAGCAAAAAAAAAAAAAACAAATGAATGGCTGAACTGATGGATTAGAATGAGTTTAGAAATTTCTTTTGAATTGCATTATGTGAGAGGTAAAGGAAACAGACTGATGCATGGGGAATGAAAGGCTATCTGAGACTTTGAGAGAAAAACTAAAAGCCTTCTTTGAAAAGTACTCATATTCCCAGCCAAGACAGTCTCACATCCCCCACTGAAGGGAATCCTAAACGAGCATGCCAGAAAACTATGGAGATGAAAAGACACCTAACTCCATTGTCCAAATGAGAAATATGGGTCCAGTTTATTCAGTAATTTAAAAATATTTATCTTGAGTCCCCAATGCCATGCTCCTCCTGATAACTGTCTGATGCAAGAATATTTTCCAAGGACGTTGCTCATTATCCACTTGAGCAATAAGTATGACTTTCAATAAACAAAGACAAAATCATGAGCTACCACTAAAGTTGGTGATTCGCCTTTGAAGTGGTTCCAGGTCATTATTTTAATATTGTGCTCACACACAACCTGTTTTACATTCATTTGCAGACTTCAAATATCTAATTTCAGGGTGAGGTTTAGCTGAGTGACATTAGAGCCCTCTGAACTGTCTTTGGTTTGGTGTGAGGTGAGAGGTCTGAAAAGAATATCGAGCTAAATCTTCAACTTAAAAGCAATAGTTATTTTTTTAATTAAAAAAATCATCTCCAATATAATTTGAATCTTAAAAATAGATTTGTGTCATGCTCTTTAGTTAAAACTCTGGATGTAGAAAACTGGCTTTGAGAGAGTTGGACTGAAATAGAGAGCAGAGGTGAAAACCAAATGATAATGTCTGATTCTTGCTCCCCGTGAAATGGGGGAACAAGGGAAGAGAGAAAAACACACCATGGCCAGGAGTACTTATTTCAGAACCATCTTTCTTACAAGGAAACCTTCGGGAGCTTAGGAAACACTTCAGACCCCTGTCACCAAAGTGCCTGACAGAATCTTGCTTCTGGGTAGATTGTTTTCTTTCCCAAATGACCCCCAAAGAGATAAGTACTTTCCTTTCCGCTTTTATATGAGCAAGGTGTTAATTTTCACCAAGAATTTTATGGGCACAGCAAGCAGCAGTTACTTTTTCCGTGTGAACATTAAATAAGATTCAGGGTCTGAAAAGCCTCCCTTGGAGGCTCAGAGGATCTGTGGGATTTGCTGGGCTGTGGCAGACAAATGGACTGCCAGTCTGGGACGAGCTTGCAGTCACGATGTGCCCTGGCGACGGGGAGGCACGGGATCCTCTAATTCATCGGGATTACCTGGGCTCTGCTCCTAGCAGCCCTTGGAGAGTTAGAGGCCCGCGTGTGCCTCTTTCTGGAAACGCCACTGGTGGCACATGTGGAATCCTGGCATTAGCGGGGTCTGCCTGAGCGCCGTAAGTCACCACTGCCTCTGAGCACAGCGCTCTGTGGGCTGGGCTCTGCGGAGCCTTGCGGGCCCGGGGGGGGGGGGGGCACGTGTCAGTTGCGGAAACACGTAGATGAAGAGTCCCATTATCTCATTAGGAATATGAAGCATGACTGTGAATAGGAGGGCATGTGCTCAGGCCTTGTATTGGCTCTTACTGGGACCAGGGACATCCCGCACCACAACTCTGGAGAGGTACAGAGTAGAGGATTCTTATGACACTTCAGAAACCAGAATGTCAGATTCTCTCTCAGCTGTTTTCAAGGCTGGTACCAAGAATCGATGGTCATGATGCTGGCAATACCTTTCCTTTGCTTTTCCTCTGGCTTCATCCCTAAAAGAAGAATAGAAATGAAGAAGAAATAGTCATTAAATGAAATAAATTAAAAGCAGGGAGCAGTTAACTTTATGTCAACTTCTTTAAGATAATGTTGGTAAATAAAACAGCTAATTGAAATTCTTGGTGTGTTCTAACAAGAACTTTTTATTATTAACTTATTTTATGCTTTAGTGGTTACTCATGGCATATGGTTGAGTGCAGTTCTCTTCATTACTCATTTTTATTAACACACACAATAAATATTAAAATAGATCTTGGGAGCAATAATGAGGTGAGAAATAGATGTGTGACTTGTCAAATACAAAATAAAGCAATATGTGTGTTCCTACTCCATTTTTAAATTCATATTGGCTACTTTTTACCCTAGTCTAGCCTTTTTCTGACTTTTGTTTTATTATATTGTTGTTCTTGACATCCCCCAAATTGGGATTTTGCTATAAGTTATGAAATGTATCAAAACATCTGGAACTTTTGAAAGCCAAAGGTGTAGATCCCTTTTAAGTGTTTCATTCAGAGGAAGCACAGAAACAACTAAAGAACTTTAACACTTTTCTCCCTGTTGGAAATTGTGTTTTCTATTTTTATATTTTTTAATTGGGATATCAGCAATATTTTAAAGTGTCCCTTTAGCAAAGATTTCCAGTAGTATTTTTCTTTAATGTTGATAAAAAATAGCAAACTTTTTGGGGAGACAGTGCCTGCAGAAGTAATGACATCTATTTTGTTCAAACTCAGTTCATTGGAATGTTCTGTAAAGTGCATGTTTTGATTAGTTCAGTATTTTTAGTAATGAAAATTAATACAGAAAACTTTCGTTTCTATCCCTATTATTTATCTTTCTATAGTGATGTGTGTACTTTCTGCCTTACTAAGTAGATAAAATTTAGCTTTAATCTTTCTTTGATAATTGAAATGTTTTTCTAATGGGCTATGATCACAGATACTTCTGAAACTTATGGAAAGGTAATTCACTGATTTCATTAATTAGTTTAGGCCAGTTTTTGTTGTAAAACTTAAGAAGTTTAGGAGTTTGGGGCTAAGGTTGGACGTCTTTATTTGTTTCAAAACAAATGCTCAGTCTGCCATCTTCTAAAAGTGAAATGAGAGTAAAATAAAACTTGTCTGAGGATTCTGGTCACTTGGATTTTAATTAATCAAGACTTTTGATGAACGTTTTGGTTTTCTCTTCCCTTTTATGCAGTACCATGTTCCCCAGACACTGTGGAACTAAGATACTGAGAGGTGGGAGGCCTAAGCCAGGGGGCTCCTGTGGAGAGTCTTGCCATGGACTGGGGGTTCTGGAAGGCCCAGCTGGGCTTCTCTCTTGTGTGCCCTCTGGGCTGTCACTGTCCTCACTGTTGCCCCTTGGGAACACCAGATAATTTTACGTAGAGGGATTTTGGCAGAACTTTTATATTTACTGGTTTGGTTTTATGGTATTGGCTTTTTAAGATTCTTGAGATCCTTTTGCTTCAAAGTGAAATGAGGTCTGCTCAAGCGTGAAAACTTCCACAGGCAAAATTTAAAGAAAGGGAGGGAGGGAGGGAGGGAGGGAGGGAGGGAGGGAGGGAGGAAGGAAGGAAGGAAGGAAGGAAGGAAGGAAGGAAAAGAAATTACAGAGGAATAAACTATTTTCCTTAAATTCTCATTTAATAAAATTCAGACGATTGTTAAAAACAAATGTAGCTGCCAGGTCTTATGGATTATGTGTCATGGTTCCAAAGAATGATGGACCTCTGGGAGGCCCTGCGATGGAAGGTTTTTATACTGTGTTATGATTCGGAAGGCATACACTTACCTATACTCAAACAACAGCAGCTCAGTTCAACCCGTTTCTGTTGTATGCTCACTGTCTGCTAGCTGCTGAAAGGTGCCCACTCTCATGTTGCTCAAGATTGAGTACACCATTTTGTAAAATAAGGTTCATGGAGCCCTGGTGGTCTCTGGTGAGCAAACTAGTGGGTCTGTTGGCAGTTAACAGTTACAGAGGAAATGTGAACTACAAATTGAGATTTTTGTAGATATCCCCTTGTATTTTTCATAATGGGTCTATGGGGCGCCTGGGTGGTGCAGTGAGTTGGGCATCCGACTCTTGGATTCAGCTCAGGTCATGATCTCAGGGTTGTGGGATCCAGCCCCGCATGGGGCTCTGCACTCAGCAGGGAGTCTGCCTGAGAGTCTCTCTCCTCTCTGTGCCCTCCCCCCGCTCTCTCTCTCTAAAATAAAAAGAAAAATGGGTTTATAGCAGATACGGGCATTTTTTCCCACCACTCTGGCTATGAAAAGTGGAACCTTCCTTCATTTGTCCAAATTTGATTTTATCTGTCTCATACTCCTACCCCCACCCTCCATCCCCCCATCCCCTGCCTCCCTCTGCCACACGCATACACCATATTGCATGAAGGCCTTTCAAAATGGGAAAGAACACTTCAGCCAGACCACACTGGCCACAGCTGTGATATGCTCTGTGTCCAAGCCTGGAGTCCCTTGAAGACACACAGGTTCTCTGCTTCTGTGCAGAGCTGGGCGTGAGAGCCTTTCACCAGGGCTCCAGAAACTTCAGCTTTCAGATGTTCAGTCCACCCTGTATCCCTGAGCTCTCCCAGGGGTCCTCCCACCGCTAGGAGATACTGTGTAGGTGTGGACTCCTGGCTTCCCCGTCTCTCAGGACCCTCCACACCCTCTATGCTTTCATGGTTTGTGCCCCCTGATCTGCCTCAAACCCAGCCGCCTCCCTCCCACCCCCCCACCCCCCCCACCTTCCCTGGGAAATCCTGAGTCACCTCCCTTCAGTGGGCTTTAGAAACACAATGCTGGGGGGGTGGGGCGCCTGGGTGGCTCATTTGGTTAAGCGACTGCCTTCGGCTCAGGTCATGATCCTGGAGTCCCGGGATCGAGTCCCGCATCGGGCTCCCTGCTCAGCCGGGAGTCTGCTTCTCCCTCTGACCCTCCCCCCTCATGCTCTCTCTCTGTCTCATTCTCTCTCTCAAATAAATAAATAAAATCTTAAAAAAAAAAAAAAGAAACACAATGCTGGGTTCTCCTTTCTGTGACTGATAAAGATGATCAGAGTTTTTAAAAACTTTTAACACTGGTCAGATGTTTTTCTTAATACATCATAGTGATAAGGAGTATTAAATATTTAGCGCATGCTACAAGGACTGTCTTAGTTACTTCTCAGCTATCCAAAGGGTGTAATTATCTACAGATATTTTTGTCTCATTTACAAGTTAATCTTTACATATACTAAATTTGCCCTTTTCAATTAGTGGTTGGATCAGTGGTTCAAAATGACTCCTTGAAGTCCAAAAAAAGGGAAAATAATGTAAATCCTAGAACTCAAATCAGCATGCAACTGGTAGTCGTTAACAGGTTTCTAATGTGACTTTGAAATGTCAATCTGCAAGTGGGGTGATTTCTCAAAAGCAGCCAAAAAAGAAACCTGGAAACAGGAAGTATGATAATGAACATCTAAAATTTTGAATTTATTCGCACTGGGGAGCCATTCAGCCCCTGCCTTGGTAGCTGTTACAGAATCCTGGTAAATAGTTGCCTTCTCTGTAAACAACAGATGATAACGGTACTTACGACAGAGTTGTTGTAAGGAATACAAGAGTTAATGTATGTAGAATGCTTATGTACACACTTATGTGCTGCTTGTGTTATGACAGTTATTGCCAATATTATTAACATAAGGTCCAGGGATCTCTTTTAAGCTTATTGAGTTTTTCAGAACAAATGAAAATACTAGTGCTTTTGGCACACAATGATAAATGCTGTCATTAAAGATGGAGAAGTGACCAGAACTGGAGCAGTTCTCACTCAAGAGTTGCACAAGTTTATGCAAGTTACAGTCTGGCCAAATAAACCATAAAGTAAATAGCAAATATGTCAAAAGCATGAAATGTTCAAAACATGAAATTGTCATTTTTTTTTAAGTCTGCAACATTAAATAATAGGAAATCTATATGGTTCAACTTAACATGCTCAGAGGAAAAAGCAAAGTGAGCTGCTGACGCGATTCCTCCGCTAAGTAACAGGGCGAGCAGCCACACGCTCGGGGTTGTCTACACTGTGAAGAACAGTTCTGCTCCGTGAGTGTGTCCGCAGACACTCTGCTTTGCATTCTGCTGGAGCCCTTGAGTGTACTTCCGTACACGAGGGCGGGGCCGGGGCGGGGCGCAGGTGGATGCAGTGCTGGGTAACTTTCTCTTGTATCTATCCCCTCAAACCCAAGCCATGAAGCAACCTCCATCATTTAGTTAATGGTTATCCCGGGCATGCTGCAGGTTGGAAAGAGTCCATTAGGATCATTACTGATTGCACCACTACCTGATCAGAAGGGAGGGGCTTCTATCCAAGAAAGAGACTGCCCTCCAGATGCCAGACTACACACTGGCAATTCCTGGAGAATCATCGGCCAGATGCTTCTTGTGTCTTATACCCCCCCTCACTCCTCACCCCACCCTTCCAAGACAACCACTCCCTGACTTCTACCACCATAGATGAGTTTTTCCTGCTTTTTGCACTTCATATAAATAGAATTTTGTTCATTTGCTCCTTGAGTTTTGAAGTAAGGGTGAAGGTAGAAGTATTTCCTGGTGACAGGGAGCATGCTGTCAGAGAGCTTCTCCGTGGTTTCAAGCACTTAACACAATCATGGAGACATAGTCAGCATTTTTGAATAGCCTGAACCTATCACTGAAATATTATACTTTTTATCTCTGAGGGTAAGAGAATAGAATTCCATCACAAAAAAAAAAAAAAATCAAAACGAACTGCACTGCAAACGGCTTGATTTCTGAAAGTTTGCATCTTTCCCTGTGTTTCTTTCTCTTCATTCAAGGGAAAAGGAAATCAGGAAGCTTTGAAGGTCAGAGTTGCTAACTACATCCAAATGCTACTATAAGATATGAGGAAATACTTTGTAGAAAGAAAGATAAAGAGTAGATTAGGAATCCACCCACTGCTTCCTTCCTCCTGAATCAGACACATTTAACCTTCTAGTTCTTGAGTGCCTTCTGCTCATGGATTTAAGATCTGACTGATTCCGGAGGTAGTTTCCAATGAGGACATCCACTGTGACCTGTGGGTTGATCCCCACGCCTACCACTGTCTAACAGAGCCACCAAACACTTGCCCTTGGGCCAAACAACAGTAATTGCTTTTTAGAATTTTTGTTCTAGGAGAAACAGAGTCGGGATAATGGTTATAGTTAACATTTCTGAGACTCACTCTGTGGCAGATACTTTCTCAGAGCCTCACTTCCTGTAACGGTCCCTGTGGGTCAGATTGCTGTCCCCAGCATATACATTGAGGGAATGGAGGGACAGAGAGCTTAGTGACCAGGACGACAGAGCCATGGCATGCACTGTGCCAGGGACTCCAGGGCTTGTGGCTGTGTCATTCCCCCTGTGTGAATAAGAAACCAGAAAGGGGGCCATGATAGGAGCTCACCCCATCCCTGAACTAGGCAGGTACCTTGCTGAAAGGGTTCTTACTGATAGCAGCCAAAAATAATACTTCCTTTGAAAATAGTTTCATTTTGGGGGGCACCTGGGTAGTTCAGTTGGATAAGTGTTCGACTCTTGATTTCGGCTCAGGTCATGACTTCAGGGTTGTGAGATCTAGCCCCACATTGGGCTCCACACTCAGCTGAGAGTCCGCTTGAAGATTTTCTCTCTCTCCCTCTGCCCCCTCTCCCCCCACTCCGATGCATTGCCTTCTCTCTCTCTCTCTCTCTCTCAAAAAAAAAAAAAAAGTTTCAATTTGTGAGCCAGTGTTTCTTCCAACTTTTAAAAATATCACTACATAATACCTGTCCACATGTGTGATCCAATGGCCCTAAAGTGGTCCTTGGATGCCAAGAAACACTGGTCTAGCCTAAGAAGTTAAGAGTTGATTGATTTAGCTGGGCCTGGCAAGTGGTAAGAGTGGGAGCTAGTTCCCTCCAAGAAAATTGAAGGGCTAAGGGGGCCTTGAAAAACTGGGGAACCTGCTCCCCCTCTTCAACTCTCCTTGTGGTGTCCCTGTTTTCATATAACCTCACTACGCAAAGGCCAAAGGCATCACTTGGGATGAGGACGGGGATTTGCGTTTGAGGGAGCCCCTCTCACAAGCCCCTCTGCCGCCTGTCTGGGTTGCCGGCCAGACTCACGCAGCACTCTGTGGCTTCCCGCCTCGCTGGTTTCTGACTGACTGAATGTGAGGCGCCTGTCCCCCCGCCTTACCCACTTCTGTAGCAGAACCGCCGCCCTCTTCTGATGGCTCCTGGCCCTGCTCCCGCAGCTGACTTGTCTGCACAACCTCAGACCCCCATCTCCGGCTGCCTGCCCAAGACCCAGGCCTGGATAACCCGCCTACACTGTGCGTTAAATATGCATCAATGGCGCTCATTTTGTCCTTCTGACCTCTCATCTTTCTAAATGGCTTCGGCCTTTCTGGGTCACCTGGGCATGGGACCTCATCCTCCCCGCCCCACTCCCACCTCCCATCCTTCCCTGCTCATGTTCGTCTGCCTTTTTCCCCTTCCGCCTGGATTGTCAGCCCAGGGCATGTTATCATTACTTCTGTTAATGCTACTACTTACTCAGTCTCCAACCAGCTTCCCTTTGCCAGTTTCCTGGCTCCATCCGAACTCATCCTCAACATTGCTGTGCAACTAATATTCCTAGAAGAACGATCTAGAAACCTCCCTGGTGAGAAATGCACGGTGGTTCTCCGGTCTCGCTACCAAAACCCAAGTGGCTTATTCTAATGCTCAGGGCCCTTTGGAGCCCACCTATCTTAGTTTGCACTGCTATGACAAGAAAACTAGACTCGGGGCTGAAACAACAAACATTTATTGCTCACAGTTCTAGAAGTTCAAAGTCCAAGATCAGAGTGCCAGCATGGCTGGGTTCTGGTGAGAGCTCTACTCCTGGTTTCCTCACATGGCAGGAGAGAGAGAGAGAGAGAGAGAGAGAGAGAGAGAGAGAGAGAGAGAG